>NC_080539.1:199196077-199549267 GCF_028640845.1 Ahaetulla prasina
CAGCATGATAATTATTTTAAGAAGGAAATCTTCCTTTTCCCCTCCAGCGTTTATGAATGTAGGTCACTGGCCTTTTACTGGATACATAAACAAGATGCTGAAAATAGAAAATGTCCACTTTCCTATGTCATTTGTTTTTCTTTACTCACAATCATGCCCAGCAGATTGGCTTCTGCCTGTTTAAGGAGACACTGAAAGGGCTAAATTCTTCTCCTGGCAAGCCACTTTGACCCAGTAACCATCCTCTCCATGGACCCTCAGTTTATCTTTCTCTTCCAGATTGGTGGTAGGTAGAGGAATAGATTTGTTTTGGGATTACCAAGAAGTGATCTTTGTAAGATAAAAAGCAGAGGTTAAATTCCTGAACATACTTCATGAAAAGAAAACATAGGCGTGTGTGTACGATTTGGAAGAAAATGTGTGTGTGCTTTGCCCAGATTTAATTAAATGTTAATGTTTTTTGTAAGGGAATCACAAATGAGATTGCATTTTTTAAATCTTCTCTTTAGATTAGGTTAAATGCTTGTTGATGAATTATTGCTGACTAGCTAATAATATCCTTCTGAAGACAACTATTTGAATTCCTTTTTTGTTACTAAATGTTCTTTTAGTAAATAACTAAATTCTCTACCAAATTGATTTTTAATAAAAAATAAACTCTGCTGATAGGCTTTCTGTAAATATTAAAAAGCCAAAAGGTAGACTGAATTCATTTAAATTCAGCTTTTCTTTTTGACTAAACTGAAAAAGCTAAGGCAAACACTAATCTGATGGAAAGTCCTTTTTGATTTGCTCATATTGTAATAATATAATAATTGTATTAATAATATTAATAATATAATAATGGTTTTTTTTCTTTCCAACCTTTTAAAAAGTTTATATTTGCTGTACTTCATTCTATTCTGCATTCTTACTTAAAACCTTTCCTTTCTTGGTATCCTTTTTATTAAAAAAGAAAAGTAAGGTGCTTGCCTCTTTATAATTCAGTCTATATGATAACCTTAGTTATAAAACAAAGAGTGTCTGTCAGTGATCTTCAGCCTTCTGGATTTTTTTTTTAGTAGAGCAAATTTTATACATTTTAAACAGCATATATGACTGAAAAGAACTCTACATGGTTTTAAGGTTGTATGCATGCTCTGGAGCTGAGAAGCTCCCACTTCCCTCATATGGCTGCCAGAAAATAAAAAGCATTTCCTTTCATTTTTAATGAATCCTACATAGTTTATCATGATGGACAAAGGGTGGTTGGTTTGCATGGCCAGTTTCTATAAACAAGCCTTTCCCACTTAATACTTCTGGAAACAGCATTGCAGCTCATGCAGTAGTATTACCACCCAGCATGGCCCTAAGAAGTGATTTTAACCACTGAAAAGAAGAAACTTCTGTGATCATTTGTGCTAGAACTGGTATAAAATTATTTTTTGAGTTAGCATCTCTAGATAAAGCATAATTAAGATTATTCAACTCACCTGATTTGACTGATGGAAATGGGAGAGTAAAGAAAATAATATCCTCCTGTTGTGAGGTTAACAAATCATGATTGGCAGCAAGAAGGGTACATGTAAAGGAAGTCTGGGGAAGTGGAAGGCCAGCTTCTCCATGTCTAATTCTTGAATTGTGGGACACTATGATTTTCCCAAATAGTGAGAAAACTATACTATTGATTTTTGGCAGTTGTAATACTGAAAGTACAATCAAAGGAGACTTTGATAGTGGCTTTACATACATATCCTCATCTAGAGTTTTATAGTAGCAGAAGGTTTAGTTAAATATGTTATAGCAAAATTAATACAATACAGTATTTGTCAACTCTATAAGTAAAATTTGACAAAAGGAACACACATCTGGCAGAAGATAGAAGGGAATACATATCCTGACATGGAACTGCAAAACTTAAAAATGCAAAGATTTATGTTAAATAACTACAAACATTGTAGTTATTTAATATAAATCCTAAAATTTGGTTATCACAGTTTTTTGTCTAGTCCTCCTTTAATTTCTTTTTTGATTGCCAACTTACTGTAGCAGAAAGAGTAGTAAAACCTGGGGGTGGAGTTCAAAGAGGGTTCAGCCTAGAATCTCTACTAGCCACAAGTGAACTAAGTCCAACCCCCTTTGAATTCTGTTGACCTTATCTAACTCCTAGCAAGTCCTAACCCTTAGCTGAAAATATTCCTGTGCATAGGCAGGAGCATCAATAAATCAGTTTCATTGGACCGTCACGTGTGGATCTGATCTTTTGTCCCTGATACTTACACAGCATTTTACTGTTGTAATAGGTTGCAAATGCAATGAAGAATTCATTACCTTTTGATGCTCCTGATACATCACAAGGAGGACAGAAGGTTTTGAAAGTAGAGGTTACTCCAACAGTGCCAAGAATTTCTCGGACAGCTATTACAACAGCTTCAATCCGCCGACATCGCTGGAGAAGAGAAGGTAAGTCTTTATAATGCAAAGTGAAAATTGTAATATGGTATCATTCCCCTCCACTGGAAAATGCTAGCTTCTAAGCCTGAGTTTGATCATTCGTTTCAGGTATATAGACATACAGAAAGTAATCATCTATGTATATGTACAAATGTGTACTCATGACTGCATACTATAATGAAATAAGAATTCTTCCTATTTTATATTTTGGGAAGTCTAGAAAAATGTAAGTGATTTAAGTGGTATATCATGGTATGGAAATTGAATGGCACTTTAAAAATTTGTAATTACTTTCTACTTTCAGTGGGTTGGATCTTTCTGCTTTTTAAAAAATAGTTGGAAGGAAATTATTTTGATGGTGTGACTATCTTTAATTGTGGGCAAATCCAGCTAAATAGTATCTCGAAAAAAATTAGACTTTTTTTCTTTTTCAAACTATTTCATAATTTATAATCTATATCTGACTTTTGGGAATGTGTGTTGCTCTTTTTTTTAAAAAAATGGTATAGGGGTGTGTGTGTATGTATAAAATTCCAAAATACCAACAAAAGCTAGACAGTATTGAAAATGTTATCTTTGTTTTTTCATTGATAAAATGGTAACTGATACTTTAATATTGATTCGAGCTAATATTTTCAGGACCTGTGCTTTGCAAACCTAATGATAAATCTCAAGTATTTTGTGTGGGGATAATTTAAGAATCTTTTAGTTTTTATAGGGAACAACTTCAAATCTTTTTGCCAGCAAAAAGAAAAGCAAATGTTAAATTGGAAATATACCAATTTCTGTTATGGGTGGGTATGGTTTGATTATTTTTTTTACCAATTATATTGGTAAATATATAGTAGACTGCAAAAACATAAAATTTGAACTTTTATTAAACTTTAAATTTGTTTTAAATATTTGTTAAATATTTATGTACAATACTTGTTGATTCTCTGTTTTTTGTTTTCATTCTGAATTCTTCATAATAAATACAGTTAATCCTATTTTTTACAAATTCTTCATCATGTACAGCCTCACTGCAGAAGAGTTGCATTTATGTCTTCTTGCACATGGCACATCATATCCACTTATTTTTATGATGCTGTTCAACTTTCTTTAAGAAAAATGCAGGTTTTCTATTTTTTCTTGTTTTCTGGTTTTTCTGGTTTTCTGTATTCCGTGTACACCTTCATTTCCCTGCCTGGGTTGTAATGATTAGGGAAAGAGTAGAAAGACACTAAAATATTATATGTTGAATCCCAGATGGCTTTGACTTCTCAAATGATGCTGACATGAGCATTCCCGGATCTCCGATCCTGCACGGCTCCACAGACCTAGGGATCAAACGCAAGGAAGAGGGGAACGTACTGATGCTCAGGACCCCTGAGCATGGCTCACCGGAGCCCAACTTGACATCAGCCACAAAAGAGGGTAGGACAGAGATAAGGTGGCATAAGTCAGTAAAGCCATTGCTTGGGGAGGATGCTGGCTCTTTCTTCCCAAGCAGAATTCCCTTTTGCTTTAGAGTATGTTCCATTGATCACAGGTATACTTTCTTCTCTTTCCTTCTTTCTGCACATATCCCTTTAGGCCTAGCTTTAGGCCTGGAGCTATTTATTCTAACAGTTTGGACTTTGACTATCTGTATAATATCTAGCTTAGCATGGTTAAAATAACCTGATAACTTTGGGATCACTTTGTAATTGTAGTGGATGATCTTGGGGGAACAGGGGAAGGTTCTGCTTAGAGAACAGTCAGACAAGAGAGAGAGGAGACCGCAGTCGCTTAATGGTCAGAGAGGAAAAAAAACTTAGGAGAGACAGGTATTTTGTACCTTCAGATTTGCAAGATTGATGTCAGCCCTTCTGGGTAAACCAGACAGGAAACCTGACTAGATGAGCAAAATCTACTTTATTTTAAGACTACTTTAATAGAACCTTGCAAGTCTGAATGTACAGACTTACGCTGCTACTTTTAACCCTCTGATCAATTAGGGCAGGTCTTTCTACATTTCTTCCTCTTAAATTAAGATAAACGCCTCTTGTTTGATAGTTTCATTGGCAATTTCTTTCTCTTATCCTCCAAGGTCATCCATTCATTCTATTGCATCCTGGAACACCCTGCTAGTGAGCATGTTAAGTCTGCTAAATGTATACATATATACATTTGTATATGTATATATACAATAAAAATGTGTCAAGTAAAAATATTGATGCTGTTTTCACCACCTGGAATGCTTTACAGCATATAAAATAATACTTTAACTGTAATTTAGTATTAGAAGGGGAGGGGGAAGCATTTTTCTTACTATTTTTTTATACCAAACTTCCGGTTCAGTGAATGGTTTAATCACCTGTTCAGTGGATTGAAGTGGAATTAAATTGCCATTGTGCTATTTATAGGATTGTGTCTCAAAGTAGGTAATATAAACTTGAAGGGAGAGAAAAATCTTATAGCCCTGTATAGTGGTATTCTTCATGTTAACTGTACTCTTTACTGAGAGATTCTCATTTTACTTGGTGCACGTCCTTAACCTACTGTCCCCTTGGTGATGGTGCAGAAGTATTCAGATAGCAATGCATTCTAAGTTATAGTTATAAATTTATACTTTGCTAATCTGCATATCTCCCTAATTTATTTCTACAGTGCTTCTTTTGTGTCTTTAGTGTAGTCTTTTTGGCATTGCTGATATTTTAAGACTTTAATAACATTTGCAAATTATGTGCTGTACGTGCTTCACAGTTGCTCCAAGGAAAGCTATGTAGGAGATGACCAAGCTGAGCCCGAGGGAGGGGTCAAGCACGTCATCATCAATCTCAAGTCCCTTCACGCCCACCAGAGATCTAAGTCCAGCCCACCTTGAATTCCATTGACTCTTATCTACTGCCAATTTTCCTTTGACTGTTAGTAGTTCAGAGTCTTGTAGAAAGCATGCATTAAACCTTTATTCATTTGAACTGTTTTGGCTCCTGATTTCTCGCGCCTGACAAGCTAAACAACAAAGCAAAGCAAACCCTTTAGAGTTAGCATTAGAATTAGGATTCCTTATTTATTGCATCTGAATCCATCGTGCAATCAGAGACTTCACGATGTCTGAAGAGGAGAGGCATTATTGGAAAACTATGAAAGCATGAAATTCAGAATTTACTCCTAGAACTGAATGGATCTGAGCATGGCCAGTAAATGAGCCCTAACCACAACTTTTCTCCCACTGGTTTTATTTTGTTGTACTAACTACATGTTGCATGCGCATGACCAGAAGAAGGTACAAAAATTCTCACACAAATTCTTAAATCTTCTTTTCAAAAAGAGTTGTTTTGATGCCAACAGTGCTTCTTTCTTTAATATGTTAGATATATTTAGATTAGGTGTTGTTGCCTAAATGTTCTTTAGATAAATAAAGTGAGCATAACTTACACAAAAAAGTATTTTAAAAATCATATTTTTTGTGAACGAATCTTTTTTGGAGTGGGGGTCAGGGATAGGAAAAGATTGGTCTTCTCTTAATCATAAAAAGGAAATCAAGTTGTTAAATTACTCTCTTTTGGTGATTTTACTGATTTTGCATGAAATTGATAAATATTGCTTCTTTTCAAAACTGTGTAAATGACACAACCTTATTTTTCTTATACTGGTCTATGATCATAATAAAATTGTTTTCATTTGAACTTTCTTATTTATCCTTGATTTTAAATATTCCAGATATATAATAAATAATCAGGTTGTTTTTTTTTTGCAACATGCTTGGATCAGTTTATGTAAATATTCTTTGTAAGTTAATGAAAAATAGAATCATAATGCTGACAGGATTGATGTGCATGTACTCCTCTTACATTGATTATGTAAGAGAAGCTTTGAATATGAATAATAATGTTGGGAGCATTAATGAACCATGTACCTGTTGAGGGCAGAGCTAGCATTGATTTAAAAAAATATTTTCAAAAAATGGTTGAAATATCCTTTTGGTTTTTTCTCTGACAAGCTTTATTACCTACAAGGACTTTGGTTCAGCATATACTTGAACTTTTTGTGAGAAAAATGAGCTTTTTGCCAAATGACAATGTTCCCATTGAAGTCAAGAGTATGTTTATAGTCATTAGTAAATCTGTTATTGCTCAAATTGAACTTCTGAATACTTGATGGCTTGAGAGAACCTACCTTGCATGTTGTTTTCCTCCTTTTTCACTTTCAAGCACTGCTGAGTTGCCTTGGCCTCTGCATGGTGGTGGCATTCGGAAAATTTACACCGAGCCTCTCTGACTCTTTTCTCCGAACGGAAGGGATAATTTTATTAATTATACTAAATAGTAATGTTGCAAACATCATTGACAAACAACAATATTTCTTCCACTTTATGTCATTTTATCCTTGCAAACTGATTGTAAGGCTTGAGATGTATCCATGGAAATTGACTCAGAAACACCTCTGGATATTGTGTTCCCTCCATTAAAGTAAGGAGGGGTTAAGAGAGGTGGTGGTGGGAAGGCAGCAGCTACTGCTGCTCAATCAAAAGCACTTTCACTTAGCTTTGCATGGTGGTCAAATAAAAGAGAGTCTAAAAGGCACATTTGCTTTCAGGACATTCTTTTATTTCAAATGGCTTTTTAACTTTTTGTGTGAAGAATACCCTATGCAAAGTGGCTTGTTTTTTAAACATAATATTGTACAAGGCTCAGGGTTTTTTTTAAATCTAAGGAGCCTTCTTATTTTACAGGGTTGTGTTAATGTTTGAAATGTTAAAATGATGAAGTAAAAGAATCAACGTTGCTGAGGAAATAGAAAAAAATCCTTTCAGGCTGTAAAATGGGCATTCTCTCAGCTGTCAGATTTAATTCTACATATTTATGTTTGTTTGTTTGTTTACATTTGTTTGTTTGTCAATATGATTACTTTGCAGAGGAGATTTTTGAAATGGGGGAGAAATGATGTATGTCAGGATAATTGTAAGCGGAGTTTTACTATACAAAACAGAACAGTATTAAGTTAAAACAATAGTGTCCAAATAGTTGATTGGAAGAGAGAATGATTTGAGGGGCTGGTTAAGCATTTGGTTAGCTAAAAATAAATAATATTTTACAGATACAGCATCAGCTATGGAGACTTACGTTTGCTCTGTAAATAATCTGTTCTCTTGTTTATAATACATCCACATTATGCTAATTCCATGATAATGGGTCAGTATTTGAAACTGTCCAGAAATAAAAAAAATGTATATTTATTAAATTTATATGTTACCCATCTTGTATCCTGTGCTACTCTGATACTCAAAAACATTCTTACAGAACCTCATAGTGACATACATAGCCACTGTTAAATATACACATTAATAAAATAATATTCAGATGCTGACATTCAGGAATACTTGCATGCATCAAAATCTCCATTATACAGAACCTCTAAAAATACTGAAGTAGAACTGCCCCTTTGGCATTTAGAATAGGCAGAGGTACAATTTGAGTTAGAGTGGAAAAAAATGAAATCAAACAAACTAAAAGTGGTCAAACAACCCACTATTTTCTATTTAAATGAATTCTGACTTAATTTTATGTACCAGCACAGCCATTCTAGGTGGATTTTTAGCACTGGGAATGGCAGGAAGATTTCCATAAGAATTTACTTCTGGAAGAATGTGCTTTTGGTTATATTCATTAAAACAATTATAAATATTCTTCAGAAGTAAAAGTTTTCTATATAATATTTAATATGCTTATTAATAAGTACAGCTAGGATTATAGTCATATACACATTTATTATAATTTACGTATTAGTAGATATGTAATAAAACATGAATGGTTTATGACTTTTTGAGAAAGGTTATTCTTATGGACACAGTCCTAGGCATATCTTTTAGAAACTTAATCCATTTAAGCATTGTGTTATAAATTCATTCTACAGTGTAAAAAGAATTACAATAAAAACACTGTAACTTGAAGTTTAAGTTTCTCCAAAATGTTTGCAACATAATTTTGCTTTAAAAAACCTGTGTGCAATCCTATCCACTTTTAAAATTGAATCATAGTATCATAATTTCTTACTTTGGGGTCTTTGGTATTTTCAGATGCTGAAGGAGTCAGTGGAAGAGAAGAGTCTGTGAACTTCAATGACGCTGATGAAGGGTTTTCCTCTGGGGCATCACTTAGCAGCCAGCCACCTGGGACCAAACCTTCATCCACATCTCAGAGGGGCAGCTTACGGAAAGGAGTTGTTGGGCTTTTGGCCAAGGATAAGGAGATCATCTTGGCTACCAAATCCACAGACAGCCCTCGAGAATCTGCCCGTAAGCAATACTTGCACCAGTCAATTGACCTCAGTACAGATGCAATTGAAATTACTCCCACAAAGAAACATTTGAGTTTGCCTGCTGGGCAGGTGGTACCAAAAGCCAGCAGTGTAAGCTTGATCCGAACTGCAAGTGCTTCTTCCAGTAAATCATTTGACTATGTGAATGGTAGTCAGACGGGTTCCAACGTTGGCATTGGCAGTGATGGTGTTACTAACTTAGCAGCTGGCAACTCCAATCGTTTTTCAACCATTAGTCTACAAGAGGACCGGTTAAGTCAAGGTGGAAATGGTAAAGATGTCCATTCACCAGGAGCTCCTCTGACTAAGCAGTCCCGATCCCCAAGTTTCAATATGCAACTAATATCCCAAGTTTAATTTTTTTTTAAACCTTCCTATATTTTTTCCATTTGTCCAATTCTTTTTTGAGCAACATCTACAATCTTCATCTTATCATTTGAAAATCCTAGCTTTGGTGATCTTGTTCGATTCATTTAGATACTATACTAAATTTTGTACTGAAACAGCAATAAAACCTCATGTTTTCGCCCCCTCTCCCATAAATGTCATTGTGAAACAGTATAAAATATGCTTTATGCCTTTTCCAAGCCTTTGGTTCTCCTTGGGTGATGTGCAATCCATTATAGGCAGATCAGTTCCCATTTCAACACTGTGAGTCTTGAGAAGATTGGAGGAAATGGAGAATATGATCCCTATTAAAACGAAGCTTCGGCTTTCCTGAGAAATAATAAACGGGTTAGTTTTCTCAGTCTAAAGTTCTGCAAAGACTAATGAATTGTGATTTTTTTTGTCTCTTGGAACCAAGAGTGCCTCAGAGATTCTAGTAGGACTTTGGACCTCTGAGTTAGTGCAATCAATTCTGTGGGAGAGAAATATTGTCATTGCTTCTGATGATGGTTGAAATGCACTTTGTCATGAACATTAGAGTAGTCTTCCTCTACCATCCATCCACTCTTGCCCTCCCAAGCTTAATGTTCAGCTACCGAGACATGTATATGTGACATGAAATTGCTCTTTCAGAATGAATGGGCTGTAAGTAGACAGCATAGTTTGCAATGCAGTTTTAAGGCCTATGGAGCCATGTTTACATGTCTTCCCCACCCAGGAAACAGGGTTGTTTCTCTACGTGGTAGAAATTTGAAAGATGAAATACATTTAAAATAAGACTGAGAAAATGGGACATGGGCTTTCCCAAGTATGACTACTCATCAATGCTCCTTTAAAAGTTACTTTTGTAAGTTGATAATCTTTGGAACCTACAAGAACAACTGAAGTTTAGATAAGGGAGTTTTTCAGGGTGCTTGCGGTAGAATGACTAAATTTTGTCACTGAACAGATTCAGAAGCTTCAAAAAGGACAAGTGTTCTCCAGCGGGAAATGCCAGGAACAGAGGCAATGGCTGCTGGAAATACTGAGGCATCAGTTTTCCTTAAAATCATTTCTCAAGCAGTGGGGTTTTTTGGCAGCTTTCTCTTTCCAAAGGAAACAATTCACTGCCTATATTTTGATCAATCCATTGCAGTCATATTTCATATACTTAATGTAATGCGGGTGTGTGTGGGGGAGCTAAAGATATTATCTCCCCCACTTTAATCTGGGAATGCATACTGTTGAATTTAATCTTGAATGCATGTGGTGTGTCAGCAATATGTGATATTATGTGCTGTAGATCACTGCTTTAAATTGCATTTCTTATTCTAAACAAAGCGTTCATCATGTTTTGAAGAGTAATGTATACATGAAAAGCAAAAGGGGGCTGTTTTGCCTTCTTATATTTTTGCTGTACTTTGACTTGGATTTCTGTTGACAGTTAATGAAAGGAACAGATATAAGTTATATTCCTCCCTCCCCCAAGTAACCTTTTGAATTAATTATAGGTTGAAAAGATTCAAACATAATACATTATTTTCAGAAGGGTCAAAGGTTAAAATGTTTAGATTACCAAGTGCCATTATTCTGCTAAAGAAAAATTTAACTTTAGTTGATAGTTTCCAATTCTTCTACTCTCTTTTGTCTTTCTTCCCTGACTTTGATTTGAATCTGGAGTTTGTCAGAAGAATTGTAGCTAAAGTAATCCTCATTTTAAATTATTACTATTACATTAAGTAGTAGTTACTTTGTATAGGCACTCTCATTAAAGTAAAGCTAATGTCAAATTTAATTCCAATATTACTGAAACTCAGGAATGTTTCCCAGTGATTCACTGTAATTATTGAATATTCAGAATAATTTTGAATAATATGTATAATGTAGGTTAGACTTCTTGAGCTCTAAAGCCATCCATTACAGACAACTTCAAAAAGTTTCTTTGTTCTGTAGAAAAATTAAGAAGGGACCTAGCTGTATGTCTTTATTTTTCTAGAGAACTAATATGATTCCCATATAATTCAACAGTCTTTTTTAATAATAGAAACTATGACCATTGTACAGAAAACTGCATGAATAGTTTTATAACTAAGGACTTTGGGCTTTCAAGTGTTTAGTAGTAGTTCATTGTGCAACATATTAAACTATGTTTGCATCCTTCTGATTTAATGGTGTGAAGATCACAGAAATGATTATGACCAAGGTGACAGGATTAAAAAAAAAAAACTATTGGGATGACCAAGCCTATGGTTATACCTAGAGTAGCTTTTTAAGATCCAGATCCATGTATTCTACATAACAAAAACCAAGTCTTAGTTAAAAAGAAATATTGCTGTAATTCAGACCAGTTAATGTATTTTTTTTGAAAAAATTAGATCACAGGTTAAACTTGTTTTTTAAAAAAATCTGTATGTAGTTGTATGCACATAATATGCAGAAAGTCTAATTTACATACTGATGATTGGTAGCTTGCTATCAAACTGTAATGTTTGTGCAAACTGCAAATCTTCATCTTAAAGAGGTTATAGTTTATTTTTTTAAATATTGAATAAAATATATATTGTATCTTCTCAACATATAAAAATTACAATGTTGGGGTGATGACTTACTTATAGAATTAGTAAAGTGATTGTTTTCTTCTGTGTAGTACAATTTTCTGTATTTAGTTCTTTTGCTTTTAGTATTATTTGACACATTATAACATCATGTATGTGTTTTCAATTTTGGTTTATGTTCTTCTCTTATTTTTCTTCTAAAGAGTCGGCACATTGTTCAGATTCTATTCTATATTTTAATATGCAACTTTCCCATATTGTGGACTCAAGTACAAAGCTTACCTTGTTTCTGTGTCTTTATGATGGAGGAAACACTGCTGGATATCTTTTCTTAAATGTCTGTGTCTTACTTGAGAATATTAATTAGTTCTCTTAATAGGTCATGCTAGTACTGCTTCAACATTTGTTGATGTATCTGCTGCTAAGCTGTCCCAAAGTTTTTGCTAAAAGCACTGTATTGATGTTTTGTATTTGAAGGTTCAGACTCAGTGGGGATGTAACATCTCTGTTTCTTATTCATGGTTGAGATTGTTCCCTTCCTCTTAGCACCTTGGGTTTGCCTACTCCCCCCCCCCTACTTTAGTTATATCTGGATTGAATTGCACAGTAGTTTTTATAATGTTGACCATGAATTATCCAAAAGTGTGTAAACTTACCATGTATGCTTACCAAATACATAGAGAGACTCAGTCACTACTTTTCATGTGTTACTCAGAAAGTACACTGTGGTTCACAAGCTCATTGTAATCTAGAGAGAGTGTTACAATACTCAATTTTGAAAAGAAGGGAAAGATAATTCCACCAAAAATGGTGGCGCCTGAGTGAAGATGCAACTGATCAATGCTCGGTGTAGCTTATAAAATTCATTGACGTGGGAATGAAATAGAATTAGATTGGCACAGAAGTCAGAACTTTCCATTGAACTTTGTAATTTGCCATTACAAACTTTTTACTGGATTACAGGCAACAGTAATATGCTGAAGGATATGACAGATATTTGCATTTAAATATTGTTATATGTATCCTGTTCTATAATAGCTTCTGTTAAGTAGAAATGGCAGTTCTTACAATATTTTGTTCCAGTTGCACAGTGGAAAAGAACAAAGCATATTCATATCTTATGCGTGTGTTGACCGAAATGCCTGTATAAAAAAAATCTGAAAATATGATTACAAAAAAGATCTATGAACAAAACTGGGTAGGACAATAGTCTGAAAAAAATATTTTTACTTGCCTTCCTCTCTGGAGGAATATGTAAACCATGTTGTAAAGACTATTCTGCCATTACTTTTGCTCTAGTTTTACATATAAGAAAAGGAAAGGTAAGCATATAGTTATATGATTATTACCAAATGTTTGATTATTTTATTTTACACCATTTGACCTGGCTTGCGGTTTATTCATAATACAGACGATAATATTAGAATAAGATTGATCATCTCATTGATTACAAAAATATTTCAAACATTGCTAATGTGCAATTTATAGGCAGCTCTTTCAATGATTTCTTAATAAGTTTTTCATGTAAAACTATGCATCATTCTATGTCAGAATGATGAATTTGTATCACAGTGAGACATTGTTAAAAATTTAGTGTTTTTCAAACATATACAGTAATAGTATCTGATTCATAAACTGGGTGTCTTGTGTCTTGATGCTCTTTGTAGATTTAAAGTAGGCAAGTTCATATATTTTACAACTGAAATAAGGAAATCATAATAATTTCAGACTTTTGATTTGCACTATTTTGTGGGAAGTAGTTATTTTTCTGCTGGGGAATGGATATGCGCATGTATATATGTGTGTGTATATATGTGTGTGTATACCCACATACATATATATATATATATATGTGTATATATATATATACACACATATACATATATACATACACAGATGTGTACTATTTGTCAGTTGTTGACAATCAGTTGCTCTATTACTTGCAAGATGTATGTAATTATAATCATAATGTAATATTCTGAAATATATATGTATATGTGTATATTTCCAAACGTTATGTTTAATATTTTTTCATTATTATCACTATTTATCTTCAGGGAATAGATTTTCATTTTCTTGTTACAAATACATTTTGAAGGAGTAATTTGAGTGCCAGTAGTACCATCCAAATGCCACAGATTATTTTTTAAATTAGTACAAAAATTGCAACTTTTAACAAATAATTAAGGAGATGAAATTGACAATTTTAGTTTAGACTTTAAAGAACATATGACTGGGAAAAGACAAATCAATCTAAATACTATTTGCATAAATTATTTTTTTAAAATTGTTTTATAAATTATTTCTGGATAATCACATATCATGCAGTATAATCTTACTGATTAAAATTAAACAAAACATCATATTCAACCAATTAAAATTAATAACTGCCAAAGACTAGTAATTTGATTTATTGCTTAATACTAAATGCAATGCATAAATTTGGACATTAGTAGGATAAAGTATACATGTAAAATCACTTAGATGAATCCAAAGTTCATTCCAACTGTTGAACAACTAATTTGTTTAACACAACAACCAAACATGTCAGTGAGAAAGAAGTACTTGACAAAAGTTTTTACTCATGGTTTACTCATAGTTCATTATGAATTAAACTCATTTCCTGTTACCAGTACTTCTGCATTATATCCCATTATAATTATTCACATTCATTTGTACTGTTAAATCTTTTTAATATTGCACTCATTGGTTATGATTCAAAGATTCACTGAATCATTCGAATAAAAACCTTTAATTTTTCTTTAAAATTTAATCTAATCTAATTTAATTTAATTTAATCCTCTTTAAATAAATTATCTTTAATTTCTCAAATATGCTTTAATAAAAATACATGATATCACTATTAGCCTGAATATCCATCTAACTTTTCTGCTGATTAATACATCAAATAATATTTTGAATAAAAAATTAATTCTTTCTTTTGGTTTCCCACAAATATTGTATTGTGCTTTTGTAAAGAACTCTCACTTTATGTGCAGTAAGGTTTTCAAAATAGTTTGCACTTAAAACATATAATATATTTTGTGGAAAATAATATATTCAAACTCAAATCCCTTCAAAAAGCAAGTAGGATTTTAAAAATTGGTGATTTATATGTATTCATACACCCATTTCCATAGTATATAAATTTAAATACAATGAGATGTAAAAGAGGTACAAGTTACAATATCCTTTCTTAAATTTCTGTCAGAATTGTCAAGGATACAAGGATATGATTGGAGGACAACTTTTTTTAAAGCCCTGAAATTGTTTTTAAATATATTCATGCCTACAGTAAGTATTGTAAACTTGAAAAGATATATTCAAAATTGGTTTACTGTTCTTCCCAGAAATACAATTTCAAATGTATAGTCATTCCATGATTTGTAATAAGGAGCATCCATTTTATGTTGAGACCTTTAATTTGCAAAGTAAATAAATATACAAAGTATTTTCTGTATAATTTTGAATTCTACTCCTAATTTTAAAAGCTGATTACATTAAATATTAGATAATTAAAATTGCAGCATCTATTAGTACTAGAAAACAGAAACAGAATATTTTTGGTGCTTTACTTCAAATGGGACCAAGACTACTCCTGGCATTAACAATATAATATCAATTCATACAGTTAATAGTTTATCATGTGTAACCCAACCCAGTGTCTTTATTCTATATATAAAATACTTGAAATTAGTAGATAGTGGGAAAAAAGCCTATTTAATTTACACTGGCTTATCAACTTTTATTTTGTTTTCACTTGAACTTTTACTTATGATCAACATATATGGTTACTAATTTGTAATGTTTCTGTTTAAACAATTATCCGCAATTGGCATTCTGAGGGATATAAAAATGAAATATATTCACAAGTGTTTAAAATCTTACACAAGTTAACTAGCCTTCATTTTGAAATTACTTTTTACAGTATTCTCATTAATATTTAGTATTAGTATTTCTGAATGTTGTTGTTGGATTGGAAAGTAGAATGTAGAAATTTGAAATCAGTCTGTTTATTGCAAGGTCATCTCAAAAAAAGATGATTCACTTAACTTGGTCACATTAAAACTTTACTCTTGGATATGAATAACTTCTGACAAGCTACTGATGGTGAATGGAGATGTTAATTTTTAATGTTTGTAAACAGATATCCTGACTTAACAATGTTTGATTCTAGCTTGTTTGACAATAGTTACATAAGCTCATCTTTCAAAAGCATTTTCTTTTCCCTTCACACCTTCCATCTGATCAATTATTATCTATCATACAAAGGTTTATTATTAAACCAAGATTTCTGAAGGATTTTTACTGTTCTGGCATTATGTAACCTATTTTACCTCATTTACAAAAAACATAGCTAGCAAATAGCCCACTTATTTTATAGAACATCTGTTTGACGAAAGGAGTTGATTTATGATAATATTCCACCAGCGTATTGGTATGATATTTGAAACAAATCAAAATTTGGTGCTGGTGAAATGTTAAATAAAAGTAGTATATAATATAAATGCAGTCTTTGTGGCATTGAGGCCCTAATTTGGGACCTGTGAAAAACTAACAGAGCTCAGATGACATGGTTTTGAAGATCATTATACTGGTGCATGTAAGCCATTATCATAACTGTCTTACTGAATCTGGTTAATGTTGAACTGTGTTAAGTGTTGAATTTGTAAATAACTGCCAGAGATAGATAATATTTTAAATCATTGTAAATAGAGGTGTATAAAATTAAACTAATCTGCAACGCAGAATATATATGTATATATAAAAGGTGTTTAAATAAATATTGTGCTGTTTCTGGAAAAATTGTCACATTGTCATATTTTCCCCAGTATACTTTTACATGAACAGCATATTATTTTCTCATAAAACGTGCTTCTTTTGGGTAGATATTTTATATAACAATCCAGAATACTTGTTTTGCTCTAAAGTCAATTTCTAAAAACTGGTTGAATAGTGGGCCTGATCGTTAGTATTACTTGGCACAGAGCATCAATAGGTTTACATGTTACAGGCCGCTGCAGTATTTTAATCTGTGAAACATTGGGAGGTTGTGTATTGGTTCTCTTTCAAATACTCTCATGTCTTGGGAATTTAATAGACAAGAAGATTGTCAGTGCAACTACTGATATAATTGTTAAAGTGTTCACATTGGCTTCTATTCCATTCCACTCCATTCCATTCCAAACTCTTCATAATATCCAATTAATATATCCAATTAATTATAATTAATTATATCCAATTAATATAGTTATTACATACTCATATATATATATATATATATATATATATATATATATATATATATATATATATATATATATATATATAGTATAATTATTTCATGCTTATATATACTGTGACTAAATAAATAAATAAATAAAATAGATAAATATAAACCCTTAAACTGTTAAATAGCGGTTGAAATATTTACAGATTTAGAACCACCTAAAATGTCACAATACAGAAAACCATATTATTTCCAAAGAAGAGACCCTATGATAACTTCCAATCTGCCAATGACAGTGGCCAGAAATTAACACCATCCTAAATAATTTAGGAGTAGTGAAAATAACCTTTCAGATATTGATCTACATCTATTTTCTCCTGAACATTAGCCATACTGGATCTGAGGTCCAACATTAGATGACGTAGCTTAGGTTCCTTATTCTTGATTTGAGTCAATTGTACATTAAAAATTACTTGTTCTTGAGATATATTTCTTAGAATATTAGAAGGGTTTATTAATAAGTAATTACCAGGTTTTCAACATTAAAAAGTTGGTTTTATAGGCTACAGACTGAAATTTGTATTCTTAAGGCAGCCTGATGAAGACAGCCTAACCTTTTGTATTTGGTTTTGCCAAAAAGTATTGCAGTAAATGGGATCAACAAAAATTTAATGAAAGATAATGTCACTTTTGAACAAATTATACTTAATTGTCCATCCCTATATTTTCTCTTCATACTTCTTCATAGGATACTATTCTATCTGTTCTTCATCAATTTAAGATGTGGTATTTCAGATTTGATGCATTGCCATTATCATTGATCCAATATTGTATAATTTATCCAAATTAGTATTCTTCAATGACTATAGTAGCTACTTTGATTGGTATTCTTGGGCATTCCCTTGAGGTATGGTTTAATTTTGATTTATATACCTTAAAAATAAGCATAAAATAATTGTTTAACATAATTTTATCACATTAGTTTCATAGCAATGCCACTTGTTCATATTCTATAGGCAAATTTATTGTTAATCTATAGTTTGGGCAACATAAATATGTAATTTTGGATGATTTTCCTCAAATAAATGAACTATAACTTTTTTACCATTTTGCTTTATTTGTTTTAATCTAGTTTCAGAATTGTGTGTGTTGGAAGAAATGTCCTTCTGGGTTCAGTGGGAAGAAAGACACTGGAAACATGGCGACTGCTTGGAAAAATGGACAGGACCACATGGGGTTTTTGGGTCCTGGGTAAAAAACAGCACATGGAGTGGAGAGAGGAATATATTTATACACTCATGGGCCCTGCCTTAGAGTTTCCTATTCCAGTACAAGAAATGTATCTCATTGGCTGTCAGACTCCCAGGGGGTGGGGGTCTTAGCTAACTTTGTAGGCTGTCTGTCCCAGGCCTGGTTGAATCTTGCTGGGTGATGATGTAATGAAGGGGCTTTGGACAATTCCCATTATGGCTTAATGGCTTTGTCCTGGTTTGGATCTTGAGTGAGGGCTAAGCCTATCATGCCTTGAGGGCCATGTCTTTTGTGTTGTAGATAAACTGGCCCAACCTTTTGTCTTGTAAATAACCAAAACGGGTGAAATTAATTTACCTTCCCTATCGGTTTGCAAATGTGCGTGCACCATCGTCCACACATGCACAAAGCCTCCTGCACATGCGCAAAGGCTTCTTTGCATGCGCAGAGGCTTAAAATCGTCGCAAAAAAGTGACGTCATGACGTCCGCACGGGTGAGTGGAGCCTCCCGCAGCCACTGCTACCGGTTCACCCAAACCGGATAGAACTGGCTGAATTTCACTCCTGAACCAAAGTATCTGCTGGGGGCAGGGAGTTAGGGTTGAGTTTCTGTCTTAAGATTTCTATTTCTCTTTTAGGGGAAATGTTCTGCCTTTTTAATATATCCTAGAATGTTTAATTTTTCTAGGAATGGGGTGGGTGCTAACTTCCTATATGTGGAAAATATGTTTTAAGTCATATTTATGCAGAAATGTTATAAATTCAAAATGGTTCTCAAAATTTTAAGCACCTCTGTAGCTATCTTTAAAAAAAATTGGCATAATTTGCCCTCAGGTTATTTGTACAGCTTGAAAGCTTCATCTTTTTAAATAATGCTATCTTCTGCTAAGTCACAAAATTGCAACTTTTGTCATGCCAGACATCCTTGAAGTCAAATTAAGATTCCTGGTGACTACAGATATATCCCTAAAATTTCTTTGGTCACAATCAGTGGTGGGTTGCTACCGGTTTGCACTGGATCAGGTGAACTGGTAGCGGTGGTAGCAAGAGCCTCCACTCAGCCGCCCGGACGCTTCTGTGCATGCGCAGAAGTGCTGCGCGAGCACAAGCACGCACACAAGTGAACCGGTAGCAATGGAATTTGGAACCTATCCCTGGTCACAATACGTGTAATCATTGCCATCTTATAATTAACTGTGGCAAATATTTGTTTTTTGCTTTTTGTGGTCATGGGTTTTCTTAGTGATTTCCCCTATAGGTATTTGAGATGGGTAAATGGCAAGTTAGGTTTGTTCATCACAATACATGGAGTGTGAAATAAGATGCATGATCCAAAGGACATAGAGATGCTGAAGATCTGGATTAATTCCATTCTTTCTTCTACATTACAGGCCTGTCTGCTTCCTGTTGACTATAGCCTCCAGATGCACCAAAAAGCTGTTATTTGAATCCAGCCTAATTTATTGGGGGAGGACGGAGACTTTCAATGTATTTTTCTAAAAGTTGTTTAGAATCTCAGAAAAACTGGGTCGAAATTCCAGGTAGAAGCCCAAACACTGGCAGATCGGGGCTTAAACGGAAGGCGATTATGTGCTTGTTTGTTTCAGGATTTATTTACAACCCTTGTATCCTACTTCTCTTTCAGGATGGATCTGGGATAAAGCTAAAGCAAAGCAAATTATAATTCTTTGCAATGGAATATGTTGATGGAAAGACATTAAGTTTACTTTATTCTCATTGTACCTCGTACAATGAAATTAAATGCCATCTTCAGTGAACATTATAACTATAAAAATAAAACACAAACACACATCCTTCACATTCTATACAATTGAATTGAAAACCCAATAGTTACTGCCCTGGGATAGAAGCTGTTTTTCAGCCTATTTGTATTTGTTTTTATTATCCTGTACTGTCTGCCAGATGGTAAATGTTCCAAAAAAGTGTGGCCAGGATGAGATGGATCTTTAAAAATGTGTAATATATATGTGTAATATACATGTAATATACATTTAAAGTCTAGTGGAAACAATACAATCTTTCATCTCAAAACTGCAGAGACTTAAAAATGGAAAACGGAATGCATGTCTGCACTAATGCCAATTTCGGTTATGGGAGATTGCAAAGAATAATGTTTGAAACAAAATCTGAACGAAGATTAAAAATACTGCTGAACAACTTAAAATGGATGATGTCACAAAGTGAAATCTTATTTCTATGACTTACGTTGTGGCCAACTAGGCTATGATTCAAAAGACCACTAGAAATGGAGAGTTTCCAAAACTATATCTGTATAAGTAGTTGGTAAGGAACAGATGCAAACACCTAAAAGATTTGATGGCTATAGTAGACAATTTTGAATCTAGTTTATTCAATCTGTGTTCCATCCACAGTATACGTAATAAGGGGATGCTTCAGAAACAGCTATCTGAAGACTAAATGGTCTAAATTAGGGGTCTCCAACCTTGGCAACTTTAAGCCTGGCGGACTTAATTTTGGCAGTTGAAGTCCGCCAGGCTTAAAGTTGCCAAGGTTGGAGACCCCTGGTCTAAATATAGTAATTGTAGAAGACGGGTAGATTTTATCGCTAATGTTGAAAATCCAGACTTCAGAAAGACGAATAAGGCAGCTGCGTAACCCCACCCCTAGCTGCTTTCATTCATTGAACTTAGGTGACTCAAATGCCAGGCAGCTTCTCTAGAACGGCTTCCACGTCCTCGCGCTCTCTTACCGTCCCGCTGGTTTGTTTATATATTGCTAAAGGAATATAATTGGGAGACGTCATCACCGCCCTATCTCGTCGCATTCCGGGGAGGAGTCCTTCCCCATTGGCCGTACAGAGGGGCCAATCACGAATCCGCGGAAGGAAGCCGAAGCGCTAGCTCCGCCCCCTGCTGTGGTCCGCGATACCCTAAGAAAGAGGGTGGGTCGCCGCTCTGGCAGCTGGCGGGAAACTCGCGCTTGTTCTGGTGCTGTGATCTGGTGAGCGGCGGGGGGGATCGGGTGGAGCGAGCCGGGGGGTGGGTGGAATTCGGAGCTCGCCCTTCGGCTGAGGTGAAAGACGATTCAGCGTTGAGGGCGCGTGGTTGGGACTTCCGCGCGCGAGGTGGGGCGGGTGGAGGGAGAGAGCGAGCGAACCAGCGCAAATGTCGCCCCCAAATTAATGCCCCGAAGATCTGTTGCTCAGTAAAGAGGCGGCGCGAACGGTCGGAAAGCTGGACCGGTGAGATGCGCGCTTTGGTTAGAATAGGCGGCGGCGGTTCCTGTCTAAGGGAGTGCGCGTTTCTCCTTGTTTGTCAGCCGAGTCCTTGTTCTGTGTGGTTTGATGGCAATGGACCAAATACTGACTCTGCTAACTTTAAAAAGAGAGAGAGAGAGAGAGTAGCAGCTCGTTCAAGTGGAATTCTTTCTTCCTCCGACCCTGCAACCGTCCGTGAAGGTGTTTACGGTTAGGTTTGTAGCATCAAGATCTTCCCAAACAACTCGCAACGATGCGATCCGACGCGACCGATAGCGGGGCATGTTGGGAATTGTAGTTCCAATATAGAATAGAATTTTTTATTGGCCAAGTGTGATTAGACACACAAGGAATTTGTCTTGGTGCATACGCTCTCAGTGTACATAAAAGAAAAGATACCTTCATCAAGGTATAACATTTACAACACTTAATGATAGTCATAGGCTACAGTTAAGCAATCAGGAAACAATCAATTACAGTATAAATGGTAAGGATACAAGTAACAAAGTTACTTTCATAAGTGGAAGGAGATGGGTGGTGGGAACCATGAGAAGATTAATAATAGCGCAGATTTAGTAAATAGTTTGACAGTGTTGAGGGAATTATTTGTTAAGCAGAGTGAAAAAACTTTCTTGTGTCTAGTTGTTCTGGTATGCAGTGCTCTATAGCGTGGGCAGTTGCAGGCTGCTCTTGTCAATTCCACGGGAGTGGAAGATTTGAGATTGCCTTTCATTTTTTTGAGGCCATTTGTAACACCTTCATTCATATTAAATTCTTTTTATTTCTACCGAGATTCATATTTGTGATGTCCTGTGATTGTAGGCTTGCTTAATTGCACACAACTTGCTGAAAAGTGGAATAACCACAGTCCTGCTTTCTCTTATTGGAAGCAAGTCCCATTTAACACAGCAGGGCTTAGTTTTGAATAGGTATGTAGAGGATTGTATTGCAAACAATCCTCTCGACTTACAACCATTCGTTTAGTAGCTGTTCAAAGTTGCAATGGCACTGAAAAAAGTAACTTATGAACTTTTTTCACACTTGCAGCATCTCTATTGTTATGTGATCAAAATTCAGAAACTTGGCAACAAGTCAGAGGTGGTATTCAGCAGGTTCTGACCAGTTCTGAAGAACTGGTAGTGGAAATTTTGAGTAGTTCGGATAACCGGTAAATACCACCTCTGACTGGCCCTGCCCCCATCTATTCTCTGCCTCCCATGGGGATTTTGTAGTATCCTTCCCCTGCCATGCCCACCAAGCCACGCCCACAGAACCGGTAGTAATTTTTTTTTAATCTCACCACTGCAACAAGTATGTGTTCATGATGGAGGTCATGTGATCACCTTTTGCATCGTTTTGACAAGAAAGTCAATGGGGAAGCTGGATTCAGTTAACAGCCATGTTACTAACTTAATAACTGCACGATTCACTTAACAGCTGTGATAAGAAACTTTGTAAAATAGGGCAAAATTCACTTAACAGCTGTCTTGTTTAGCAGCAAAAATTTTGGGCTCAGTTATGATGGTAAATCAGGGATTACCTGGGCTATAGTCTTATGATGGCTTTAGCACCATATTCTATTTCTTTAATGAGAAATATAACTGCCTACCCTTGTTTCTTTCCAAGTAAATGTGCTTCAATTGATGACATTGGTTTGCATTCTTTTTACATTGATGTGAAAGCCAGTTAGAATTTTTGTATAACCTTTGAACAAAATTTTGTAAGTTTGTGTATTGTATTGTAAAGCTAAATCATTGCCATTCATCTATAAAGTAGCATGTAGTAATTATAGACTTTATATATACCTTTCTTTTTAGTGGTAGGCTATAATGTCATATTATTTTAAGAATAGAATATTTTTTCATCTGCATTTATCTTTAGCTGTTTCCATTTTGCAAATATTTAATGTATACTGTTTGTGCAATGATGTTCATCCATCGTGTTTGAAGAGGACCTTGACATCTAACAGGTTGTGGGCTATCCGCAATGTGTCCACAGGTGGCTGGTAAGACCTATATGGGCACGAAATGTTTTGCTGCATGTCGGGCAGATGTGTGGGCACCATTGTTGCAGCATTTGCAAATCTGGCTTTATGGAACGCTCACTTCTCTTGTGCTATGGTTGTTCTGTCCTCTGATGCCTGGCAGCCTTGGTGGATCAGCATGCGCCATGTTGATCAATCTTGTGCCAAGGTTTCCAGGAGGTGGTGTTGATATCCAGGGACTTGAAGGAGGCTTTCAACATGTCTTTGTATCGCTTCCTTTGTCCCCGGTGTGGGGGACACAGGGGACAAAGGAACTCCCTTTTGACAGCTCACCATAGAGGAAGGATGCGTTTAGTGATGCGATGGTCAGCATCTTTGCAACATGGCCTGCCCAGCGCTTCTGGGCTTTCATCAGCAGGGTGTGAACTGATGGCAGGCCTGCTCTGGAGAGGACTTTTGTGTTTGGCACCTTGTCCTGCCACTGGATCCTCAGAATTCTAAAGAGGCAGGTCGTGGTTCAGTTGCCTAGCGTGCCTCCTATATACAGTCCAAGTCTTACTGGCATACATCACACATCATTTGTGCAAAAACTTCAATTAGGTGGCAAAGAATTTTTTGCAGTGTTCTGCAAAAAAAAGTATATATAATTAATCCATATTCCAATTATTGATATCAAATTTTTGGAAAATATAGATAAAATATAAAATAAGTTTACAAGCATTGCATACATTAGTCAGATAATGTGGTGGCAAATCAGTGTTTCTGATTATTTGATGATATCTATTATTGCATTTTTCCCCTTGTTTCCTCCAGATTACACAGGATGCCAAGTTGGGCCCTACCATCACCACAGGCTTACTCACTTAGTCTCCCCATATGTAAGTGAACCAAGTCCTTATCTATTCTATTACACAAATTGTTTTATTGTGTTCTTGACTGGTCAGAGTTTACTAGTTTTGAAACACATTTTGAGGTGCCAAATTTAAGTTTTGCCTTACTCCATTGGTATGTTATGAGGATATTATCTAGAATTCTACATGCCTTCTTGGATAGCAACATCCATCACGGAAGTTATCCAATGTCTTATTTAAACATATATTTGTTTTCTCTATTTGTGTTGAGGACCAGCAAGCTTTTATAAAATCCAAGTTATTGCTATTTCTAGTAGTAATCATGTATAATTTTTCATGACTTAATATGCATTCTAGGTTTTTTTGCTATTTGTAATAATAAATTAAACTTACCTGAGACTTGTGCCTTGATAGGAATATGTCAATTTACTTTCTTTTTGACTTAGATACCTCGATATGAGTAATCCAAAGATAAATATGATTAATCTCCTAGAGATTAAATTTGTGGCTGATGAAGATGTTCTGAAGCATATCTCTGAGGATGCAGGTATCCTTAGTTGCTTTATTTTATTATTATTAGAATAATGTGACTAATTCTGAATTTTCCCAAAATATTGATAATTTTTGTTGTGCTTAAATATTTAATTACATCATTTTAAAAGCAGTTCCTTTTTCTGTATTTGGAAAAATTAATTACCACTTGATCCTCTGAAAATATGTGAGAGCAAGACAATGCTGCTGAAGTATTTAGCAATCTTTCAATAGTAAGCTAACTGATGAAATCTACTTTGGCATTAATGTCATCAGTATGGATAACTTTACAACAAAAATACGACTTCACCACAGCATATTATCTTTTAGCGTAGATACATAGAGACAAAGCTTTGCCTTCAGAAAGTTTTGACAACTGACTTTTCTTGTAATATCAACATTATAATGTTACTTCTTAAAGTAATTGTTTTGTTTTCTTTACATTCTTATTAAAAATTATCATACAGCTTTATTTTTCTAGAGTGTATAGCTTCCCTGAAAATAATTGGTTTCCACAGACCTATGAATATTATTTATTGTAACTGTTCAGGTACTTTTTCTTAAGCAGTCTATTGCATTTTCAGGTCTCAAAGCTCGTAAGTTAAGTGTTCCGCATACACTTGATATTAAAAAATGGATGAAAAATCTGGAGAACAGCTCCGATGATGAAGTCCAGGATATTTTTAAAGAACAGGATTATGTGACTGCCCTAGACGTCCAAGGTACTTCGGGAAACACAACATTTTCACAGCCATCATTTTGCGGATATTTACTTCATATTATGCATGGAAATATTCAATATTTTGTACATAATGCCACCAAGAAATAAGACTTGAGAAATAAGAAAAAATATTGACTCTTAAAAATAAATGTTTATATTGCTAATAAGATATAATCTGTTTTTGGGCATAGAACTGCTATAAATCTTTCACTGCTTCACTCTAAAGCTTTCTTCTAAGGGTTAATCGATACATATTTTTTTTAGAGTCAATGAGAAACGGTTCCAGTGCAAGTGGTGGTGATGTCTTTCCATTCCAAACGCCAAAACGCTCTAATAGGATGGCAGAGAGAGGCATGTATTGTGTTCCATGTTCTGTTTCTTTTACATATATAGGTACTTCTATACATATGTATGAATGGTTTCACATTATAACAGCTGCAAAACTAAAAGATTTGGTTCACGCCATGGGAAGACATAAGGCCGCAATTCATGCTAAAATTACCCAACTAAGTATTAACTGACATGATAATTTTTGTATATCTCGTTTTTTCTACGTGTTTCACTTTTCTTCTTTATACTGTAACGACTATTCTAATAGCAAATCCTTCATAAAAGCTACTGCATTACATTCTTGATTAAATTATCTTTCTATTAATATATAATTTTATGGTACTCAAAAAAAAGTGGTGTAATTAGCTAGTTTTAGAAAATACACTTTTCCCAAAAGGTTTCCACAATTGTGGCCACTACTGTATATAGTTTGTGAAAAGTTCTCCATTCGATGTCAGAGATATGTTAATGTGGATACTAATTCAACTTCTTTGGGGAGAAAAATCCATAAATGGGGTGACAACCCAGAAGAAGTGATTGTAAAAGAATTATTTTGTTATTACTCCTTAAAGATTCCTACAAGGTAAGGACTGTTTAGGGAACCAAAGACTTTGAAAGTCAAGATTGGTAAATAGTGTGCAAATAAATAGGTAATAGGGAGCAATATCCTTGTTGCCCTGCATATTTCTTGTATTTCATATTATTTACTGTTGCTTATTTACTTTAGATATTGAATACATTTTTACATGGTTCACTGTCTATGCTGTCCTTTTGAGTATTTAAGTACTATTTGCAGGCTGCTTTAATTGGAGATTTCTTTTTTACATTTAAAGTTTCTGAGCTAATTCAGAACTCAGCAAAGAATGCAAAACAAAACAGTTTGAAGAAGCTTGAGGAGAAAACAAACACTCCAAAAGTCAGCAGTAGTAAGTTCTGTTAATAGTTTTTAAAATGTTAAATATTTGATTAAAATAGGAAATTACAGAATTTGCTTTTTTTTAAAAGAAGTCATTCTAATGAAATGAGATAGATAAGAATATGTATTTTATATTGCATGTATTAGTTGCTTAACTGTGAGCTTACATTTTGGAGAATACAGAATTTGTCTTACAATTGTTCTAAAATGGAAAATATTAATATTGAATGCTGATTATAGAAGTACCATCCCTTAATAAATGAATGCCAAAATAAGGGTGCAATTTCCATCTGATCATTTCTCATATAATCATCATTTATTAAACTTGCATGCTGCCTGATTCTCAACAATTCTGGGTGTTGAGTAAAATACCCAGGAATTTCTAATTATTCATATGAATTCAGTTTTTGTTATCAAGCCAGTATGATTTTGTGTCTATGAACATGGTCAAATTTTGCTACACTGTCTAAAGCCAGACACCCTTTTATTGCATTAATGTTATAGTCATCAATTGCTTTATTTTGCTCCGTCTGCTGTAGATTGTTGGGTATTGTGGTCAGTAATCATAATAAAGATATGTATGTATGTATGTGAGTGCCCAACTTCATTGTGAATATTTAAGAGAAATTGGGAAATGTTTATAGTAACTGCTTGAAAGGGACATTTGGGAATTCTCCACATATGATTATATACTTCCTACATACATTACTATATGATTATTGATATGCAGATTCCAAGGAGTCCAGTTTTTAGCCTCATTTCCATTATATGGTTTCCAATTGCAGAGTGGTAATAGATTGTAGTGTCTGTAACTATGGAAGAAATGGCATAGATTAATAGCTGCATCTCAGAAGAAGTTAGTTTCCTACAGATTTGCTGATTCTTGTGCTCCCAAATTCCTTGTCTGAACTACTGGTAGCAGCATAGAAACCTAAATTTATTGAAACATTATTTACAAGGCTGGGCTATCTCTATAATTCAGATAACTGTTAGTAGCATAGAATTTATATACGAAGACACTGGCAATAGACTTAATAAGGCAAAAGACTCCAATATAAAAAGTACTATTGACACCTTTAGTTATTAAAAACGTAGTTTGATTCTTGCTTATTTAAATGGACAGTGATGACAGTTGTTACTCGGATAGAAAAATGTGTACGTGCTACATATTAAATTAGGCTGAATCTCTGGTTTTAGCTGAAATGTACATTAAAATAATCCTGTAATACATTTGAAATTGTGCCAGAACCCATGATATTTATAGGTAATCATAATATGTGACTCAATTTTTAATTTTCAGAACGTTCTTCAAGCAAAGACCAGGAAGACGTGAGTGACATTTTTTGGCTGTTAATCAATTGTGATTGACTTAAACTTGGAAAATTGAGGCTACTTATGCTGACAGTGTATTATTTTCTAGTCTGCAGATATAAATATATTTTCAAATAGATTAAGTATGTATTCAGTCTTAAGATATCTTTCTGAAAATTATATACAATAGTTGAATTTGGATTTTCCACTTCCTCCCATTTAACTATATCTGCCAGGTTTGCATTGGAGAGCCCCCATCTCTCCAAAATACAGGTGGAGATCTATTAAGGCAGGAGTCCCCAGCTTCTTGTACCAGACCATGGCCTGTTGGGAACTGAGCCACACAAGCAATGGGCGAATGCATGAAGCTCCATTTGCACAAACGTTGGGCACATGTGGGAAACCATCCCCTCCCAACTCTCCATTGCTGCTACTGCCACTGCCGGTCTGCAGAGCTGGAAAGGTTGGGGAACCACAGTACCAAGGAAATCAGATACATATGTGTTTTCCATTCCAATGAACAGATAGTATTGTATAAAAACAACATCCACATATTTGAAAAAAATTGGTCAGACTGAGATAGGAGACTTTACATTTTTGTAAATTTTTGCATTTAGATGGCTATTATGTTAGGAAATAGAATATTTAGATATGAGATGTTGTTTGAGAATGGGATCTAATATACTTGCTATTCCTAACAGACTAAAAGAAATGATTTATCAAAATTATCTTACCGGACTCGGAAAAGAATGACGGGTAAGAAATAGTAGTTCTAGCTAACACAATTTGGTGACATTATGAGATATTTCCAGTGGTGGAATTCAGCCAGTTCGCACCACTTCTGGAGAACCGGTGTCAGTTTTGGAAGGCAATGTTTTTGCTTCTAAACTGCCACATATTTTAGCTGGGGAAGTTGGGAGGGGGTTGTTGTTGGAGTGGTAGAAAGTTAGTTGTAACAGCATTCTGTATTCAAGGACAGCCTGCGTCTGATGGAGACTGCCTGAAGATTGTATCCAATTGAGTGTGAAGACTAGATTGGACAATGTGATGAACTTGTGGGTATGGGGCAGGGCTATGAACTGTCAACTGGGTGTGGAAAACCTGGAAGCTTTCAGTTTCGGGTTTTCCCAGCTGTGCCAACATGACATCTCTAATAAATTGGAACTTTGAGGAACCTCAAGCCTCAGAGGTTTGTTAACTTTCTGAGTAGTTTGGCAAACTAGTTGTTGGAAGAAATCATTAGGCAAAGAACTGGTTGTTAAATTACTTGAATCCCATCACTGGATATTTCTCCTATAATTTGCTTTCCAGTTCCAGTTTTTTGAGATTTTTAGTGAAGCTTTCCACAGTCCTGGCTTAATGTTGTACTACTAAATCTAAAATATGAATACCGGTGGTCTCATGAGAAAATTACTGTTTTCTATTTTATAGTTTCATACATCAAGACAATGCTGGCTATAACATGTTGACTGCCTATGACAGTCATAGCTAAAATGTAGTTTACAACTGCATTGAGTTCCATGAAAACTAGGTCAAAAGTATATGAAATATAGCCACAAAACTCACATGTGAGGAACAGAAGGGGAAACTCCTGAGAACACAAGAGCTCTGTTGAATCAAATTAAAAATCTATCTTGTCCAGCATTCTGCTCTCCCCCCTCCACAAATTGATGAGAAATCAATAGCCTTATTGTATTCTTGATTTCCTAGCAAGTGCTACAGGTAGCCCATGGGTTACAACCACTTGTTAAGTGACTGTTCAAAGTTAAAATAGTGCTGAATGGGGAGAACTTATAACTAGTCCTCAAAGTTGTTACCATTGCAATGTCCCCACAGTAATGTCATGATTTGGGTACTTGGCAACTGCCTTGCAGTGTCCTCCAATCATATGATTGACATTTGAATTCTTTGTTGGCTTCCCAAATGAAAAAGTCAGTGGGGAAACCAGCAGGAAGTTGCAAGTTGCTCCAGTTCCCATTGCTTTTTTGCCTACCTGCACAGTGTAGTGTCCACCTGCAACACCAGGCCACCAATAACTCTTGCCTGTCAGCCTACTTGCCTGGGACTCCTGCCTCTTCCCATGTCATGGTCATGTGAAGTCCTCATTTAATGACCCACACAGTCTTGGGGTTATGATGGTAAGCTAAGCAATGTGGGTATGTGATGTCACATTTTACGACTGCAACACTTAGCAATGGAAATTCTGGTCCCAGTTCCATCTTAATCCAAGAACTACCTGTATTCTAACCTATATATTTTCCTTTTTAGCCTTAAACATGTGCTCTGATAGTGAAAGTGATTATTCTGCTTCAAACTCTGAAGAAGAAGGGGAGGAGGCTTGCTCGGTATCTGCTGATGAAGCTGTTCTTTCAAAAACCCCAGTCAGATTCCAAACCTCTTCTGTTCCACCTAGCAAAGAAACATCTGCTAAGAAGCTGAAGAGATGCATTTCTGTAAGCACGCTCAGAGTTCAGTTTGTTTCCAATGTACAATGAGTACAATATAATGTCTTTTAAAAGCAGTTTTCTCTGTACTCTGTACTCAAAAATCAAATGCATTTTTCCTCTGAGTGTTTTCAGAAAAGTGTTCTGTTGCAGTTTAATTTATCTAGCTTTAATTCTCCTGACTCAATTCTGGAGACAAATTTGCTAAATGCTCTCCACAAAGTTTCATTTAGTGTGTAAGTTCTTGGTTTAACTTCCTAATTGTACCCCTAAGTGAAATAAGTTGTATCCTTATAGCAAAGTAATTTCCACTATGTGCAGGATTACCTTTCCTGTAGTGTATATAAAAATGTTTAACAAAAGCTAAAATTGAATATGTGGGAAAAGGGTGAAACAGGAAAGATGGAATGGAAAGAAGTTTGTTTTTTTATATTTCTGTAAGTGAAAATATAACATGCAAAATATTTGTTTTTAATTACTATATATGCTTGCAGATAAGCCAAGAATTTTAGGTTTCAAAATACATCTAAAAAATTGGGTTTAGGTTACCTGCAGATGGACTTATTCGCGAGTATACTTCAAAAAAAAAATACCTGCATATACTTTTGGATAAGCCCATTTGTGGATAAGCGAACACTTACATTTTTAGCCAAAATAGCATGAAAAATTCATCACTTCTGGATAAACTAGTTGTAAAAATTAAAACACAATTAAAACACAAAATTTTTTGAGGGTCAGCATATCTTCAGGTGGCACATTTTATGATACTTTGGTTTAAAAAAAGCATTGGTCAGCTTACCTAAGGATGAGCTTATCCATAAGTATATATTAATCATTAGAGGAATTTAGATTCATTTCAATATCCTCCTGTTTTCTATAGTAAAGTTTTGCACTTTATTAATCAGTTCTTCTCAGCCATCATTTTATTCCTCAATTAATGTTGCCAGAAGATAATACTTAATTATTCTTCTGTTTGTTATCAGAGCAATTTGGTAGAAGAGTATTTTGAAGCACACAGCAGTTCTAAAGTTTTAACCTCTGATCGAACACTGCAGAAGTTGGAGAAAAAAAAACTGGATCAGGTACAGTATGTACTGAGAAAAAGATTTATCCGGATACACACAATATCCCAAACCACCAGTCATAGTTTACATGCTGTATAATGTTGTATCCTCTGTGTAATTAAGCTGTCACTTTCTTTGATTTTGAAAAGCTATACAGTGAACTTGGTTAGTATTTGGATGAAAAATTGTGAAGAAATCCCAGGGCTATAAACTAGATTTGAAATTAAAAAAAAAAATTCTGAAAGAACTGGGTGGCAAATAATTTGAATAATGCAGTAGTGTGCATTATTGTTTCCTAAGCTTACTAGGAAAGTACTCATTTGAATCAAAGAAGTGCAGTCAGCATACTCCCTTTGAAACACATTCTTGTTCTCCATTAGCATCTACTTAACTCAAGGACCCATATGGAGTAATGTATGAGCCCAGCACACAGCTTCTCTAAGCACACATGCCTGCATCTCATGTGATGCCTTTAAAAGGCTGTATACCGTATATACTCGAATATAAGCCGATCCGAGTATAAGCCGAGGTCCCCAATTTTACCCCAAAAACTGGGGTAAACTGGGGACTCGAGTATAAGCCGAGGGTGGGAAATGAGGCACCTACCGGTTGGGGAAACCCTCCCTCCCTCAGCTGAGAAGGCTGGCGGCACCCCCGCCCCGCCCTCTCACTGCACCGGCAGGGCTTCCCCGCGCCGTCCGGTAAAATGTGAAAAAAAGAAAAAAAAAAAACTCGAGGATAAGCCCTAAAAACTCGAGTATAAGCCCGGGGGCTTAAAAAACAAAACTCGAGTATAAGCCGTATAGACCCGAGTATAAGCCGAGGGGACGTTTTTCAGCACAAAAAACGTGCTGAAAAACTCGGCTTATACTCGAGTATATACGGTATTCCTTTTTGTTTGTTTATCACATATTCTGCTGCAATTCTCCTTAAAGAAAACCCAGTAACAAATAAAAATTAAAAATACAAGAAGGAATTGGAAAATTCTGATGACGGGGATTATTCTGTTCAAAGCCTTTTCATCAATTAAGAACTTTCTCATTATTTCATTAATTAGAAATTTACTGATGAGTCTTTTTTCCTGCAATGAAACTAAATGGTCTAGGAATCCCTACAAAATCTCTTGAACAACATACCTGTTGCTTTTGCTGCTGAACGGGAAAAGTTAATGAAACAATATGAATCCCTCTTCTACAAATGGATGTTGCAACTGCAGTAAGTATCCCTTATATTTTACTAGGAGTTTGCAGCCCAGTAAATAAATTGAAATAAATCCCCATAGCGATGCTTTAAAATCATTTTGTTGAATAAAACTGGATCATTAGATGTAGTTAATATTTCACTATTGTATAGGGTTAATATTTCCTAGAATTGAGATCTGCATAAACAATTTGAAAAAGTATAAATAGTTCTTTCAGCTGTGACTTAAGATAATTGCATTTATTTTTCTATTTGTGCACACTACAATCAGCTGGACTCTCAGTGATTTACAACAAACATCTATGTAAAAATTAAAATTCAGAAAGTCATAAAAGCAGATAATAATCCTCCAAAAGCATCCATAGTTATTGCAATAATTTAGTAGCATCATCCTGAGCCTTCATAGAACTTCCAGAGCAATTCTATTTGTTTGCTTTTCATCACCATACTAGGTAACATGATGTTATCATCATCAGATATGGGGTTTGCTCTCTATGTATAGACATTAGTGCAAAAAGAATAGTTGTTCCTTGGTAGAGATTTATCAACATGCAAATTTCTCCCATTTGCATGCTTTCTGAAGAGTTTGATGTCTGTATTTTAACCATGAACTACATATATTCTCTTCTTTTCGCATCACATAGGGCATCAAATGCATCAGAAAGCATGCAAATAGGAGAAATTTGCATGTAGGCAAACTTCTATCAAGGAGTGACTATTCTTTCTGTTTGAATGCCCATAAAGAGGGAGCAAAACCTACACTTTTTTTATTTATTTGCATTTATATCCCGCCCTTCTCCGAAGACTCAGGGCGGCTTACATTGTGTAAGGCAATAGTCTCATTCTATTTGTATATTTATATACAAAGTCAACTTATTGCCCCCCAACAATCTGGCTCCTCATTTTACCTACCTTATAAAGGATGGAAGGCTGAGTCAACCTTGGGCCTGGTGGGACTCGAGCCTGCAGTAATTGCAAGCAGCTGTGTTTAATAACAGGCTTCTTACAGCCTGAGCCACACCGCGGCCCTCACCACACTGATGATGTTACCTAGTTAGGTGATGAAACTCCTGATAGCAAACAACTAAGCTCAGCATCAAGGACTCCACAGTTCAACCCTGAGTTGCATATATACTAAATAGCTTATAGAAAATAACTACAAGTAGTCTACAACTTAAAACTATTCATTTAGTGACTGTTCAAAATTACAACAGCACAGAAAATAGTGATTTATGACCAGTTTTCATACTTGCGACATTTGCAGCACCCCCCATGGTCACATGACAAAAATTCAGACGCTTGCCAAGTGGCATATATTTATGACCATCTGTGATCTTCTGACAAGCAAAGTCAGTGGAGAAGCCAGATTCACTTAACAAGCGTGTTATTAACTGCAGTAATTCACTTAACAACTGTGGCAAGAAAGGTAAAAACAGGGCAAAACTCACTTAAACAACTGTCTTGCTTAGCAGTGGAAATTTTGGGCTTAATTGTGGTTGTAAGTAGACCTGTAATGCTGAGAATTTTAATATTCACTGACTTTTTCAAGTCAAAAAAGTAAACAAATGAAATAGATTCAATGCTGAGCAAACTCACCTCAACTTATTCGATTAAATGTAGAAAACATATTCAGAATACAGATTTTTTTCCCTCCTGTTTAAGACAAGCTTTTGCTATTAATAAAACACATAATTAAGATAGAAAACTAGGATAGACAGTGAGCAGAAAATTTGCATATCTTTGTTTAAAGATAAAGAATTGACAGTTTGTCTGATTAAAAAACACCTGGTATATTACTGATAGTCAAACTGAAATCCTGGATTTTTTAAAAAAAAATAAATCTTCAGTTATTGACTAGTGCTTGGAAGTAAACATAACGAATTTTGCACACACATCCCATTTTTAGAACAATAAGTTCTTGTGATCAGCCTAAACATTTTCAATCCATCATATTGCACTGCACTTTGTTTTGTCCTATTTAAGGACTTTTTTTCGTTTATTTCTTACAGCCTTGGGTTCAATATTGTGCTGTACGGATTAGGTTCAAAAAGAGATCTGTTGGAGAATTTCCGTATTTCTCTTCTTCAGGATTCTGTACATCTTGTTGTAAATGGATTCTTTCCCAACATCACCATAAAATCAGTAAGCAAAAATAGATACATGGCTGGCTTTGATCAGTTAACAAAAGCTTTATTACAAAACGCATTAGTATAAAGATGTTACAGGTAGTCCATGTTAAGGACTGCTTCATTTAGTTTCTGCTTCACATTTATGATGGTGATAAAAAGTAACTGTACAGCCAATTCTCACATTTATGACTTTCTCGGGTCTGTAAATAAAAGGAAAGTTGAAATAAAATCATAAGCATTGTGCAGCTTCATCCAGCAAGTTTCACTTAACGACTGAGTTGCTGTAGCTAATAGTGGTCACTGAATGAAGACTAACTGTACATTTCTCAAATTGCTTATCTTTTCTGCACTTAATCCTAGAATATAATGGCTGCGTTTGACCAGCCCAGCTAAATTACATTTTGCTGTTTGTAATTTAGAATGTTTGTGATCCAGCCATTTTTGGTTCGTTTTGTAAACCATAGTTAAATCATGGCTTAGAATATTGTGAGAATATAGTTAGCCAAACTGCATTATGGACTTAGAGTGCAACTTTTTTACTTATAGATTCCACTTGCAAGGAAAAGTGAGATATTAGGAGCAAATTGGATTAATTTGAAACATAGGAATTACTTGGCTACGGAGGTTCTCAATCATTCAGGTCATGTTTATCCCACAGGTGCTTTTCCAAAAGGCAACTGGACTTTGTTGGTTTTTTTCTTTGAAAATGTTCCTTCAGAATTAAAGGATCTTCTTGGATGAGAAGCAAAATATTTTCAAGGAAAAAGCCAAGAAAGTCCAACTGCCTTTTGGAAAAGTAACTTTGGGACAGGAACTACTTGTTTTTATTGTCCATGGAGTCAGCCCTGACTCTTGACAAGTCCCTGCATTTTTCTTAACAACATTTTGGTTGTAGTTTTGCTAGGACCTTCTTCCCAGAACCCCAAAAGGGCTCTCATAAAAGCTGCAGTCTATGAAATCTTCTTTTGCTTATTATGCCTTTTTATATGAAAAGTATCTCTACATTTTGTGAGAGTTTCTACAATAATTTCACTTTCTGTACAGGAATGTTATAATTTATTCAAGTAGATATAATGGTCAAAAGTTTGTTTTCAGTTCAGATGTAATTCTCCTAACAATCTTTAAAAGCAAAATGTTAAAAGAAGATGATGGCCTACCATTTTTCTGTGCCAGATTTTGAATTCTATAACAGAAGAGGTATTGAATCACATGGGTACCTTTCGTAGTCCCCAGGACCAGGTGGACTTCATCCTAAAAAGTTTTAAAGAAGGTAAACTATAAGGACAGTCATTCTATAGGATTATGTATTGCTCCCTTAAACATTCTTGATATATTGTGACTAATGAACTGAGGTGATTTAAATTGCATTTAATAGAGAACATTTATTTATTTATTTATTGATTGATTTGATTTGATTTTTATACTGCCCTTCTCCCGAAGGACTCAGGGCGGTGTACAGGCATGATAAAACCGACAGTACAATATACAGATTAAAATAGGATTTAAAAACTTATTTAAATTAGCCTAGAGATTAAAATTAACCATACTAAAAAACCCCGTTTAAAAATTAATAAATTTAACATTAAAATCCCAATTTAAGCCAGCCCCCGCGGATAAAAAGGTGAGTCTTCAGTTCGCGACGGAATGTCCGAAGGTCAGGTATTTGGCGTAAACCCGGGGGAAGCTCGTTCCAGAGTGTGGGAGCCCCTACAGAGAAGGCCCTTCCCCTGGGGGCCGCCAGCCGGCATTGTTTGGCGGACGGCACCCTGAGAAGTCCCTCTCTATGGGAGCGTACGGGTCGGTGGGAGGCGTGTGGTAACAGCAGGCAGTCCCATAAGTACCCAGGTCCTAAGCCATGGAGCGCTTTAAAGGTCGTAACCAACACCTTAAAGTGCACCCGGAAGGCCACAGGCAGCCAGTGCAGTCTGCGAAGGAGCGGTGTTACATGGGAGCTACGCGTAGCTCCCTCTATGACCCGCGCAGCTGCATTCTGGACTAACTGAAGCCTCCGAGTGCACTTCAAGGGGAGCCCCATGTAGAGAGCATTACAGTAATCCAGGCGAGAGGTAACGAGCGCATGAGTGACTGCATAAGGCATCCCGATCAAGGAAGGGGCGCAATTGTCGAACCAGGCGAACCTGGTGGAAGGCCCTCCTGGAGACGGCTGTCAAATGATCTTCAAACGACAGCCAATCATCCAGGACACCTAAGTTGCGCACCCTATCCTTTGGGGCCAGTAACTCGCCTCCAACAGCCAGCTGCGGCTGCAGCTGACTGAATCGGGGTGCCGGCATCCACAGCCACTCCGTCTTGGAGGGATTAAGTTTGAGCCTGTTTCTCCCCATCCAGACCCGTACAGCCTCCAAACACCGGGACAGCACTTCAACAACTTCATTGGGGTGGCCTGGGGTGGAAAAGTACAGCTGGGTGTCATCAGCGTACTGCTGGTATCTCACCCCGAAACCACTGATGATCTCACCCAACGGCTTCATGTAGATGTTGAACAGCAGGGGCGAGAGAATCGACCCCTGTGGGACCCCACAAGTGAGGCCCCTCGCGGTCGACCTCTGCCCCCCTGTCAACACCGTCTGCGACCGGTCAGAGAGATAGGAGGAGAACCACCGATATACGGTGCCTCCCACTCCCAATCCCCCCAACCGGCACAGCAGGATACTATGGTCGATGGTATCGAACGCCGCTGAGAGATCTAATAGGACCAGGGCAGAGGAATATCCCCTGTCCCTGGCCCTCCAGAGATCATCCACCAATGCGACCAAAGCTGTCTCCGTGCTGTATCCGGGTCGGAAGCCGGACTGGAACGGGTCTAGATAGACATCTTCATCCAGGTATTGGGGTAGCTGTCGCGCCACGGCACTCTCTACAACCTTTAGAATTTGTGAGACTTGATCCAGTAGATTTGAAATGATAAGGTTCCTGCTTTGAAGGACAGATTGTCTGGCAATAGGTTTTGAATCCCCCCCCCCGCTCCCCCCAATGCAGCAAAGATCTTTCATAGCATTTCTATTATCCTTGGATTTCTGTCTCAGTTCATCCCAGCTTTTCATCCCAATCAGTGGTCTTCCCCTTTTCAACTTGCCATCATGAAGCTCAATTCTATCATAATTGTTCAATTACATTAAATGCGTATATTGTTTAACTAATGAAGATTTAATGTAGGTTATTCATGTAAAGAAGATTTAATATAGATTATGTATTGTAAACTGTTGCTTTTAAAGTAAATTTCACTGTAATTTTAAAATGTTTGTAAACTGTTCTGGAAAGCTTTTATTTCAAACATTAGCAATTTTTTTCACATAAGCATAAAATATTCCAGACACAAATCCTGTAACCATTACTTATATATTCTATTTTTGATCTTTGACTATTGGTATTTCTTTTTCTTCTTCTTGTTTGCCAGATGTTTCCTCGGAACTATATCTTCTCATCCACAACTTGGACAGTAAGATGTTAAGAGGAGATAAAAACCAGCAAATCCTAGGACAATTGTCTTCGCTTTCCAATGTCTACCTCATAGCATCTATTGATCATATTAATGCCCCTCTCAGTAGGTTACTGGATTTTTCAAACTGTGTATGTTGTGTGTAAATTCATCATAAATGCTAGACATTAGTTACAGGTCCCCTTGTGGTACAACCGTAACTTTAGGGCTGTTTTTTTTATTCTGCATATTACCAATGGTGGAATTATTATTTTATATTTAAATTTCTTAAGAAACTATGATTTATCTTATACTGGTAAAGCAGAATCTCAGAACAGTTCAATGGCAGTTTCAGATCACAGTTTATTTAGCAGGGTGTTTTTATAAAATATAAATCTTTCCACTTATGACTGTATGACTATAACTTGTTGCTGGCAATCCTTATGATTTATATTGATATATTGACCATCAATTGTGTTGTAAATATCGTACCTTGATGAACGTATCTTTTCTTTTATGTACACTGAGAGCATATGCACCAAGACAAATTCCTTGTGTGTCCAATCACACTTGGCCAATAAAATTCTATTCTATTCTATTCTATTCTATTCTATTCTATTCTATTCTATTCTATTCTATTCTATTCTATTCTATTCTATTCTATTCTAAATAAGCGTTAAAGACATTGCTTCCCTACAAGATGACAGTACTAAATTTATGAGTCTGCTGTACTTTTGCAGAAACATTTGGATTTATTTAAGTAGTTTTAATCTATCCCTGCCTAGCTGGTATTCAGAGGCATCCTAATTCAGCCTGCCATCTCAACATGGCAACAGGGAATGGATGGCCAGTTTACTCTCATAAACTCTGTCAGCCAACCAGTTCATTGTAGAACTTCAATTCTAGGATAATCTTGTTTCTTTTTTAACCTGTTCAGTTTTACTTTGTCCTTTCTTTCTGTGTATAGCAACCACACAACATATTCATGTCAAACAAAGGAAAAATTCCTAAAAATTTAAAAACCCTTTCTTATGAATCTACTCCAGCTTTGATATTCCAAATTGGCTAAAAGAAAGAAGTGCTCTCTCCATTTAAAATACAGCATAAAAATTATAACACAACATAAACCATTTCTAAACAATCAAAATATAACTTCCACAGATTTTGCGCCCTTTGTAGATTTGAAAGACTTATATACCATGCACAACCATGCATGAGGTTTACGTATCCAAATCCATAGGTTTATGTAATAATTTTTCTATAGGCAAAGTTTTCCTGAAGGTAGTGGGGAACTTCAGCAAATGATGGCTTCCTGGAAGGATGGCAAACTTAGTCAAGAGTTTGCAGCTCAGGATTTCCTATCAGAAATGGATGATATGACATCCATTTGCTAAAGCTTAGGGCAGTGCAAATGCTTTATAAAGCATTTTCCCACCAAATGAAGCATGCTTATTTAACATATTCAGACATGAATTAGACATCAAAATCTAAATCCTTTCATAAGCAGGTGAGAAATCTTATGTACAATATACACAAAAAGCATAGAAATAGATCGTGCTAACAGTGTTTTGCTATTTTCAATCCTGATTCCAAGATACAATGTTAGGTTATTGTCAGGGAGAGCCAAGGCAGTGAATACAGGGAACTGTCCCATCACCAAGCTTGCAATAGACTTTATCCTGTATTTATTTCTTTGAGCCTGTTGGATGTTATGGAAAATCATGATGCAAAAGGCAATAGTAATTCCAATGACTTTCTATTTACTTTGAAGACATAGACTAATGTGATGGAATAAGATTGTGTTTAATAATTTAATTATATTCATATTAAATTACATTTTCTTCTTTTTCTTTTTGTTTGGAATGTATTCCCCAGTTTGCCACCCAAAAGCCAGATGAGTCCCTTAAAAACACTTCTTCATTAAAGATATGTGCTCTTTTCTAATTTGTATCAGACCTTAGTCAAACAACAATCTGTCATAAAAAGAACTTAGTTCATGTAACAGTTTGGAATTACTCTGCCATTTTCATGCTGGCATATCATAAAAGCTGTTATGGAAAGCCATATCCACACTTACAGTGCTCAAAGTTTTATGGTACGTATTCTCTATTCTTAGGGCATTAATATTTTCTTTCTTTTTGATATTTGTCTTCTGCATTCATAGTGTGGGATCAAGCAAAACAAAGTATGTATAATTGGTTGTGGTATGAAACGACCACCTTCAGCCCTTATGCAGAAGAAACAGCCTATGAGAACTCGCTCTTGGTACAGCATTCGGGATCTTTGGCATTGAGTTCCCTCACACATGTTCTCTGCAGTCTTACTTCTAATGCAAGGTAAGAGATAAATGTGCAAGAAACAGGAGAGATTCTTCCCTATGACCAGAAAAAAACCTCCCAGTATGTAAGACTAATACTAAAAATATAATTCTTTTATGCATTGCAAGTGGGGATGGAAAAAAACCTTAATGGTGTTTTCCCAGTGTGGGATAGGGAACTTGTAGCCCTCCAAATGTGCTGAACAGTGGCTACTAATTGCCCCACTCAACAAGCTGAAGGCTGCGTGATGCTCTGTGAAGCAATGTGTTATAGTATTTTTCATAAAATAGCTGAGATAGAATGCAAATCTTTGATTATTGCATTTTTCTGCTTCTTTTAATAAATGAGGTACTTAAAAATAGACAGCATTTCTGTCTTTCTTATGTGCACATGCACACAAATAAATGGCTAAATTTAGCTAAATAGGGTTTTTTTTCTTTGAGGAGAGCTGATAAAAAATGGCAGCTATACTGAGCATGGAATAGCAAGAGTTACTCCAGTGTTTAGTGGAACCACTAAAGAAAATATAAAAGTAAGAATATATAAATGGTATGAGGAGTATGGATTTTCCTAGAACATTTTTCCTCAGTTGCAAGTACTCATTCCTAGTTTTCTGACTGAATTCTATTCCACTGACCAGGTTGTTAAGTGAAATGGTTGCTACATGAACACACAACTTTGACACTGTGAAGATCACAGTGGTTGCTGTGTCATTCAGAACTTTTTTCTCTTATATAGCTCCACCATGATTACTTTCACTCTGGTCTCCGTTTGTCAGGTGTATGAAATTTGGTTGTAAAAGTGCATATTGGTTCAAAAATCAATTTTTAAATTATTGTCATATTTGCAAATGTTTTCTAATTATGGTTAGTCGCTAAACAAAGAATGAATGTGGGTGTATGGTTCTTGCTATATTTAATTATATTAACATAGTTTTCTCTCTTTCCAGGGGTATCTTTAGACTCTTGGTAGAGTACCAGTTGGAAAATAAGGATAATCCTTCCTATTTAGGTAAACATGCAACATCTGTAATTTGTTTCCTGGAGTTCAAAAAAGAGCAATGTTGTCAAGACAAGAATTTGGTAGAGAATTTTGACAATGAACATTATCTGTTAATAAAATTTTGACAATGAACATTATCTGTTAATAAAATAGAATGTTTTTTTTTCTAGTTGGAATATGGTATAGCTTTAAACTAAAAGAGATCAGTAGGCTAGGATATATAGTGGAAAATATTTAAGAGCAGTCTGACACTTTGTAGTCAGAATCAATTCTGGGCTTGGGCTAATAATGGATCTCATTTTTTAGGTTATAAGATTTTGCTGAGCACATTCTCAAAGGAACACAGTTTAAATGGTGAAGACTGTCACTATGCAGAGTTCCTTTTTAAATTTTGCTCCCATTAGCTTACTCAAATAGCTGTTTGGGAAGTGGTTAGAATATAGTTTTCCTCCTTTCATTATGTTCCACTTCTTCAAGTCACCAAACAGCCAAGTCATGTTCTCTTGGTTTCTATGGTTATCTAAGCCTTTGACTATATATTGATTAGTGTGCAAATGTCGGGAAATTCCAGTGCTGTTTCTCATTGATAGATTCTGATGCATACTGTGTGTGTGAAAATAATAAATTAATTTATTATAACTTTTTGGTCGATTATCTACATATCTATGAAAATGAGTATCAAATAATGGTGAAACTCATGCAAAATCTAAATGTTGTTCAACATTCATAAGCTTCGAGTTATAGATAATCCTAAACCATGAATATGTTCTTATGTTGAGGTAAGCCAAGAACAAACTATATTATAGCTTAGAATAATATGGGCAGCCAGCCACTGGATTAGTACAGACATAGCCTCAAGTTATGATGTAGTTTACAATATTTTTTATACTTCTGATTGAGCAATAATTTTCATTATATCCAAATCACAATATAGAGTAAATGGGCTTTGCAATTCTTGTTTGTAAATTACTGATTTTACAAACCTTTCGTTGTTTGATTTGATAAAATCAGAATATAAAAAAGAATGAACATATGCAAATTGACATTATATATGCAGACAGATTAGAATAGAATGGGATAACTCTTCACAGCCAACTTGTCATGGGATAACTCACCACAGACAATTCAACAAATATAAAACTTAAATTAATTTCAATGGAACTATGGCTAAACAATAAAATAAAGTCAATCCAGAAATACAGGCGTTAAAATAATTTCAATGGAAATGCAGTCACCAATAATAAAAGTAAGTGCATGAAGCAATTAATACAATGTTGAATTGTCCTATGGTGTGTTGGCTGTGGCAAGTTGTCCTAGACCTGATCAGAACTGTGTGTTGAGATACGCACCGAGTATACTCTGAGCTTGAACACTAGTGGTTTGCTTTGTCTTTGGTATTTTTCTACTGTAGTTTTACACTCATGTTATGTACAATAGTTAATAAGTGCATTTCTTATTGAAAGTTTTAGGCAAGAAAAATACCTTCAGCACTAGCAATCAAATTCTACAGATTAGATTAGATGATGTTTCTTGGTGTTGAAATGAGAGTTGTCCATTTGAACAAGAATTTATTTTTTTATGCTTGATATTAAACTTCTTTTGCTTCTCTTTTACTAGGTCTTTCTTTCCAAGATTTATATCAGCGCTGTCGGGAGGCCTTCTTGGTCAATAGTGACCTAACTCTTAGAGCTCAGCTTACAGAATTCAGGGATCACAAGCTGATTCGGACTAAGAGGGTAAGTGAGGAGAATCTTTGTGTCAGTTGTGAACTTACATCTTATTTAACCATGTTTGAGAAAGAATCCAGGTTGAATAATTATGGCTACATTGATAAATGCCAGGAGAATATCATGTTAGGTGTTCATAATGAAGATGAAATGCCATGTTTTTTGCAATTAGGGTATTGATAGAAGACAAATAATGTTCTTACTCAGTTTTACAGACTAAGACACAAGGAAAAGTTTACTGTACTCTTCATAAAATATTGAATTATGTACTAGAGCAGAGTTCTCCAAACTTTCTGGGTTGGTGGCCCGGGAGGAGGGGCTTTATATGTGCATGTGTGCACATGAACAGGGCTGCAAGCGCCATCACAACACTTGGGACACTAGCGCCTGCACACTGCTGCAACGCTAGTGTGAGTGGGGAGTCTGTGCTCATGGTGAACCTAGCACCCGCACAACACTTGCAGCATTGCTAGCACCTGCACAATGCCAGTGCAAGTGGAGGGTGCACATGCCTACACTGGCCAACCATTCAAGTGGCCCAGTGGCTACAGGTTGGGGAACCCTGTACTAGAGGGAATAAGTAAAAAACAAACAAACATTTTTATATTTCTAAGCTAATTCTCAATTTATTTTCAGGGTGCTGATGGAGTGGAATATTTATTAATTCCTGTGGATGCTGGAATATTGGCTGACTTTTTGCAAAAAGATAATGATGTTTGAAGGCTCACATGTTCAAGGGCAATTCTATTAAGAATTGTTGAATTTTATCCTAAGGTGTGGCCATTTTGCAGATCTCAGGAGTCTAATCTACCTGTAATAATGGAATATGATGCTGTAAAAGCAAGCCAATTATTAGCTGCTCAGGTTTCTCCCTTTGCCAGTCTATATTATTATAGACCAAGAAAATGTCATCCACTGATATTAGTGTGCCTTCTGTTCATAAATCTTCCAGAAATAAGAATTGAACTGGAGAACTTGTGTTTGATAATACACGCAATTGGCTACTAATAGCTGAATTCAGCTATTGACTGGTATATTTGTAATATATCATAGGCAGACCATTATTGATCTTCAAACATGTGTCATGAGATGGAAGGATTGGATTAGGAAACTGGTTGGACTGGAGCAAAATAAACCACTGATACCAGAGATGTGGATATCATCATTTATTAAAAATTTAGCCTTAATTGGGAACAAAAGATTCCCCCCATATAAGCCATTTTAAATATGACAACAGCTGTGTTTTTGTCAATAAAAACAACTGTAAATATGCTTATTTAACCTTTTTTTTCTTACCTAATGATTGTTTAAAGCTGTCTGAATAAAAATAAACATGCAATTGCATCCTTTTGTATGGTTCTTTTATGCCATATAACTATTTCTTTGTCTTGGAGACTATTTTTTTAAATACTGAAAATAAATTGTTTCTAGACTCTTCCAGAATATCTCTTTCCCTATATCACTCCTGAAGTAAACTTGGCTTCAGAGGTTTATGTTATATTGATATAGATGAGATAGGAAAATGTTTGATGTTAATTGATGACAAATAGGTTCAAATCTGGTGATGAAAAATGAGTATCATTATACAGAAAGTACAATTAGAAATTAGGGTAACAAATTTGCCTGAGAAGTTCCCAGGATCAAGGGACCGGCAAAACTAACCAGAGAGAAGGAAAAGAGGACAAGGATAGTGTGTTGGAGTGAGTAAAATGACTCTGAGGCAGACTAAATATGAATGGACAAAGAATATTCAGTGAGAGAATACTGCTAATTGGAAACTACATAACTTTCCTCCAACTTGATTCTTGCAAAATGTAAAATAAAAATCTAAGCATTCAAATGTACTTTTCTCAGCTACAATAAAGTCATTTTGTTTTTTTCAACCACTCATTTATTCATTTTGTTAACGTTTTATTTATTATAAATAATAAATTTAGGAATCAAAGCATATTTTGCCAATATTTTTGTTAAGTCTGAAGGATATACACTTACATTATTTCTCAACATTTGCTTCTTTTACACGACTTGAAGGGGGTCTCTATCTCTTTCAGAAATGATGATATTGATCTTATTCATAAAATGCACAGCCAGCATTTGTTGCAGTTTTAACAGAAAGCCTCGTTCAGTGTTACTGTGCTCACACAAAATCACAGAGATTCCTCTGGAAACAGCACCAAGTACCTCATGGTGGGACATCTCTCCTACAATGCAAAGAGAAAGGTCTTTTTTGGGATGGAGCATTCAAGCAAGGTTTATTTGTTTACGATCCTTAAATAAAACTATCCCCAGACCTGCCTGTATGATGAAGTAAGTAAAACACTTCAAATGAATGATTTACATTCTTAAATATGCAAAATATCTTAAATATAGGGATATGCAGCAAAATACCTAAGAGACTTTCAGGAAAATTTTCCAGATTCAGATCTCTGTGTACAAGATATTTGCATTACTGTACTTAAGTTTATAAATTTAGGTTATTTCTAGCAAACCATGTTCTTCATATTTCATATAAATAGTGGATAAAGGTTATTGCAGAAAGAGGGATATTAATATTTTATTTAGACAAACTTAACTAGTGAATAGTTCTACAATGTTAACAGAAAATGGTATTTCTGATCTACAAGAAAATAGATTTTAGCACAGCCGTTTTAAAATCCTGTTTTAAAAAACTTCTCACCAGTAACATAGAGATCACTTTCTGTGTCTTGTAAAATACTTGCTCCTGAACCAGCACAAAGAGCAACCACCTTCACTGAGGACTCTAAAAAAGAATAATTAGCATAGTTTAGTGCTGCAGGTTTTGTGCTTAGTTTTCGGTTTGTTGTTTTCCCTGAGATGATGAAGAATGGATGAGCAATGGATTAAAGATTGTAGGTTGGAATACATGACTGGATCAACAGTTGTTTCCCTAGGCCTTTAGTAATCCTGCATAAGCCTTTGGTTTTCCTTACAGACTCAAACAAGCAGGTTCCTTCATCTTCAGTTAAAAAGAGAATTGCTGATTAGAGCAGTTAGTTCTAATTTAGACAGAGCAGTGCTCTGTGAGTTACTGTTAGGTAAAAGTAGGCAATAAGATAGCATTTTAGAGTGCAGTTGCAACACAATGTGATCAAACAAGACTTTGAAGTATAATGATGGATGTGGGTTGCTTTTTTCACACTCTGAAAAGGAACTCTTACTGTTTTTAGTCTAATTAAAGATGTCCTTTTCAATTCCAAACATTTTAAATATGCTAAATTTTCAAATAATGTTCCCCTCCCATAATTTATTTAAATGACTGGTCTGGCTAAACCAGACTAATTTTATTTAATTCCAAAGCAAAGCAATACTTTACTCTAAAACAATCAGCAGGAAATGCTGTTGGGTGTTTTTATAAGTGGATCCTCTGAATGTGTTAAACAAATCACTTCGAAATAGATGCATCTATTTGTTCTTGCCCTAATAAGCATCATCTCACAAAATAAAGAACAATGAATGGTTTAGGTAGCAAGTAACAAAAGTCCACTTGCAACATAAAATGAGAAAGTAAATATATACCCAGTGATTTCCCTGCTCCAAGTGCTAGACGAATATGAGACAATTTTAAGTGACTTTTCAATTGTTCAATCAAGAGAGAAACGGAGGCCGGTTCGTGCAATGTGCATAAACGTCCCATTCCAGTATTGGCAAGCAGAGGCTGAAAAGCCAAAAAATGAAATGGTTACAACGAAGGTGCTCTGGCAGCTATCTTGCTGTAATAACAAAGACAAATTTAAATGAGTCTCTTTTCCTAAATACAAGAAGATATATTAAAGCAACATAATATATTTCACGATTTGTCCTTGATATGCACCTATCAGTTGCACTAACAACTATTGCATATAACTGACAATCTTTTGCAAATTTAGTTGGGATCAAGCCCTTTTGAAAAAGACTCAACATGTTTAGGATGGATTGTAACATGTAAATAATATTGAATTTGAGGACATCAAGGTCAGCTTGTGATTCACAACTATCCCATATGCACCACAAATTATTCAATGATTATGCTTGTCCTATTTCCAGATCTGAGATATGACATACAAATAGTCCTTGATTTATAACCATTCATTTGGTGACTATTCAAAGTTACAATGGCACTGAGAAAACTTACGACTGGTCATGGGATAAAAATTTGGGCACTTGGCATCTGGCAGTTAACAGGGGAAGCCAGATTTGCCTAATGACCGCATGATTCACTTAAAAACTGTAGTGATTCACTTAACTGAGGCAAAAAGGTTGTAAAATGAAGCAAAACTCATTTAACAACTGCCTTGCTTAGCAATGGAAATTTTCAGCTCAGTTGCGGTCATAAGTCGAAGACTATTTGTACCTTAATACCCAAAGTCTCAGAAAAGAATGGACAAGCATTTCAGCACTCCAGATGCTGCTTAAGCAAATGGTAAAATAAAGAGGGGAGAATGGGAATTTTTTTTGAGCCATAAGCTTTTTTTGAGCTTATTTAGTTACCCTGTTTCCTTCAAAATAAGACATCCCCTGATAATAAGTCCAATTGGGCTTTTGAGCGCATGGCAATAAGGCCAAGTGCTTATTTCAGGGTTCAAAAAAATATGAGACAGGGTCTTATTTTCGGGGAAACACGGTACATGCTTAAAGAAAAGATGGGAAGAGAATGCAAAAATTGAAGATGGCTCTATTGGCTGTTGAGGTCATTGGAGGCTGTATCTTATATTCTTTCAGGAATGGCTGGGATGGAGAAATAAGCAGTGGCTGTTCCCCGTTTTTTAAAATACAGTATACGATTGATACAGTCAGTTTCTTAGCAGTCTTTTCTCTTATTGGTACTTTCTTCAACTTCCTGAATATGCAAGGAAACTGCAGCTGTAACTGCAAAGAATCCCTTTTATTTCTGCTGGAAACAGAACATCTCTTTGCTAAGTTTTTTCTTTCACTTCCTTGCTAAGACACAAGCAACCTTCCTCCATCACATCACTAGATCTTCGTTTATTCCTTTTGCAGCTTTGCGTAATCTCTCTGTGAAAATAAACTTTGATTTGTTTATCTGTGGTTTACCTTCTCTAGTGATATGATTTCAGTCGTTTGATATAGCAGGCTCTTCTGGGAAAGCAAGGCCACTACTTGCAACAAAGCTAGCTGAGAACAGTTCAGGCTGACACGTGTTTGTTCTTCTCCTTCAATCCTTGGAAATTTGGAACAGAAATATTAATTTTAAAAAAACCTTTATAATACGCTGATGGTGAATAATATATAAATGTTACCTCCAGTTCTCTCACATGAGCAGATCACAAAATGTATTGCCTTTAGTAATCATGCACTTTTGACTAATTGTAGAGAGCCACTCCTATCAGATTAGACCATATTTGGCTAGAGAAGTAAACAGTCTAATATAGGAAGGGTTTGGTTCTTTGTTTATGGCATGGAAGGATAAGCTCATGCTTATAATTTAATATGCACCATATTAGTTACAGTAGTCTTAAAAATGCCCCTCGCTCTCAATGAATTTATTTGGCTTGAAATGTAATACAAAGCAGCATGTCTCATCAGATATACATCTAATATTTGGAAAAAAACACTAGTTTCTTGAAGTATGGTCTTAAAATAAAAATCTGCTATTACATGGAAAACAAAACTTATTAGTTTGATATTTCTGAAATAGAATAAAATTACTGGATTAACTTAGAATATTTTTGCAAGCTGTTTAAGGCATTAGCACATATTTTCTGTATAACCCAAAGTGGGAGGATTTAAAGTACAGAGCCTTTTAGCACAGTTAAATAATATATACTGCTTTCTTTTTATACAGTCTCAAAAATGTTGTCTGGTCACAGATAAAGAACCTGCTCTTTTACCACACAAGCTTGTCAGTCAAAGAAAATAACCTATGGTGGTCTCCAGCAATACCTGGCAGGTTGAGTTGTGATGAGTGACACCTCTGGTATTGTGTGGACTTGGGATAAAACCGTTTCCAGTCTTTCAGCAGAGGCTACACTGAATTCAATCCGGAAAGGCCCACCTACAGGGTAAGTGGAAGCTGTAGCTGGTTTCAGAGGAACAGACGTGCAAGCGCCTAAGAAAAAGCAGAGCCAATTAAATGATTTGCACAATACTCTTGTCCAATTTTTATCTTACCAACCATCAAATTACTTGCCTTCCATAGCATTGTTCGCAGTATATTGTTGTTAACTTACTGAAAGTTGAGGTTTATTGAAATGTACCAATATTATCATAATACATGAATATTTTAATTCTTCACAATATTATAATGGCTGCTGTAAATATTACAGCAATTAGTTATAGCCCTGAAACTACTGCAGAGCAGAAAAATATTAAACTACAATTGTTTTTAAATCACACTTGCAAGGAAATGGCAGAAGAGGGGCAGAGATCTTTAATTCCTGTAGCAGCCTGCTACATTTTTGCTTAGAATTCCTGATCATCCATGTTTATGATTCACATAGACTCACATAGTAGGTTCTGGACTTTTGGCCATTTATATCTGCATACTATTTGTGCACAGAATATTGAAATGTTAGTACCGTCTATGGATTGCCCTACTTCATGAATTTGAAGTAGTTAGAATTAAAAGAGCCGTATCATACCAATCCTTTGAAAAGGTGTCCATTAGATCAGGGGTCTCCGACCTTGGCAACTTTAAGCCTGGCAGAATTCTGGGAGTTGAAGTCCACCAGGCTTAAAGTTGCCAAGGTTGGAGACCTCTGCATTAGATAGTTATCATATACATTTTCCATTTCTAAGCACCAGCCCTCTACAGAATATGCTTTCTTAAGGCAAAATCATAATTTTTAAGCAATTATTTAAAACTACAATCAAGCTCATTGTTCTTTAATGGAGAGAAATGTAAGGCAATTCAATTTCCTAAAAACTATGTATACAGAGTAAGGAAGTTGGCTTTGACAGAGTTATGCAGGAGCTGTTGGCTAGGGTATGCAAAAGGAGCTAAAGGGCTTTTTAATTTCAGAATGTCCAGGTAACATTTGAAGGTAGTTGAGACAGACATATAATAAGTATTGAATTGTGAACAAAAACTTTAAGAAAATAAGAGGTGGAAAGTTGCATTAATTGATTGTACTATATAAATGAAATAAGATGAAGACAATGTTAATAATTAAAATATAGGAGGGGAGATTTGAGAAATATGCATAATAAATGAGAAAATCGGGGTTGTCTGGACACCAGAAATATTGAAAATAAATACAGCAATGGAGAGACATAAGAAGAAGGAGAGAGATGGAAAGGGAGAAAGAGGAAGAGAGAAAGGAGAAAGGGAAGAGGAGAGGACAAAAGGTAGGGGAAATAAGAGTAGGAGAGAAGGTTAGATAGGAAGTAGGGTGGAGGGGGAGAAAGGAGAGAAGGAGTAGGAGAGGAGAGAAGAAAGTAGGCAGGAAGAAAGGACGGAGAGAAAGGAGTGAGAGGAGAAGAAAGGATTGCTGTGAAAAGGAAAAGATGAAATGAAGAACGGCAACCCCGAATATATTTGAATATATTAGGATAAAATTTGAAATAGTTAAAAAAAAAAGAATGAAAGAGAATGAACACAAATAAAAATAGAGAAATTAGAACTTGAGGGCAAAAGAAGATGACACTTAATAAAACGAGCAAGGAAATATTAGGAAATTAGTAAAAACTATGAAAAAAGAATATTTTGGTTTATAAAATGACGATGTCTACAGCATTCAAAGAGAATTTGTGTAAGATGTTTTATAGGTGGCATTTACCCCGACAAGACTTGCCAGAATGTCTAAGGATAAATCTGAAAAATGCTGAAAATGTCATCAGATACCTGGATTATATTACCACATGTGGTGGACATGCATTGAAGCTAAAAGATACTGGACTAAAATACACACGTGGTTGGAAAAAATGATCAAAAAGCATATTGACTTTAAGCCAGAAGTCTTTCTGTTGGGAATTATTCCAGAGATATATACCAGAGATATAAAATATTTGATTGTGAATATTATTACAGCAGCTAGGATTGTATTTGCAAAAAATTGGAAAAATGAAAAGTTACCTTCGCAAGATGAAATAATTAGAAAAATGTTGGAATGTGCAGAGATGTTAACATCAAGTTAACATTTGAAATTAGAGAACAAGAAGATAAGCAATACTATAAAATATGGGACTTATTCTACAACTGGTTAAACGAAAAGATATGTTAGGAAAAATGAGTATAAGATATATGTATGAAAGAAAAGTTTATTTTGTGAATGCACAGGAAGATATGTTAACACCCATGCAGCACATTGTAATGGAATTGATTTGATGAGGGTTTTTTTAATTTTATTTTATGTCTAAAAATAAATAAAAATTTTCAAAAAAAATATTTTGGCAAAAACTGTAACTAAGTAAAATATATTTGAATATATTGAATTGTATAAGATATGATATGGCCAATACTCATAATTCATAAATCATGTAAGTGTGTAAGGGGGGGACACTAAAAAATCAATAAAACTTGTTCTAAAAAAAAAGATGTGGAGAGAGGAGCTCCCTACAAATAATAGTTGGATATGAATATATACTTCAGTCTAGTATTTTGTCATTGTTTAAAATAATATCCATTCTGTGTTTTACTTGTCTTTTTTTCCTAAACAGCCACAAATATTTTAGTTACCTAACATAGTCAAGCTAACACATTTCAACAGAAACTTATAGTATAAAATGCTAGCAAAAATACAAACGTAACATTTAAAAACATAAACACAAGCCAAAGTTGATAATAATAATAATAAACATAAAATGTTATTATCTACTTTGTGTTTGGCTTGTGCTCATAGATTCTTATTTTACATATAGTGTCATTACTAACAAGAATGCCTCACCCAGTCCTGTAGCAAGCCAGTCATTGACTCCATTAGGTATAGCATCATATGTTGTGTGAGGAGAATAAATGCCAACTCTATTTTCCAAGGCTCGGATTACCAGGCGCTCCTTCCATGTTTTCCATGTTATACGTTTCAGTGGGTGGAAAATGGGTGGATGATAAGAAAGAATGAGGTTTGCTTTCTTCTCTAGGGCTTCCTGCATCACATCCTCAGTTAAATCATTGGTTAGAAAAAGGGTATTGACAATATGAGGAGGACTTGGCTCAACCAAGAGCCCCACATTATCCCAACTTTCAGCCAGGGAAAGCGAAGCAAAATCGTTTAAGGAAGTAACAAGGTCTTTCAGATCCATGATGAAACGCAAAGGCTGAAAAATCAATGAGGATGCTTGCAAAAAAGGTCGTGTAATCAGCTTCAAACAGGACAGCGGCATTCAGATTTCTAGAAAACCCAAAAGCAAAAGCATTTCCAAAAGGAACAGAAAGTGCAATCTAATAAAAGAGAATATCAATGGCTACACGTTCGATTGCTCTCTGAGCTTGGTTGTTTGCTTGCAGAGGTTCACCTGACTCAGTAACATTATCAGTGCAAGTAAATATGGGGTTAGAAAGAGCTAACATATTAATAAGAGCACAAATGTGGGATTTGCTGCGTGTTTATATGTAGCAGCTTGCCCTGCCATTTTTTTTTGGGGGTGGTGGTGTAGTTTCCTACTTATGGGCTCCTTAGAGTATTGTTCTGTGTTTGTCTAGTGTTTACCTGCTTACCTGAATGTAGGCTGCTGGAGGGGATGTGTTCTTGTTTCCTTCTTAGTTTTTTTATTATCGCTTTTGAATGTTATGTAAATGTGGTTTATCTCTATGTATCTATTAATCATTATTTATCTGAATGCGAAGCTTCCAGGAATTCCCTAGCAGGTTTGGATTTGGATTGGTCTATCAAACTGTGACATTAAGGAGCTTTTGACACACAACACATGGACAGACTCAACCCCAGTTTCAACTGTGAAACTATTAGCATCTTGAACCCAGGAAGGGAACAAGAAGAGTAGAACACATCCTCTGCAGCAGCCCTCATACAGGTAAGCAGAAATCAACGGTAGACAAGAGGAAACTACACCTCCACCAAAACTGGCAGTATAAGTTACTGCATATAAATACATTTCTAGGCAATTTTCAAGCATAGCATAATCTTGGAGAACCTACAATAGGGAGAATGGATAATGTCTTTGATTTCTGGTCTTAAAAAAGAATGAAAAAAAAAATCCCACCCAAATTTCTATTTTCCTCACATTTCAAAGTATGGCTTCAGCCTCGTGCATTGACTTCTGCCTTCAATGATGCTGTAAACTGTTCACTATCAGGCAGCAGAGACAGGAGTGAGTGGGCCAAAAGTAGCTGCCAGGGAGGAAATAATCAATGACACCCATTTACAAGTACGCAAACAAGAAGATAGCTCTCTTAAATCTCAGGATGTTTCTCACCATGCCCATCCGATCTTTTCCTTACTTTTTCTGTGCAGGGGAGCATCTTTCCCCAAAAAGTACCAGGAGGCAACTTACTTATTACCGGTACCTAGCAATTACCATAGAAGGCTAGAAATCGTTCAGCTTCGGGATGGTTTGGACCAAGATTGCGGTGATACGGGTGAGACGGCTGAGGGTGGTCTTGGTGACATTTTATGGGATGAGTTTGACCCTGTTGCTCCCGAGGACATGGACAGGTTGTTGGGGAGGCTGAATGCCACCACATGTTTACTGGACCCGTGCCCCTCCTGGTTGGTGCTGGCCACACAGGAGGTGACCCGAGCTGGCTCCAGGCGATTCTGGCGCTTCTTTGGTGGAGGTGTCTTTCCGGCCGCCTTGAAAGAGGCGGTGGTGAGGCCCTCCTCAAGAAGCCTTCCCTGGACCCGGCTGTTTTAGGTAATTATCGTCCGGTCTCCAACCCGCCGCGGCGAAGGTTGTTGAGAGTATGGTGGCATATCAGTTTCCTTACACCTGGATGAAACTGTCTATCTAGACCCGTTCAGTCCGGTTTCCGGCCCGGTTACAGCACGGAGCGGCTTTGGTCGCGTTGGTGGATGATCTCTGGAGGGCCAGGGATAGGGGTTGTTCCTCTGCCCTGGTCCTATTAGACCTCTCAGCGGCTTTCGATACCATCGACCATGGTATCCTGCTGCGCGGTTGGAGGATTGGGAGTGGGAGGCACCGTTTATCGGTGGTTCTCCTCCTATCTCTCCGACCGTCGCAGTCGGTGTTGACAGGGGGCAGAGGTCGGCCCGAGGCCCCTCACTTGTGGGGTGCCGCGGGATCGATCCTCTCGCCTTCTGTTCAACATCTACATGAAGCCGCTGGGTGAGATCATCAGTGGGTTCGTGTGAGGTACCAGCTGTACGCGGATGACACCCAGCTGTACTTTTCACACGGACCACCCCAACGGTTATCAAGTGCTGTCCCGGTGCCTGGAGGCCGACGGGTCTGGATGGGGAGAAACAGGCTCAAGCTCAATCCCTCCAAGACAGAGTGGCTGTGGATGCGGCATCCCGGTACAGTCAGCTAAATCCGCGGCTGACCATCGGTGGCGAGTCATTGGCCCCGATGGAGAGGGTGCGCAACTTAGCGCCTCCTGGATGAGCGGCTGTCTCTAGAAGATCATTTGACGGCCGTCTCCAGGAGAGCGTTCTACCAGGTTCGCCTGGTGCGCCAGTTCGCCCTTTCTGGACGGGAGGCCCTTTGCACGGTCACTCACGCCCTGTGACGTCTCGCCTGGATTACTGCAACGCTCTCTACATGGGGCTTCCTTGAAGGGCATCCGGAGGCTGCAGTTAGTTCAGAATGCGGCTGCGGGTGATAGAGGAGCCCTCGTGGCTCCCGCATAACACCCATCCTGCGCAGGCTGCACTGGCTACCTGTGGCCTTCGGGTGCGCTTCAAGGTTTTGGTGACCACCTTTAAAGCGCTCCATGGCATAGGGCGGGTTATCTGGGACCGCCTACTGCGACCAGATACCTCTCACCGACCCGTGCGCTCTCACAGAGGGACTCCTCAGGGTGCCGTCAGCTAGGCAGTGTCGGTTGGCGGCGCCCAGGAAGGGCCTTCTCTGTGGGGCTCCCACCCTCTGGAACGAACTCCCCAGGACTCCGTCAACTTCCTGACCTTCGAACCTTCCGTCGCGAGCTCAAGACACATTTATTCATCTGTGCAGGACTGGCTTAGATTTTTAAATTTAGAGGGGTTTTAAATTGATTTTAATATTTATATTTGATATTTATATCTCTATTTTTAATAATTCGGGCGCTAGAATAAGTTTTTTAAGGATTATTTTAATTTGTATATTGATATTGATGTTTTATATGCCTGTAAACCGCCCTGAGTCCCTTGGGAGATAGGGCGGTATATAAATTCGAATAATAAATAAATAAATAATAAAGAAATAAAAATGTTGAGTATTTGATTTGTACAAAATGGTTGGTTTCCCAGTTAGTTTTTCTTAAAAATGTTTAAAATGGGAAAATAAGAAGGAATCAGCAGTAGCTCCATGTAACTATGTTACAGCGTATGAACTGCAACTTTCTAAAATTAAAAATGAATTTGTATAGTTTCCTCACAACTCATGATTTCATTGGTTAGACAAGAACTATTTTATTAGTAGTAACAGTATTAGGTTTATATTCCACCTTCATATAACTCAAGATGGACATATATAATTCTACCTATTTTTCTACTTGTGATAATTAAATGTTCATATGACTATCATTAAGTGTTGTAAGTGTTGTACCTTGATGAAGGTATCTTTTCTTTTATGTACACTGAGAGCATATGCACCAAGACAAATTCCTTGTGTATCCAATCACACTTGGCCAATAAAATCTATTCTATTCTATTCTATATGCATATCACCAGACTAAAAGTTTGATGGGCTTGTGCAGTCAAACAGGGACCAACTCCTGGAGTGAGTTTTGACAATGTTACTCTCTGGATAAAGCCGTAATGCAATTTATTTGGCTTTGAGTTAAATCATCATGTGAACCTTGGTATTTGCAAATCCTAACTGATAGCTTTATGTTATGAATGAATCCAGATGTGTTATCTTTTACAAAATAAACACAAAATTTCATCTTAGCCTTGTCCAAGATAAAAACAAGGCTGTTAATCATATTACTGCAATATCATCATATATTCATAAAGAAAAATTCCAGTATCCCAATGGAGCAGTAAAGTTTGATTACCGAAGAGCAAGCTTTATACTATATACTGATGAGTCAAAAAGAGGGCTGTGAAAATATCTACAGACCCCTCACATCCTGGACATAAATTGTTTCAACTTCTACCCTCAAAATGATGTTTAGAGCACTGCACACCAGAACAACCAGACACAAGAACAGTTTTTCCTTGAATGCCATCACTCTGCTTAACAATTAATTCCCATAACACTATCAAATAATTTACTAAGACTGTATTACTATTATTCTTCTCTTCCTTACTAGTATCTATCTCTTTCCACTTATTACTATAACCAGATTTATTGTATCTTTCAATTTATATCATTTTTGTTTCCTAGTACGATTTGATAGCTTATTAGTGTTGTATTTTTTTATTCTTGATGAATGTACTTTATTCAACTTATGTACGCTGAGAGCATATACACCAAAGACAAATTTCTCATGTGTCCAATCACACTTGGCCAATAAAGAATGCTATTCTATTCTATTTTAAAAAGATGATTAATAAAACTGGCTTTGAAAGTTAAGAGTCAGGAAGGTCACATCTCCAGAATTATTCGAATCTTTCAAAACAGCAATTATTGTTCATCTCAGATGTAAAATATCAGATCAGGAAAGTTGCAGTCAAATCCACGAGAATGATAGAAATGTGAACATGCAGTTATTCGAGACAAGATCTGCTTTAAAGATGGATATCTTGCTCAATAGAATAGAATTTTTTATTGGCCAACTGTGATTGGACACACAAGGAATTTGTCTTGGTGCATATGCTCTCAGTGTACATAAAAGAAAAGATACGTTCATTAAGAATTCTAAGGTACAACACTTAATGATAGGGTACAATTAAGCAATCAGGAAACAATCAATATCAATATAAATCGTAAGGATTTATATCTTGCTCAACAGAGAATCAACTCAAATGCAAACGCTGGCGAAATAAATGTGATCACCATTATTCCTTCTGCCTTGCTGCCCCCCCCCATTTCAATATTCATTTATTATAACCGATATACATTGGTTTGTGTGAACGAATTCCTTAGATAAAACACGAGAAGCGTGATAAAATACAAAGTAACAGTCCTCCTGCCCGGGCAACCACCGAGAAAAAAGGGAGAGGAAAAAAAAGACCCAACTCGCTATATTAAACCCTGCCATATGTTTTGGTTCCAGGAAGGATTGCACGACTCCAACCAAGGAGCATTTCCTCCCAGTTAAGCTTTCCTAGTTTTAAGGAGATTCTCCCCCCACCCCCCAAAAAAGAACAAGAAATTTGCAATGCGGGAGGGGGGCTCCACTTGCAGTTGCCTCCTTACCCGAGCAGCCAACTTTCCTCAGATTTTTTAAATGAATCGCTTCGTTGTCCCCGTCCTGGAAAAACATCACTACGTGTGAACCACGTCCTCAACTCCCGTCTTAAACGCGTGTATTTAGACAAGCAGGCAGTCGGTCGATGAAAATTAACCCAAACACCTCCCTCCCCTCAGTCGCCCGGCGGAGGCGGAACCCAGCGCCTCGTGGGAGAAAGGCCGAGCGCGGCAGATCCGTAGGCGGGGCCTGAATGCAAGAAGATACTATGGGAAGGCGCTGCGCGTGCACGTTTGGGCTTGCGCGCCTTCCTCGCGGGCCCGAAAGCCGGGCACGCGGAATTGAGAGGTCGTCGGAATTCTCCTCGCTTTTGCCTCTTGCTGGAGCAGCGAGAAAATTCCCAAAGCCTTTTTAGCCTGAGAAACCGCTCTGCTCCACCTGAGGTTTTTTTTTTTTGGCCATGTGCTGTTTCTCCGCTGCTTTTAGCACTGCTGTTTTTCGGGACTCCTTCAGACACGGGTGCCTTATTTTCCACCCGCGAACCGGCAAAGATGGTGAGGTTTGCAGCTTCTAGACCTTCGGTACCGCGTAGAAAGAGATACCCGGACCTCTAGATTTCGCGGAACAGCTTTCCAGTTAGCAAATAGAATTTCACTATAGAATTGACTTGGCACAGGGAGTTTTGAAAGACTTGGCCAGATCTTGGGTGAAACAATCCAGTATCCATATTCTTTGGGCTGTTAACACCGAAATTTATGAATATGCCTTGTGATTTCTGTGGAGAAAGATCAGACTCTGACCTGTTTGAAGATCAGTATAAAACTTCATTTATATCTTTTGAGTATTTTATCTCGAATTAGCCTTGCTGAGAAGAGGATGTTGAAAAATTATAATTGTAGTACTGACTTGCCTGGATGATTTTAGTGCTGCCACTCTATAAACATGCCTAAAAATGGGTCCAGCCTATTGTACACACCCATTCTGAGCCTGACATTTAAAATGCAGAAAATTGATGTCGGTATATTCTTTACAAAAGGACTACGAACTGGTATTTAAGTTCGCTTTCTCCAACAAGGTACTCTTAAGAATTTGTTGGACTGGAACTCTGTTATCTCTTAGAAATTAATTTATGAGAGGTACATATACACCTTTTGTATTTCCTTTTACAGTCAATTATTTTAATTGTATGGCTGTAGTACATTTGACTGCTCTTTTTGTCTGTTCTGCTGCAAAAAAATAATATAGTTCAATTCATCCTCCAGGCTGTCACTTTGCACACTGATGTTGGAGATATTAAAATTGAGTTATTCTGTGAACGAACACCAAAAGCTTGTGAAGTAAGTCATGAAAATAAAAGATACCATTGAATTGAGGAATAATTCAGATTTTATAAACAAAATGCTCAGTATAAGAGAATTTATAAGACAACAAACTATGGTAGATATGCTTTGTTGATCTTCCTTAACCAGCCCTATATTTTTTTAATCTGATGGGGCTAAGAGCAGAAGAGAGAAGGAAACATGAAAGGCGTATTCAGATTTCATTGAGCCCTATTTAAGCAAGGCATTTGGTCTGAGCTATTATGTCTATAGAAGTCTTTGGAATGAGTATAAAATATTTTGTATCATGCTTTGTTTCTTAACTGACTTTCTGTTTTTTTCCTTAGAATTTTCTGGCTCTCTGTGCTAGTAACTATTACAATGGCTGTACTTTTCATCGAAATATCAAAGGCTTTATGGTTCAGACAGGAGACCCAACTGGTAATTTCTTTTATGAAAGTTAGATATACTGTGCCATTCTCCTAAAACAAGACTACTATATTGTTAAGTATTACTTTGGGGGGGGGAATTGGGGGAGATACAACTTTTGGGCTAGAGAGGAGGGTACCTGGATTTATGGAGATATTATTTTTAATTTATTTTCTTTTAATACAAACATTTCATCTTTCATTAAACAGTGTGTCATCTGAGTACAATTTTTTTGTGCAATAACCATTAAAATTTACAACCATGAACGTTATTTATATCTATTCTTGGATTAATACTAATAACATAACATATCTACTATTGTAACATTTCTCTTCTTAGCTTATTTGACTTTGTCAAATTTCATTTTGTCATTTTCATTTTTTCACTCCTCTGCTTTTATTTTTAATTTTCATATTTATTTTCTAACCATTGATAAAATAACTCCCATATATTATAATAGTCAGAGTCTTCCTTTCCTTTAATTGCAAGTGTTAATCTATTCATTTCTGCACATGCTAATATTTTCTTAATCAACTTTCATCTGTAGGGATCTGTTCACTTTTCCAATTTTGTGCAAATACAATTCTAGCTGCAGTTATTATATGAATAATCAAATATACATTTTCTTTACTATAAGTTTCTGGTAAAATCCCCAACAATAATAATTCAAGTTTGAGATCAATATGTTGTTGTGTCATCTTCTCCAACACATACCAATTTTTGCCCAATATGTTTTTGCTTCTACCATGGCTTGATTTTGAAGTCCACTTGATCAGTGTATCTGTTTGTTCCCCTTCTCCCTGGCCCCATTTCTTTCTGATTACATCAGGTTCTGGGAAAGGAGGAATCAGTATTTGGGGCAGGAAGTTTGAAGATGAATACAGTGAATACTTAAAGGTGATTATTTTTTGTCATTGCAGTTCCTTATTCAAGTTGTGCATTTTCTTTTTTAAAAATTACCTGAGCATAAAGTAACTTTGAATTTAACTAGGGTTTCTATCCATCCATCAACAGCATCCATATCTTCTACTTACCTGGGAAGGCCAGAACAAAAGGAAACATTGTCAAAGTTAGTTCAGAGATAGAAATTGTTCTTTTATTTAGTTTCATGAATTTTTGGAACATGTGCACTGTTCTTTTTGAAACATGTATACTGACAAAGTACTAGAGTATGTTGTAGCAGAAAACAGTAATGAACTTAAAGTCTTAAGTTTGGAAAAGGCTGACTTTAGTAAATCAGCCCAGAGATATGTTAAGGCTTTGCCAGTTTTATTCTGCAAGCTACCTTAAGACAGAATAGAAAAGTTAGAAATAAAAAATATTTACCAGAGTACATGTGGTCTAATTTCCTGATTCATTTTTAGCACAGTGTCCGTGGAGTTGTTTCCATGGCAAATAATGGTCCGAATACAAATGGATCTCAGTTCTTTATCACTTATGGCAAACAGCCACATCTCGACATGAAATATACTGTCTTTGGGAAGTAAGTAATCAATGCTACTAAATAAAATACAAGATATATGCCATAGAGATCTAATAGGATAGAAACTGCATGATTTATGGAACAAAATTTTTATCTAAGATATCTCCTCTGTTACTTGTTAAACAATCTGACCTTAGCTTTAAAAAAATGTATTTTTAAAAATGGAAAGCTGGCATGCTGCAAATGCCCAAACCAAAGCACAACTTTTCCGAACTAGGGTGTTTTTCAGATATACGTGCAACTCCCAGAAATCACAGCAATAGCTATGTTTACTGGAGATTCTAGAAACTGAAACCCACTATATAACAAGTATTTACAATAATGCCTGTGTGTCACATAGACTTTCTTGAAAATTAAAATCATGAGTGACTACATTCCAGTTTTCTCCTCAGAAGTCACTTCCTAGAAAGGGAACAGCTGAGTTAGTAGAGAATTTCTTAGATGGTAGGAAAGAATGATAGAAAGTTATCTCACCATTCTGCCTTCTCTTCCACAGACTTTTTGTCATTGGCCACAGGCATCATAGCAGCCTATTTGTAAATGAGCATGTATCCCCATGACAGTTTTTAAGAAAGATGAGAGATGACATGTGCCTTTCTATGCAAAGTAGTTCTCATTATTTTTTATTTCTCTGTGCAGGGCAATTGATGGCTTGGATACCCTTGATGAGCTGGAGAAGCTGCCTGTAAATGAAAAGACATTCCGTCCCTTGAATGATGTCCATATTAAAGATGTGACAATTCATGCTAATCCTTTTGCTCAATAGCTGCAATGGATCATTTTTTTTAAAATTTGAACATTTCACAAGAGAAATTTCAAACCTTGATATTGAAACTGTTTTAAAATCAAAACATTTTTCTGTTTCACCTATGATCCAGACAGTGTACCTGGTTTGACTAGTCTCCCATTTTTTAACATTCACCTTTGTCAAGAAAACCACAGATTAGCTGAGGGTTTCTTTTGGAAAAGCCATACAGAGGCATCATAATTTTTTATAGTCCATCAAGAATCTGCAATATCAACAAACTGCAGAGTTGATCAACAAAGAATGCGAGAAGATAAATGTGTATTAACAAAGGTTCATTCAAGGAAAAGGAACTGCCAATTGGATGAACAAAATAAAGATGTATGAATATTTATATAAATTCTGTGTTTTAATCTTAGTATTTCTAAAATGTCTTTATTTACTGGATTTATATATTACTGAAGTATATTGAAGCATATTAATTCATACAACAAAGCTCAAACTTAAAACAAATTTAGGCAGTATATATATAGCAAAAAGCACACAAACACAAAGATGCATTTTAATTCCACTCTTCAAAAATGTTCAGGATCTTATTTTTGCAACTATCCTATATAGTAAATCAGGCAAGGAGAATGTGTTACTGAAGGCAATTCAATGAATTTTGTGGTTTTCATCAGGACTCTAGGCATGCATGAAACCATTTATGTACATGGTTTCTGGTGCTTTGTGTGTACATAATTGTTTTGGTTTCAAATATTTCTGAGTCAAAATATTTTGAGTGCTCCCTTTTAATTGTTACTGGGAATTTTCTATTATAACTTTTTTTTAGTTCTTTTTGAAATCTCTGGAGAGAGAGAGGTGATGGTGGTTACAGTAGTTAAACAATAATTTTCCCAATTTGTTTCTTAAATCGGCTCCTTTTGAGTTTAAAAATTTTCCTCCCGCCAAAGAAAACCTTTCCACCAAACAAGGCTTGCTTGATTGTTTTGGGGCAGGGGATGAACTGTATGTGTATTATGTTGACAGCACTGCTGTTTGCTAAATACATGTGAATTTTCATTACCACCACTTTTTTTTTTGCTTAAATTGGCTTATTTCTTCTGCCTCCCACAGACCTAAAGAGGTTTTGCTCCTTCACAAAAACCCCACTGAAAAAGCCAGGGAGGAAGAGCTAAGCCAGGTTAACATTTTAGGTGCTTGGCAATCAGCTCACCTTTACATCAGTTTGCAGTGTCCTGCAGTCATGTGGCCATGATTTGGCAAAACAAAAAACAAAAAAAACCACCACTAGTTAAGTAAAATGAATTTGCTTCACAAGATGCCAAAAATCGGGTCTAATCACATGATTCCTCAATTTACAACCACAAAGACACAACTATAATTCTGGGCTCAATTACAGCTGTAACTCAAAGACTACCTGCACTTAAGTATCATCCAGATATCCTTCCATGCCTTAAGGTGCTGATTCTCTGTTCTCTAGCAGAGCAAGATAGGCAAACGAGTAAATGTGATACAAGCTGTCACACAAAATGGCCTGGATATTCAGCAGCCTCAGATATTTGGCCAACTGAGGTACATGCATGTTTCTTTCACTAGTGCAGTTACGAGTGACAATGTAATACTTTGCTATAATCTCAGCACTTCCAATGAAGTAGGGAGAGGTACAAATGGTTGCTGCTTCACGCTCATGTCCTGGAAGTAGTGCATACTGCAGATAAAAAAGGGCCATCGCCACAAAATGCAGTGTGAATCTCAACATGCCTTCAGTGATAATGGATAGAGGGCAACCTGGAACCTGCATTGGGGCCATGCAAATATATTGAGCTGCAAGATACATTGGATAATGCAAACAGGAATAGCAGAACCACGAGGACGGAAATCTAGGGTTCGTTCGGGCTCAGAATTTTCTGGAACTTGTCTATAAAATAATATGCAAGGATGCGGTTTTCAGGATCATCTGATGCTTGAACAAAAAAAGAAAATTATGTTTTTAGACCGAGTCTTCATAATCTATACTCTTTGATAGCGAAGCATCGCACCCCCTTACGCTCCAACTCTACACCCACACACCCAAACCTACTCACGCAGTACTGATTTGCGCAGGCGCTGAGTGTTTTTTTTTTTTTAATAAATCTCTGATTGTTGGCTCGTGACGCAGAGGGCGGGTTTATGTTTGCGCATACGCGTTCTTTACAACCCTTTTTTTCTAGAACATTCTTGCCCGGCGCCATTTTGTTGCGGAGGAGATCTTGTAATGGCGGCTAGGCAGTGAAGAGCTGTAACGTGTTTTATAGACGCCTGTGACCGGAGAGCGGTTCCGAACGGAAAAGTAAGTTTGGGTGATACCAAACCCCTAAAGTAAGGGATATTCGGCGTGAGATAATCTCTTCCCGTAACATCGGGGTGAGTGGGATCATTTGTTGAATGGGCAGGAAACGCGGGGACCTCATTTGTTTGTTTTTCTTCACGGAAGTCTCGGTCGTCTCATGTGTGTGCAAGCCGAGCCGATTCACTCGGTCGGTAGCTCTTAAGGCTAGGGAAAGAGCCGACAGCTGTCGCGGTCTGGCTGCGGCCTTGAGGGCCTGAGAGAAAAACAGTCCCGATTGTAGTTACGTTTCGCCTTAACGAAGAGGCAGAATTTTTAATTTTATTTTTACACACACACAGCGCGCTGTCATTGTAAAACGGATTTGCCCTTTTATTGCGTGCTGACTGCGCCTGTAGTCTTCAAAAGGTTTTCTGAACCGAACCTGGGAGGAAAAATACAGCATAACAATGATTCGCTGCGTGTGATGTAAGCTGTAAGAGATCTTGAGGGTGAGGTAATGAACGAGGAGGAAATATTAAAACGATTTTAATCAGAATATCTCGATTTTGCTGTCGTTCTTGAAGATTCGGCGGCTGTAGTTTTATGACCGGGGGGGGGGGAGAGACAGTTAAAGGTAGAGAGATCAGGAAATGTGGAAGAAGAAAGCTTTGAGTCTGGGTTTTTTATTTTTATATACAAGGTAATAAGAGAAGAGACGACATGGAAATAGACACTAAAATTGTTACCAAAGCACAAGGGACTAAGAATAGCAACAAAACTAAAGTGTAGTTGAAATTACAGGAAAAAAATGGCTGTTAGTAAAAAATTTTCTGTCTGAAAGAGGATGAGATGGAGCCTGCTAAAGAGATGGGAGTGTAGAGCTTTTGCTGCCAGGGCCAAATAAGTTCTGTATTTAAATTTATTACCAATATTTCTTGCCATTCTGAGAGACTGATTTTAAGGGGTGGACTGGCTTATGAGGGTGAAATCTATATTCAGCCAAGTTGTTTGTTAATATAGCTGGGTGATTTTGGAGATGTGGCCTTTTTGAGAATAGTAACTATTATTGAGTGTTGTCTCTAAAGATATTTTTTCTGTTTATATCAGTGAAATGTTATCTCTGGAATTCCACAGATTTTTAAAAAGTGACTCTTCACGTGACACATTTGACTTGTTCATTTTCTGGGGCTTGCCAGATATTAAATCATTAATGAAGTTAGACTGAGTTCACAGGCCAGTGTCAAAATAGTGATATAGTATGGTGGTTTTATTGTTATCCACATTGAAGATGGTGTTTTTACATTTATATTGTTATTTCTTGTATAGAAAAAGATATTGAGAGATACTTTTGACAAATGTATTCACAACTTTCGCTTTTTATGTTGAGCTTGATAGTGGAGTAATACGGAGTATATCGAAATTTTCATTCCGATCCATGTGTTTAGTATTTTAGAATATGCAAAATTGCTTCTTTCAAGTTTGGTATTTATTTTATTTCATTTCTTTTATTAATTACATTATGGCTTCTTCAGCCAGGTTTCTTAGAACTATTGGATCAGAACTATTGTTACATCTGTGATTGTGATAATTGTAATCCCTTGTACCAAGAACTCACAAAAATTCTGAAGTCCAATTTTGGTAACACTGAACACACCCATATAATTTTCAAGTGTTATGTAATACTGAATTAGATATACAGGTAGTCTTTGACTTGCAACAATTCACTTAGTGACTGTTCAAAGTTAAAGTGGCACTGAGAAATGTCTTATGACCATTTTTCACAGTTACAATCTTTGCAGCATCCACATTGTCATGTGATCAAAATTCAGACGTTTGGCAACTGGTTCATAGTTATGATCATTGCTGTGTCCCAAGGCCACGTGATCTCCTTTTGTGCCCTTCTGACAAGCAAAGTCAATGGGGAAACTAGATTCACTTAACCATGTGATAAACTTGTCAACTGTGGTGATTCACTTAACAACTGTGGTAAGAAAGGTCATAAAATGGGGAAAACTCACTTAACAAATGTCTCACTTAACAATGGGCTCAATTGTCATAAGTCAAGGACTGACTTACCTGTATTATAGTGCATTATCAAATATATCAAAAGCAAATAACATGGGTAATATTAATTGGAACTGGTATTAAATAGTAGGCAACACAGTGTTTAAAAGTATATGCATATATACTTTTATATATGGCATACAGAAGTATATATTTCATTTTTCTCAAGTGTGCATGTTATATTTCATTTGCTATTTGGACTTTTTGAAAGAGCTTTTCTATCTGGTTTTTTATGCATTCTGCTTTATGAGTGCTAAAAATCAGAGACTGATATGGAAATAAAGGTTTTTCTCATTGTGTATTTTGCTGCATTCAATATTTTGTCAACTGAGAAGGAAGTTCATATGAGTTTTTTAATTTCTAAGAAAAATAGGGATGGGTTAATTGGAAGTTATCCCAAAAAAATTGTCTAAAGCATATTGATAAATGTGATAATATATATTATATGTACTTAATCTATTTCAGATGAGGTATTCTAGACAAAGTCAATATGGTAACTCTGATGAAAAACAATGTGGTGATCCCCAAAACCAGCATAAGAGAAAAAGACACTCAAACAGCACATCTGAATACAAACGCTGCAAATATGATAATACTCCAATGAATGATAGGTAAGTTTTTTTCTCAGTTCTCATTCAGCTAAAATGTAGGTAATGTTAGATTTTAACAAGTGATTTATGGTAATATTTTATGGGAATTAAAATCCAAAATACAGGAACAATTCTTGATTTCCTATATCTGAAATGCTGGTTTTTACTATTAAAATGACCTCATGTTTAATAATCTGTTGTGTGTGTTCTTAAAATTGGACATATCTGCAATGTGCTGTTTTTCATTACAAGGTGTTTTATGAATTTTTTCCATTCTAGCATTTATAAAGATACCAGCTCCTTTCAGGAAAGAAGTGATGATCATGAACGCTGCTATGTTGAAGAATACAGAAGCAACTTTAGTCAGTTGTCTGAAACTAGGCACCATTGCAGGGTCCATGAGAATGACTATCACAACCATAGTAGCAAGTCATCTGGTCAGAGTGGCAGAAGCAGTTACAAAAGAAAATGCAAGGCAGATAATAAATCATATCATACAGACACGGTATGTATAATTTAAAACACCTGGAACATGGATATGGGTATTCTTTTAAATAATCACAAATGAATGAGGATACATTCTAGCAAAATTGGGTTTTTTTTCTACTAGATGTGTTCCAAAATGGGAAAACTGTGTAGCAACTGAAGAGCTATTTTTCAATGATGATTTCTGTTACCTTGTACTTTTAAAATATCTGATTACATTATATACTGAACTGGTGTTACATTATGTTTTCCTATAAGGATAACTGGTGAAGAGAAAACACTACTCTTTGCTATTCTTAGGTTTCATTGGTGATGTTGAAATAACTGCCTTTACGCAGATCTGCCCCATTAGGCAAATCAATATTCAAGGATAAGATTTGCCTCTTTATTAATGGAATAATTGATAGACTTGATCTACATTGTTTTTTTCCCCATGGCTTATCATCTGACATGCATCTGTCAAAGTAGATGCTGAATCTCTATTGAATTATAATTAATGAATAGAAATTAGGGCTGCTTAGAGCTCTTCAATTAGAAATATTAGAGGTTTTGTGATGAATTTTTATTGCCCTAATTAGGTGTAATATGCAAAATTGCACCTGCACTTGTATATGGACTTGTAATATGCACTTGTTGAGATTATTTACCCAAAGATTACTTTATAGGTCAGTACATACCAACACTTGATGTATGAGAAGCGTTAAACTGAAGAATATTTATTTGCAATTTTAAAATACTAAATAAAATAATTCTTCTAGTGAACCATATTTTAAAAGCATATATATATTATTTGTTGTTACCTTGCCACTTGAAGTACCTTATCTGAAAATCTGTTCCTTGCCATGTTTTTTTCCTGTAACCTAAACTATGTGCCCTGTGAAATTCTGGGGAATTTGAAATTGTTCCTGCCAACCGTTTGTGGCCTGGCGCGTATCTGAATGCCTGAATATCTCCCTGCTGAATGAATTTCGTATTCTGCCCTGAATTCACTCGGGTATATTGATTGGCTGGATGATGTTGGTGCCGCACACTTGCCGTTACCAGAGGAGTCACCGAAGGAAAAGATCCAGGAGTGTAGAGGATGATGAGGAGGGTCACCTGATCTGTCAGAGTGGAGACGTACTAAATGCAAGATGTATAGAATATTTTTCACAACTTACTTTCAAGATAGAATAATTACTTTTAGATAAGTCAGGAAATTTTTTGGAAGTCCTTTACTTTGCGTTTCTTTTGTTACGTGCTTTGTTTGTTTTTTTCCTTTGGGGGGGGTCTTTTATTATATAGAGTTAAACTTAATTGAAACTTCCTGTATAGTAAACAGAGCTGATGTAGAGCAAGATAGACATAAATGTCTTGAAGACTTGACGGATTAAATATTTAAAGTTGTCTAGTTATACTTTTTACATAACTGCATAGCATGGTGTATTGAATAATGAAAATATGTCATTACTTATATAACTGATTGCCTCCCCTCTGTTTTAGATGAAATTATCACTACTGTTGGTGAAGGTGCTTTTGGAAAAGTCGTAAAGTGTATTGACCACAAAACGTAAGTGTTCTTTTGCTACTCAGTTTTCTAAATCTCGGATTATACATAATGTCATTTCCTCTTTCCTTGTGATTGGACGTTTCTCATGTCAGCTGAAAAAAAGTATTGATTTTGAAAGTCTAAAATATATATGCTCCAAATCAGGGATCACCAACCTTTTGGACCTTAGGGACCACTAAATTCATAATTTTAAATCCCGCGGAGCAGTAATATAATCTGCCTAATGACTGGCAGGGTGGGCATGGTTAGGTGGTCATGTGACTGGGTGGACGTGGCCAACTTGATGTCACTCATGTCAAGAGGCACCTTGCCAGCCTCTTCTCCCCCTTCCCAGCCACTCCTCACCTACTCGCCCGGGCTCCTTAAGGCCCCAACAGGAAGCAGTTGTTGGAGCTAAGCAGCCACCATGAGAAAGAGTTGGCAAAACAGCTGGCTTAGTTCAAATTGGATCTGAACAAGAAGGAGGCTCAGTAGAAACACCTCACTGAGGACTACAAGCATAGGCTTTCCAAGCAGAGGGAAGACCTGAGGAGTGCAAGGCCAGATAAAGACACCTGGAGGTTCAGCGGGCTGAGATGGTCAGCCAGTTCCAGGCCATGATGCAGTCCCACTGGAACAAGACCCTCTTCTCTTTGCCACCAGCGGCGCTTCCCTGCAGCCTTCGCCAAAGCCCCGCACCAGGAGGCTGAAACAGACCCCAAGTCAGAATTTCTCCCCCCTTCTGACCCTTAGAAAAAGACCTCGAAAGGGGAGACTTTCTGCAGCAACACAAACGTTCATTGCCTGTATCTGTCCCAGGGGCTGTAGTTTGATGTCTTCTGATTTTAGTGCAATATAAAAAATGCAAATAATTTTTCTGTGGACCACCAAAATTTTCTCACGGACCACCAGTTGGTGACCGCTGGTCTAAATGTCTCAGGGACCATCTTTTCTGTTAAGGCAGTCAGGACACACTTTTGAAGATGCCCCCTTTTTCAAAGGCCTGTTTTCCCGATCCATTGTGGTAGTGGAAGAAAGAGTTCTTCCATGAAAATTAATATCTGTACTCAGTAGTTTTCCAGAAATCTGCAAACACAATGTAAAGGGCAATGTAATAAAAATGTTACTTTGTTACTTTGAAATACATGGATTTTAAAAAAATAGTTGTTTTCAACAGCTCTGTCAGAAATGCACAATTTATCATTTTACTTCGTTTTAAGAATCTCATTGACTTTAGGAAATGTGCAATATATTTTAATATATAATGTTCTTAAAAAAATTAAGGTTAATTAAATTAATAGTAAAGCAGTTTTTCATTCATTGTGACAAGACTTCATTATTCCTGTGACTATTAATGACACTTCAAAACTTTTTCTTTTAGGGGAGGTAAAAATGTAGCAGTGAAAATCGTAAAAAATGTTGACAGATACTCAGAAGCAGCTCGGTCAGAAATACAAGTGTTGAAGCACTTAAATATGTCAGATCCTAATAGTACATTGTAAGTATATGATGCAGTTAAAATTGAATGTGTCCATGTCTTTCTTCCTCCCTCCCTCCCTCCCTAAGTGATTTTATTCTATTATATACTAGTTTCTCTGTAATCATTGACGTTTTACTTTCAATTTTACTTACGTTCTTATTTAATGATGCCTTCTGAGTAACCTTATTGCATTTACAGTCACTGTGTGAAGATGTTGGAGTGGTTTGATCATCATGGCCATATTTGCATTGTATTTGAACTGCTAGGACTCAGTACCTATGATTTCCTTAAAGAAAATCGTTTTCTGCCTTTCTGTCTGGACCATATCAGAAAAATAGCTTATCAAATTTGCAAATCTGTAAATTGTAAGTATGTATTAAGTTGTCTTTTTAGCAATCTCAAGGCAAATAAATGCACAATATTCTTTAAAATATTTTAGGTTGTAAACATTGATATTTAAAGAGGTCTTAAGCTGAAATATAACTGCTTTCAAATTTGGATTCTTTACAGTCTTGCATTCAAACAAGCTGACCCATACAGATTTGAAGCCTGAAAACATATTATTTGTGAATTCTGATTATACAGAAGAATATAACCCTAAACTGGTAAATGTTATCTCTTAATATTTAATAATTGCTTTCATAGCTGATTCTTGCTACTTATGCCTAATAATCTTATGCGACATTTCAGAAACATGATGAACGCATATTGAAACATCCAGAGATCAAAGTTGTAGATTTTGGAAGTGCAACATATGATTACGAACATCATAGTACACTTGTATCTACAAGGCATTACAGAGCTCCTGAAGTCATATTGGGTGAGTTAATGTGCATATACTAGTACAAAAAATTGCATTGTTTGTATTTTTGTGTGTCATGTATGTTGCAGACTTTAAAATAAATAGTTTAGGATATACTCTAGACTTGCTAAAATCTCCCAGATTGCTTCAAACGGAGGAATCTGTGTCTAAACAAATACACTATAGTCAATGCATGAAGTGAAACACCAGTCAAAACCCGTTTTAATCCAGCAGAAGTAGTTCAGAATTGAACATGTGAAGGATATCATCAGTTGGAAGAGGGAAGATGCTGGGAAGATATGATGGTAGAGTGCTAGCCAGTAGATTATATTATGATGGGAGAGCAACAGAAGTGTTGAAGAGGGAGGCTTGGAGAATGCAGGCCTATGAGATTTGCTGCTCTGGGATAGCAGTAGCTGAAAGGAGGGAAAGGCTGATAGTTGGTTGGGGGCAGGAGGGCAATGTTGCCTTCTGTGTTGGGATTTCTTGAGGTGAGGGGAATGACAAAAAAACAATCACCTGTTCATATTTTGTTTTCATCCAAAACCAACAACAGCTAAAGCAGTTTTGTCAGAATACCCTTAATTCATTAATATCAGAAGTATTTATAGTTTGAAAGTCTTTATAGGATTTATAGTTTGCACAATTCATTTTATACATATTTTTTGCCACAGCTTTGGGATGGTCACAACCATGTGATGTCTGGAGTATTGGCTGTATTCTTATTGAATATTACCTTGGATTTACAATATTTCCGGTACGTGACTACAGAGGCATATGTTATAGAGGTTGTAATAATTATTAGAAAGTTTTTTAAAAAAGATTTACACTTCTAATTTAAAGTATTATGTGGTTAGTAATTCAAAGTAAAATAAGAATTAAAGTCAACAGGAAGTGTGTAATTTCAGTATAGATCAGGGGTATCAAACTCAAGGCCCGGGGGTGCTTAGATCTGGCCCATGGGGCCGCCTGGGAACAGCAAAGGACTGGCCCACAGTGCCTCTGCCAGCAAAAACTGAGGTCTCAAGGCCACGTGCGGAACTCTCAAGCTCTGTTTTCACCGGCAGAGGTTGCAGTAGGCTGTCGCAGCAGAAAATGGAGCTCTTGAAGGCCGCATGCAGCACTTCCAAGCTCGGTTTTCACTTGCAGCAGGTTGCAGGAGGCCGATGCAGCCAAAAACGGAGCTTGGGAGCCTGTTTTTGCTGGTAGAGCTCTTAGGCCACCACAGGCACACACACACACACACACCCCCGGGCATGAGTGACGTAAAGCTGGTCTTGCCCACCCTGGCCACAGCCACCTCAGCCCCTCCCCAGGTCAAAACACAACCATGATGCGGCTCTCAATAAAATTGAGTTTGATACCCCTGGTATAGATAAAAGCAATAGGTCTGTAATAGCACTATTTAAGGGAGCCCAAGATGGCATATCTAAAACTGGAGAACTTGTCTAGAGGAGAAAATGTCAATTCCATCCTGAGGCTTCAGATGCTACACTTCTTTGAAATACTGCCATGTGAAATCCATTGCCTATAAAATACTTCAATAGGAGTATTAAAAAAATTGGTTTTTGTTTGTTCTTGCAAAAATCTTCTCCCTCTCCCTTCCACAGATACTTTGCAGCACATTATTTGGTATTCACTGTATGTTTTGTTTTTCCGAAATTTTCAGTAATTGTTTTTTTTTTCTTTAGACACATGATAGCAAAGAACATCTGGCTATGATGGAAAAGATACTAGGACCATTACCAATTCATATGGTTCAAAAAACCAGGTAAAGAAATGTTTGAGGTTTTTTCCCTTCAATATTTTTTCTTCCTCTGCCAAGTACCACCAGTATTTGTATGCTTCTGCTTAATTATTAACTTACATTTTAAAAATAATTTAGTAATCTGAAGCAGTAAAGGTATTTTAAACTGGGCATTGGTTCTTTTTAGTAGATATCTTGAGGTAAATTGTATGACTGTGGGAATACATTGTAAAATTTAGAATTGTTTAAAGTAGTAGGTTCAATGCTCAGGTTATTTGCATTTTATCATATAGACATTATGTGGCAGAATGTCTCATATTGTGGCCCTAATTATAATTATATACATCAGAGCTATTTCTCGTTTAATCATGTCTTGGAGCTGGTACTAGTTCTCATCTGTAAAATACTGTTCTGCCTAATTTTTTATGACGAAATAAAAATACATTTTTATTGTGATAACTCAGGGCTATCAAACTTATGGTCCATGGGCCAGATGTGTCACCCACTGGCCACGCCCAGTTTAGAAAGGGGAAAAGTCAATATGTCACATAATGAAACCGTGATGATGCAAGTTTTGACACCCCTGTGATAACTAATGGGAGAATATACTGGGATGGTGTACTATTCTGTTAAATTTTGGAGAAAAAATAAATTTGTATTGTGCAAAGCATTAAAGACGTTTGTTTTTGTACATTCGTTGTATTGGAGTTGCTGGGGAAACACTTTGTCCATACAAAGTAACAGGAGACGGCCTTTGAAACCTCTATTGAAGCCTTTCAAAAGATGCTTCACTTGCACTAAAATGCTTGTGAAGCAGTTTTTGAATGGTGTGCACCATCCGATATAAATCTGAATGAATATAGGAAATGTGCAAATAACCTTTAAAACAATAAAAATATTTGGTTTGTGATCTGAGTTATGCTGAAGCAGTTATTAAGGAAGATGTTATGCTAGATTTGTCATGGCTAAAACTGCCTTTAAATAATTTCATTCTTAACTATAACAGAAAACGCAAATACTTCCGGCAAGATAGCTTGGATTGGGATGACTTCAGTTCTGCTGGCAGATATGTTTCAAGGCGTTGCAAGCCACTGAAGGTAAGATAATTTGCTGCTCGACTAAGCTTCCTCTATTCCATTTTCTCAGAAGTGCTAATTAGTTTTTTTCCTACCCACAGGAATTCATGCAGTGTCACAATTCTGACCATGAGAATCTATTTGATCTTATTCAGAAAATGTTGGAATATGACCCTGCCAGACGAATTACACTTAATGAGGCTTTGGCGCATCCTTTCTTTTTTCCATTAAGAAAGAAGAGGAAATGAGATTTTTAAAGATTCTGCCATTGAAAAAACATGTTTTACATATTTATTTTGTAATTTCTGTAAATTTATTTTTTGATATTGTCTTGCTTAGTCTGTTAGCTCTTAAAATAAAACATTTAGCAACATTTAGTGTACAGTTTTCTTTTTAATATTGCATGTAAGCTGTGGTTAAAGGGTGGTTAAAGTTTCACACTCAATTTTCTTTTGGAGCCAGGAAAGAAATATGAACTATAGGGACCTCCCAATCTTTCACAATTCAAAAATGTCTTCTGTATTTCCCGTCTCATAAAAGCAGCAAATCTGTGTATGGTTTGTTTAGTCTAATTAGATTTCAAGAAACTTGTTCCTGAAGATGCTTTATATGCAGTGATTGCATGAGTAGGCATTTTTTTAAAGCCTTAGCTGCACTGACTCATGTACCATACTCTAGTCTATACTAACTTGCCTGTTCTAAATTTTTTTTTTTTTTATTGACAAAGTTTTAAGAAAACTAAAAATGAATAACAGGTGTGCTACATGCTACAAAGTATTCTCTCATTTATGTTTCCAGTAGGGGTGTACACGCACGCGCGCGCGACTGGAAATGTTATACTTAGAATGTAGCTTTTTTTCAGCCCTAATGAGGGGCTAGCTAGTGAAGCATCTTCCCAGCCTTGCCTGCTCCCTCCACTCTCCCCAGTGAAAGATTTCCATGCTTTGCTCTCGGCTGTTCTTTAGAAGCTTTTTTTCAGCCCTAACTATAGTGAAGAGCTTTGCCTGCTTTTCTCATTGCTGCTTCCCCTCAGCTGTGCCTTAGAAGCTGTTTTTTATCCCTAAGCAAGGGATAAAAACCAGCAAACGTACTGAAGCTGACCAGACTAAGGATGCTAAGACAGATGAATGAATACCTGGTAGGCAGATTTCCCCCCAAAAAACTAAGCTGCGTCTTATACTCCGAAAAAATACAGTATCAGAATGATCTGAGTTTGAAATGCCCATTTTTTGATATTCTGAATGTTGTCCCAGATAGGCTAAGTTTAATTCTTGTTTCCTGTGAGAATTTTAAATATTTCTTCAGTTTTTGTTGGAGCTCTTCAGCAATCTTTATGCACACGAAAGAACTCAGTATGCCTTTTACAGAGCAATAGTAACCTGCTCCAACCTAGACACTTTGCTATATATTGGCAAATACAATTCTCAACAATAGTCATGATGGGGAGTTTAAGTATTTTTATTATGAGTGCAGTTTTCTGCGTAGTTAATTAGCATTTTTTGGCTGTTCCGAATTTAATGCCAATGGAATGATATTTTCAATTTTGTGCATGGCCCTATGTTCTATTTTGTATACAGCCATAAATATAGCTGCACTCTTAAAAATAATGAGTAGTTGTAATAAAGTCAAAAGATTATTTCCTATGCTAGTAAAATGGAATAAAGCTGCAGGATGGTCAAACTAAGTGTATATGAAATGAGAGAAATATATGTTCAAAAGTGGGAATCTGCATATATCAAATAATTTTGTCTTCGGAACGAAGTGTATTTTTATCTTGCAAAACATTAATTAATCTGATTTAGTACATCTTTAATGAAAACTATGTCAATATTCCCTTTAGAGGTTTCATTAACCATCTTCCACTCCAAATGTATAGAAACTACATTTCAGATTTTATACTACATATTAAACATGGCTCTGCAGCCATGAAACCCCAGGAAAAAACTGTTAACCTAAATATGCATTCATATATTTGTACACGCTAGGAGGGGTATCACTAGGGCTAACAATGTCAAAATGGCAAATGAAGTGACTGAAGCCCCTGCCCCCTTTTTGTATATGTGAGTTTTGATTGCCTGGCAAGGTAAAAGACAACTTCAAGAAACCAATTTTGATCATACCATTTCCCAAGTGTTAACATGCATATCACAGATATCCCATGAGTCACCTAGAGCTTGGTAATTTAAGGTCAAGCAAAACTTTTTACTGCCACTTAATTCTGTGAAGGTATCCTTGGTTAATGACCATTCAGTAACCAGTTTAAAAAGCACTGAAGTTTCAGTCATCCTGGCAACTTGCATGATTAAGCAATTGTGATCGGCCCTTGGCACCCTGCTTGCACTCACAAGTATTGCAGCAGTCACACAATTGTAATTTGTAGCATCTCCTGAAAGCTGCTCACAGGCAAAGTCAACGGAGAAGCCAGCAGAGAAGTCAAAGTTTAGGCAAGTGCTGCCCACCTGTATACCCCCCTTCCCTCTGAGCTTGTGCCACGTCTCCATGGTCACTCATCCACTTGAAACAAGGATATCTGTTCCACAACAAAAAGTTACCAGGAGGGCAATGTATCAGTCTGTTAATTGGGAGATGTAAACAAAAAAAAATCTAAATGTTGAGATTCTGAGCCTAAAACACAAACTAGCTAGTTAAAATTAGCAGCAAGCAAAATGCTTTGAATCAGTTTCAACCTCAAAATAACCCGTTTAGAATTTTTAAAAGATTCAATTTAAACCATTGTACAATTTGCATATTATGAACTGTGTTATGAATTAAACCAATTTTAACTAAAAAACATTTTTTTTCCCTTGCCATAGCATTCTTAGCTGGTCACTGCAGATCATTTCTGCATAGTACTCAATTGCAAGATTTAATCTCACATTATTTGTGTTTTTATTAAGAGCAAGAAATATAGTTACTCCACTGAGAAAAAACTCTTAATCCGTGAAGAGACACTTTAAAGGACTTCTAAAAAGTACAAGAATATCAAAACCAAGAAGCTGAGAGGAAAGAAGGCAGTGGTATAGGAGAATCCATTCTTAATCTAGTTCTCTTTCAAACAAAATCAAACAAATATGGTTTGTAGATTTTGGGTACTTGTACAGTTTAATCTGCAAACAGAATTTTATAACAAATTTCATTTTCCATGTCTACTGTAAACCTTTATAGAAAACCCAGGGATAAAATGAATTTAAGTTGTGGAAGGCCTTAAATTATGTTACAGTAGAAAATACAGGAGGTAGAATGTAACTGAAAGGATTAATGCAATGTTAGAATCAAATCTAGAGCTCCTGTAAGCTACTAACACATGGTTTTAAAAACCTAATTTCAGTGTTTTCTAAGGACCCTAGAAAACGCAAACAAATTTGCTATGAGAGCCCTTATATCATGCTTGATAAAGGGAGGTAGGATGTAAGAATCAGAAGGACACAAAACATGACACTTTATCTACAGCTCCTGTTTGCTTTACTGTTGACATTTTGACAATTTAGTCACCTTCTTCAGTTTCAGACTCCGATTCTGAAAGACAAACAAAATATTTCAGCTTGAGTAAGATATTCAGGATATCTAGTAATTAATAGTTTAATAAGAGTAGGACCACTTGCCTTCCTCTGCATTTTTGAGCCATTCTACGAACTTTTTCATTTGTTCCAGAAAGACACTCTTTCCTTTGGCAAGGTGTGCATCTTTATACCATTTCAGAATGGGTTCTTCACTGAGTACCTCAGCTGTGGAAAACAAAACAACAGGACTCAGGCAACACATCCCACAAACTATGAATGGGGTCTTTGCCTTCTAGGTCAGGCAAGACTTTTTCTACAGCAATCCAGTAGGTGACACCGTAAGACGAAAAAAACCCCACATCACTTTCTTCAAGACTCACTTCCCCCAAAGATAACCAACTACCACAAGTTCTACATTAAAATGAACTTCAGGAGATCCTTAAGAGTTGCTAAAACAAACCTCATGCAGTTGAAACAAAGCAAGTTAAGTGCCATATTCTTAAAAATATAATGGCTTTATGAATCATCTGAAAAATATTCTTATAATGGTATCTGATGGAAAAGAATCTTAACAATGGCTAAATCAGGAGGGACTTTTTTATTTTCTGCTGGGTCTTCAAGACGTTACACTGGAATGAATGGTAACAAATGTAGGCATTTCTCTCCCACACTTAAAAGTGTTCTCCAATTCCCATTATTTTCTGCAGTCCTCAAAAAGTGGCTTTAGTAGCCTCACAACTTTGTCCTTCAGAATACCTCTGAATGTTATTTTGCACACTGCAAATCATTCCAAACATTCAGAAAGATACTATTAGTCCAAAGTCATTCAATCATTGCACAACAGTATGCAATGTTGCAATCCGGATATTCTGAAGCTGTTTCATTTCTGGAAATAAAATGGCTTGTCTTGTTCCATAAAACAGTCCCAAGAAGCCCATTTCTAGAGTCATTAATTTGAATTCTGATCCACCATGATATTCTACCTATTTTTTATATAACTATCCCAATTAACTTCTCTAATGAGGGCTGTAATTATAAATAATATGGGAAGCAGTTTGAATACTTAACATGATTCTGATTTTATATTCTATTATAGTGATTCTAAGACCAATTTAAATTTCTCCAATTTTTCATCACCAGCAAATTGTTTTTATTGGATATTTATAATTATAGGATTTCTTTCAGAGGCATTTGCTGAATCAAGAGGGAAGCCTAGTGTCATTCTCTTCTTCTGAAGCCTCCCTATCCTCTCCAAAGGATTTGTGATCTTATGGAATAGTTTTTAGAAAAAGGAGAAATAAAAGAACTGCTCTTTTTTTTTCACAGTAGAATATTCCTAGGAGTGAAGATCTGCTCCTAGGAATTCTGGATTCATTCAAAATATATATGGGGAGCGGGGGACGAGGAATTTCCATTTTGTTGAGAAATGCACGGTCATCAGCATTCTTTGAGTAACACATGGGCATTCTTTGAGCATTGGACAAATGTGGGGAAGTGCGCTAAGGAAAAGTCACTTTCACAGAACTTTATTTTACAGACTCCCTGAGTTTTGTTCCATGCAATAATACTTAGCACAAAAGCCATTAATCCCTAGAGCAAAATGTAAATATCTGATAATTATCTTGCAATAAAAGAGGCTGTACTGCTTATGAATTATTTGATCTCTAGAGCTTTCCATAAACATAAAAGACTTTACTGGAATAAGAAGCTCCCAATGTATTCTAGCATATAGGCCTGGTTTATTGACACCAGAAACCAAGATTATACGTTAACTTCCTCTGCTTTCAGAAGAGACAGGTTTGTTATATATTACCTTTGTAGAAGAGCACCACTATTTTCGGGAAGGCTTTCATGAAATGGATGTTGTCATAACAGTACTCTTGAATCTTTAGCAACAGAGTCAGTTCAGACTGACCTTGGGTTGTAAAGGCAGCAAGAAGAGGGCTGTATTGCTGAGAAGACAGGACAGGCTTTGTCATAAATAATTTCCTAACTTGCATTTAAACATTTGCTTCATCTTAGCCGTGGAGAATACAGTTATTAAAAAACTAATGTTTGCTTAAGATGTCTCTTCTAATTCTTATAAAGAAAAAATGATATTGTCAAGAAACATACAATATCTTAGAATCTTTGGAGTAGTTTCTTAATAGCATTAAGTCTACTTTTTTAAAACAAGGTTACTCTGAAAAAAAAATTACTTCAGGAAAACCTCAGACAAAACATCCTGAAAAATATAGATGGATGATAGATATCTGCAACAGACTGAAAATTTTTTAAAAGATAATCTTATCAATGAGCTTGTACCTTCAAGTGCTTGATGGCTTGTTCTGCGACGAGCTCCTCTTTTTTGTTCCATTCCACAGTGCTCATTACACTAGACCAAATGATGCCAATTACAGTCTGCTCTGATATGTTGTTTTTCTTCATTTCTTCCTTGACATATGGTATAATCTAGGCAATCAGAGTTTGCACATTAGCCTTATCCAGACATTTATCTGGATATAATGATCTCAAAATGGAATTTAACCAAATTATGCAAGAATCCAAGTCAAGCAAGGTCTTGCACTAACCACTGTACTCAAGTCCAAGTAAATCTGCATATAGCTTCCTCTTTGACCTGCCACCTGAAAGTATGGAAATAGGACAGAGGAATCTGATAGTGTTTTGACCTTACTTTGGTTCACCATACAAATATTGAAATGGCGGGCTTGTCGTTCTTCTTTATTCAAATTTAACTGTGTGCCAGAATAACAATTTTATTTAACAAATGTAAGCAAATTTAGCAGTATGCTTAATGTAAAAAAACTCCACTTGTAACATATTTTAAATTGCTATTGAACATCACATTGTTCAAGGCACATCAGACTCAAGGCTGAAAGAGAAATTTTTCTCTGCACTGCTCAAGGCATGTTAACAGTAGGAAATAATTGTTAGATGTTAGGTAGAAAGTTCAGAACATTAATTTTAAATGCAAGCTGAGTCAAATGTCTTTCCTCGATTGCCATAAAAGAATTATTAAAACTGAACACATTAAGAGTGGACAGCAATCATAGATCTGAGGCATTCTGTTAACAATAGCCAAAAGAGCAATGGAATGCTTTGGATTCGATTCCAAAAAATAGCTTTTAATTGCTAAGCAATGCAGTTGCTAAGTAACTCCCATTTTACAACCTTTTTTGCCAGTTAAATGAATCACTGCAGCTTTTAAATGAATCATGTAGTCATTAAGCAAATTATGGACTTTTGGGAAAATGGCTAGGAATGTAACAAATGATCACATGACCCGGGCACTGCAACTGTTATGAATACATGCCAGTTGCTAAGTGCCTGAATTTTGATCATGTGATCATGGGGATGCTGCAACTGTCATAAATGTGAAAATCACTCATAAGTCACTTTTTTCAGCACTGTTTTAACTTCGAACAGTCACTAAACAAAGTTATTAAGGACACCTGTACAATTATGCATAACATTATGCATACAAGTATTTATGATGAACTATTCTTTAAGTTTCTGAAGTAAATGACTGCAGGAGAAATATACTGACAATGATCTTAAAAGGTAAAAAGATCCCTGGGGCCTGTCCTCACATGACTATATCCATCCAGTTTTCTGAAAGTAGTTTGCCACTACCTTCTTTCAGGATGTGTGCTCACTTCTTTTAGGATATATGTTCAATTTTTCAGTCTAACAGCCAGCCCCAAGATTTCTAGTAGATCTTTGTCCAACGATTAACCAAGTCATTAACTTAGTTAGCTCCTGAGATCAGTCAATGCTGGCTAGTTTTTTCTTAGCATTTTTCAATAAAGCACAATGTTTTACACTAAAGAAGTTAAATAAGATATTTCATGAATCTTAAGAATTTAACTTACCAAAACTATTATTGTCCTATTATACCTAATGTGTACCATTAGGGACTCAATAAAAATGCTATTTCCATAATTCTGGTATTCCGTTAAGTTCTTACAGAATTCATCTATGCTTGCCAGCTAACCATACTTACATCCTTAAAGGTATCTCCTCGTGACATCTGCTCTTGAAGTTCTTTCTGTAATTCTTTACGAGCCCCTATGCACTGCTGATTCCGAACATATTCAGAAAGTTCCTTCAATCCTGCATCAGTGAAGTATTTTGTAAAGTGTTCAAGACTTTGCTTGTTGGCTGGAAAGAGCTCCTGAAACATATGGTTTTTTTTGCAAATATTAAGGAACTATACACGAAAGTGCTTACCAAAAAGATTCAGCCTTGTTTCATGCATGGAAATACTCAAAATAATATTAATTTTCCTATTTGCTGAGAAGGTAGAGATAAGGAGTCATATATCTTAGTTTTTATTACCATAAATTTTCCTGTCAGGTTCCCCTGAGGATCATACTATGTCAAAAATTGTGTTAAAACACTGAATTCTAATCAAATATACCAAATATACCAAAATGCCAAACTAGAGGGAATTATAATAAAGATACCAAATTCAGATGATTTTTTAAAAAAATTAAATATGCAATAGTGAATTAAACTATTAGATGTGCTTCAGGCATGAATCTATGTATTCAGAACAGTCACGAGCAGTGGAAAGGGAACTCCTATAAGCTAAAAACAATGTTCTTGGTATATACCCATGATGGTGAACCTATGGCATGCGTGCCAGAAGTGGCACACAGAGCCATCTCTTCGGGCACATGAGCTGTCCTGTTGCTCTTCCAGGTTCTGGCGTGCCAGCCAGCTGGTCTTGAGTGCGGCAGCACTGGAAGCCAGAAGAGCAGCCACCCAGTGCGCATGCATGCACTGGAAACAGGAACATCATCTTTCCGGTGTGCACATGTGCACCGGGTGGCTGCTCTTACGGTTTCCGGCACGTGCACCCCCTCCCGTTTCGGCATTCAGTGGTAAAAAGGTTTGCCAACACTGGTATATACCAATACTTTACTCTGCTTGAGTAACAGATGTTTCACTTTGACTATAAAACTCTATCCACTTACCATCAGCCTATTATCCATATTGACTTTACGAAGGCTAGCAGCAACTGCATTGATATCTTTTTCATTTATCCATGATTTGAACAATTTTACTGCAAAGGCTGCTGAAACACCTGCACAGAAAATTTCACAATTACTTTTTAAGACTTCACAGTGGGAATTGGTACGATCCTCTCCTTCTACAGGCTTTCCAAGTTTTATCTAGCCAATAATACATTTAGATCATGGAACCTCCTCTTCATACACTATAACTTACAATAGACTTTCCAAAAGGAAAGTATCAAAGTGAGTCTCAATAATGTTAACATCAGGATTATACTCAGCAATATTTTCAACAGTTTTTGCTGCCCTATTACTGAAAGACATGCTGCCTGCAGGAGCTGAAGATCTTAAAATCATTAGAAAAGTATGATTTTTCACTTTTTTGAACTGCCCAGCTCCATTAGAGAGGGGTTCAACAGTTACATACCAGTAATACTATGTAACACAATGGGACTAAACAAATTTCTATGATGACAAAGCAAACACAATGTTCCTTGGCCTCAAATGCTATTTAATGTTATTTTTGCTCATCATAGTAGCTTATGTTTAAACTTTAGAAGCAATTTTAGTTTTAAACTGAATCCACAATATTTATGAACAGTTAATCCTCGATGTATCTCTGTAATAAAGGCTGCCCATTATGAGCATAAGTCGTGATGGTCGTAAAGCAGGTCATCATGTGACTGAGTCATTTTTACCTTTTTTCTGATAGTCACTAAGCAAAGCACCTTAAGTGAATCCACAGTTGAGAAAGTAAGCCCATTGTTATGAAGATTTTTGCAAAAACTGGAAATAAATGCTGATTTTCCACAAAAATGTCGTAAATTTGGTCTCATGACCATGAGACACTGCAAAATGACCATAAATGTGGGCCAGTTTCTGAATGCCTAAAATGTGGTCATTTCAGTGGGGGATAATCCATCAGTCATAAGTACCTTTGAGGGCTCCACTGAAACCTTGAACAGTAGCTAAGTGACTAGTCATAAGACAAAGGACTACCTGTACTATGAAAATAGCATGTGAACAACAATAAGTGAAGGTGTTGCTTCTTCTATGGAAGAAGTTGCATCAGAGGCAAGATTTCTGTAATTACCTTCTTTAACAAGATTCTCATTATACAGGCTGTTGAGAATTGATGCATTAAGGTTCCCATTGGCCAGAAGAATACCCGTCAGCATGGCCAGTTTGTTCCGCTCAGACTCTGAAAAACCTTTCAAGAAGAGCAGCAACTGCAATAGGAAATACCGTAACAAACATTTTGAAACTAATGATATAACTGAAGCCATACTACAGCATTAAAAGGATTTTTTGTGGCAGTCATCAAAAGACCATTACTTTTCCACATTACACTGATCAAAACACATTTGTAATTACTTTCGCTCAATGTGTACACATGCACTAAAATCATTATACAATGGATGAAACTTTCCCCCCCAGCTAGAAAATGACCAGCAGAAGCAGACAGTCTAGTACTACTTATATATAATACAATCCATTTTTGGCAAAATAAGGTAAAAATCTAGTTTTCATTGAGTACCTTTTTAACTTCATCCTCAAAGCCTTTTTCCAGGTATTTGTATCGCCTGATCAGCTTGTTAAAGACCTATAAAATAGATAGAGAGCAAGTTTGGTTAGGTGGTTAAAGCAACAGGCTGGCGTGTGAGTTCTATTCTGCCTTGAAAGCTGGCTGGGTGACTTTGAGCTAGTCATTCTCTCAGCGAAACTTACCTCCCAGGGTTATTCTGGTGGGGAAAATAGGAGAAGGAAAGTGTGTGTTCATTGTCTTGAGTTAATTATAATAATTATTTATAAAAATAATAAAAGTGGGATAAAATTAAATGAAAATGATCAGGATTAAGAAATGAAATGCTCAATTAACAGTCTTTTTTTGATAGTTTTACATACCAATGTGTCATACTATAAAAAGATAGGATTAATTAAATAATAAAAGAAAACACACAAACCTGAGCAAATGCTTGCATTGTTTCTAGGTCTTCTTGTGCAGCAAATACACAGACATCTGTGTGCATCATGTCATCTGCCAGGGTACCACCTGGGGCTGTTGCAAATAAAAATTATTTCAATTACAAGAAAAACAACTGTAATAGAAGTTGTTTTGGTCTACAAGATCATCTTTGTTGAAACAGTCAAAGTTTAAACAGTCCATATTACACCTGATTTATTGCAAATGAAATTCAATTTTCTAGGAATTGAATAAGTAGGCAAATGAACCTGATTCATATCTTACAGTATTTTTGGAGAATACTGAATGATCCAATTTGAGTCATGATTTTTCTTCCAAAAGCTGTTAAAATGGTCACACTGCAGTATACATTGCCTCTAGTCTATATTTTGCTTTGAATACTACAATCACTTTCAAATTATATAAGTGTACAAGCAATTTTGAAGAAAAATTACTGTTTCCATAATGCACCCATCCATAAACTGAATAGTCAGTAAAGATACTTGCTTTTTTCTTTTTGTCATCTACTCTACGCTTTTCTCTTCCCCCTTTCCTCCCCTATTTTATCTTCATCTTTCTTTATATTTTATGTTTTGTTAAATTAATAATTTTTTAAAACAAAATAAAGATACTTGCCCAGCATTCCACCAGCCACCAGAATGTCAAAGAGTGTCTCTGCATAGCGGCGATAATCAAGTTTTGCTCCAGAAGCATCAAGGAATTTTGCTACTGCTTCCAAATCACTGCCAGTTTCATTTAAACCTTGAATAATACAGTCCTGAAACTGAGTGGGGTCAAACCTCTCTTTTTCATCTGCAATAAAAAATTAATACTGTAAATTCATCTGAAAAGAAAGTCAGGGTAATTGGAATTATTCATTTCATGCTGAGAATCAGATCAGCCAAAAGGAAAGTCAAGGATCCCATTAAATTCAGGTTAGCTAAAGAGTTTAAAGTTCTATGCAAACTTTTCAGTTGCTTAATAGTTGATTCAAAGTAAAACATAATCAAAGTAATCTGTTGAATTCAGTGAGGGTTATTCTCAGACAATGTGCCCAATATTACTGAAGAGAAACACCTTATAACATATCATTGTTACATTTGTAAATTCAAAGCTAAGTAATCTAGAGAAAAATTAAGACAAAACCAGAAATGGTTTACATTAAATTTCTCCTCAAATTCTGCTGAGAGGAACTAATGCAATACAGAGTTTTCCTTCATAAACATGATACCATGTAAAGAGAGGGTCCATATTTCTTTCAACTATGATAAAAATCAGGGTTGTTCTCTTGTTCCAGAGCCCAATCTCTTTCTCACAGCAGTTTCATATATGATAAAATTAATAAAATTAAATATTGTATGCTTTATTACTAGTTAGTCCTCAACTTACAACCATTTGTTTAGTAACCAAAGTCTGAAAAAATGCTGAAAAAAGTGATTTATGATCAGTTTTCACACTTACAACTGTTGCAGCATCCCCATAGTCACGTGACCAGAACTCAGGAACTTGACAACTAGCATCTATTTATGATAGTTGCACTGTCAGCCCAATGTCTGATTTTTTCAACATAGACCACTCTGTCCTTGAGTGGCTGGGTGGACTGGACATTAACATTTGAACCACTATAAGTTCATGTATTTGCCATACACTAAATAAAATAAAGTTGCACTGTGACTCATGCGATCATCATTTGTGACCTTCCCAGCCAGCTTCCAACAAGCAAAGTCCATGGAGGGAGCCAGATTTGCTTAACTGCATGATTCACTATGCAAAAAAAGGTCATAAAATGGGGTGCAACAGTTAACTGCCTTGCATAGCAATAGAAATCTAGGGCTCCATTGTGGTCATAAGTCAAGGACTATCTGTCCTTGCAGCATAAAATGAAATACAGTATGACCCTAGCTCAGGAGTGTCAAACTTGCATTGTCACAGCAGTGTCACGTGACATATTGGGACTTTTCCCCCCTTCACTAAACCAAGTGTGGGCGTGGCCAGTGTGTAACGCATTTGGCCCGCAGGCTGCAAATTTGACAGCCCTGCCCTAGCTAAACCTTTTGTCAGATTGCCCAATCATTCTGTTTATTAGCAACTTTTTTGAAGAAGTAAAAATGCACATTTCTTCAAATACAGATTCCATTAACTCAACAGTCTTGCATGAACTTAATACATGAAATACAATTGTCAGACTTATTAAAAATCAGTGACTAGGAATAGGAATCAGGACCTGATTTATGAATGTGAAGATTTTAGATGGAATATATTAATAATTATTTCAATAATTAGTAATAAGGAAAAAATCAGAGATGTTGATTCTATGGTTATTGCTATGTAAACATACATTTTCAATAGGTCTTGAATAAGATTCAAAAAGATTCACTAATAAAACTATCAAAAGTACATATCACAAATCATTAATTACAGTGATGTGGTAATTTGCAATTGATAAAAACAAATTGATTAAATAGGTATATGATTACGCTTACCTCTTTTCCTAGTTTTAAAACGCTGGCCTGATAGCGTTGGCTTTTGCTGCTTTTGATTATTCATAAAAGACACCCTGTGATAAGCAACAAATTGAAGATGTATTGGTTAAGAAAGTAATCCTTAAGGATTTAGAAATATTTTGATCAAAACATTTGCTACCTAAAACACATCAGAGTACAAAGGTTTTTTCCATTCCCAAAATTTCCGTGTCTACAATGCCATTAAAAATGAGTCCTAAACCACATATTTATATTTAAAACTGGAACATTAATTGTTTCTGATTAATGTTCCAGTTTTAAATATAAACAAGTGGTTTAGGACTCATTTGTTAACTGCAAAATAGTGATTTAATAATACATAGTTACCAAAGTGGCAGGTTTATTATTGCATAACAAGTAAGAACAATCACATGTAATCTTATCTCAAGTTAATTCCTACTGCATTTAAAAAGAACATTAGGAAGATCTCATTCCTAGTACAACTGAAGGGAAAAGGCAACTGTTTTCCTTTATGTTACTTTTATGGAGAACTGCAATGTTCACAGCAGGAATTAAAAGGCATTCTTTGCATTGATAGATTACATACAAGAGTATGTAAAGATATCTTGACAGTCAGTTTGTCTCTTGTCTTGGAAGGCTTACTTCTACAGAGCAGCTGTATCTTTTCTATTGTAAGACTGGATAGTTTTAAGTACCAAGTATGCTTTTTAACGGCCCTGTCTTAAGACAGCTTCCTCAAGTCTCCTTCACTGAGCCAATACCTAGGAAGATGTTTTAAAATTCACTTCTCTATTATAAATTGTTCTAGTTCAGCCTGTTCTAATTAATTCTATTATTACAAGTGTTAAAAGTAGGAACAGGAACAAACAGAAACAAGGCACTGCTGCCTTCTGTCACTGTTGCTGTAACTAGTGAAGGGGGTTCTATCACTATGAGGACAGAATGGTGAAAACCTTCCTGGAGATACCATCACACAAATGCTATGAGTTAGGTAATTGCAACAAGTAAAAGTTGCCATTTTTCCTGTGAAGACTAGTAGGAGCATTTGCTCACTAGATGATGGGATTATCTGTATCCAGTTAATTAAATATTATAGCAATCTTGAAACAAGTTCCCTTCCTGCCTTTTTGCCTGTAAATCCTATTTTCCTTCTGTATATTTTTAGATTATAAAGCGGAAAGTAGGGAATAATTAATTTCTATCAATATGTAAATTGCTGTTTAAGGCTGACAGACAATGAATAAGTGCTGTTAAACTAATTAATACTACAATGCAAACTTTTCTTAACAGGTAACACTGTTCACATCCATTACAGTCTAAAAAATATTTGATAACTCAATCAGATGGATGAATCAAACTTTATCCATCTAGGAATATATTTTGTATGAAATGCCCTTCTCTCTTTTCAGACTACTTCTATTTACAACTGTCCCAATTTCAAAGCTGTGACATAATTGCAGGAACTCTCAAAATCACAATTGAAATCATACTGGAAATTCAAATTCAATAACATGTGAATCAGTAACTTAACAAATTTCACAGATTGAAGCCAGAATAATTATCCTTACTGAACCCTCAAAATTAATTAAGGGATAAGTTTTGCTTTGATACTAAAGGCTGTCAGTCTTTGTGATTTTACCAGTGCTCTATATCAACATAAAATAAGGACAAGCTGGATGCCAGTATTTACACTAAAACCAGTAATAGTAAGGCAAAGTTATTAATAACCTACAATAGTCTTTCAGAAACTAATTCCATTCATGTGTATTAGGCCTATTATCCTCAATACAAACTCTGGAAAGCTAAATCTATATAAAAAGTAGCTAATTAGGAAAGACAGCAACACAGAATATTCTGTAAAAAGTATAACTCCTTTCTACAAGTAAAATGGGGAGCCTCAACTCAATTTACATTAATGTAAATACACAACTATAATACACTAAATATTGAACATTAATAAGTAGCACAAAAAATGGAGCAGAGATAATCACATGCAGGCAAAAATACAAAAAGAAACAAAATGTTCAGAGTTCCACAAGTTAGGGTGAAGTTAAAATCACAGATAAAGATTCCTTAGACAAGGATGGGAAAAAAGAGCAAAAAGGGTAGTGAAATTATCTGCCCCATTTCCACTGTTGGTGGCAATGTTGATCCCACGGGATAAATTTAAACATTTCTCCCATCCTATACTAATAGGTAGTGTATTTCTCCTTAGAATCAAAATAATGTCACATCAGGAAGGAGGGCTACTTCTTGGTAATTTTGAGAAAGCAAAATGATAGTAGAACAGAGCAGGACCAGAATGATTTCCTGTTCTATTCTAAAAACGGATAAAACATTCCTATTTTTCCCCTTATAAAAGAGTATAAAATGCATGTGTGCATACGCATGTTGTGTGTCCTTTTTAATACTTTATCCTAGGTTACTGAGCATCTAGTAAAGAGTTTGGGAAACAAAGCCATTTCTTACAAGGCCCATTCTCAACTCTTGGGGGGGGGGATATTAAATGCAGTATTTATTTTAGTCTAGTAAAGAAAAAAATGTAATCCTAAAAAGCTCGATCACAAAAAAAAAAAAGAGTAACCTATTTAGAGAGCCATCTCTCATATATACACCAGGGGGGAAAAGGTTAATAATAATCGGGTTAAAGGAGAGACAAATGTTTATATTTCTCGCCTTCGTTGATCAAGTTACTACCAGGCTCCTCCTCCAGGTCTGCCCAGGGAGCCTCGGGGGACCTGGCAACCTTCCTTCTCACTACGTTACAGCCCGCACCACAAAAGAGCAGCCCGGGAACATGATGTGGCGCTTCTTCTTTTTTTCCCTTTTCTACCTAACGCTAGGATAGAAAGGGGGGGGGGGAAGCACTCTTCCCCCCCTCCCTCCTCCTTTCGTCTCCCACAGCGCCCCCTCGTTCTTTTCCTTCCCTTCGTTCTACCCACCGAGCCCTCCGGGCGGAGGCGGCCGCTGCTGCAGGAGGTGGAAGCGATGGCCGAGGGAAGGGGGGATGTCTCTCACAAGCACCGCCACGGCTAGGCTAGAGTCCCGCTTGTTCCTCCCGGCCACCACCGCCGCCGCTGCCGCCGCCGCCGCCTCGGGTCTCTCGATCTCTCTCTCTCTCTCTCTCCCGCGACGGCGGCAGCGGCGGCGTCACCAACCAACAGAGGCCGCCGCTTTGTTACCCGACAGGTCAGGCCAGGCCGCGCCAGAGGACGTGGGGGAGGGAGGGAGGGGGGGGGAAGAGGGCCGACCAGTCCGGCCGTTACTATCCAAGCGCGCGTTCCGAACGTCCCCCACGCCCGCCTCCCCACCCCGTCTCGAGCCTCACCGACTTTTAAGGCAGGAAAGGAACGTCCAAGGAGCACGAGCTTTACCAGCGACGCGAGGAGGACGGAAAGGTGGCTGGAGGCAGTAGTATCTTCAGTCTCCTCCCCCTCAACCTCTCGCGAGAAGCAGAGATGACGCGAGAATTTACGGAGAAGGCCCCACCTCCCAGAAAAAAAACAAAACAAAACAACTGCTCTTCGTGCCTGCGTCACTTATGGCGGGGAGATGATGTCCAAGTGCTATCAAAAGCCGCGCCTGATTTGTCACTTTCCCGCCATGGGGAAGGACAAGGCGAGGCCTACAGCAGATCTGTCGTTGTTATTTGTTTTCCCCTTAATGGACATGTCCCTGCAGTTTTCTTGGCAAGGTTTCTTTCTGGCTTCCTAGAACTGTGGTGGGGAGGGGGGGAACTAGCTCAAGGTCACCCAGCCAGCTTTGTGCCTCAGGCGGAAGCAGAACTCCCTCTCTCCCTGTATCTCGCCTGATACTGCTGTGTGAATCTGACTGTAAGAAATCCAATTTTCTACAGAAGCGTCGGCGGACACAGTTCCCAGCCAACGTGGCCATCGGTGTTTATTGGAAAGCGCCTGGTTGGGTAAGGCGATCTGATAACAACCTGGACGTAACTGAGAGTCCAGTCTGTCCTTCGGGACCTTCCTGCATCCTGCCCAGAACTAGCAGCCCTGTGAGAAAAGGATCGGGCAGCTCTTTTCATCAGCTGAGATCTGCCTTGCCTTCTCTGGAAAAACGATCCGTTCATAAGTTTCCTGCGAAGAAGAGCGCTATATAGGGAAATAGCATCTTAGTTGCACGGCTGTTCTGGCAAGAAATGGGTAGGATCCATCAAGTCTATAAAGCTTGAGATCCACTCTGCAAACCCACAATGACCATATTCTAATAAATACTGTAATGATGCTGCAATGTGGTGTTTGGTTTTTTTTTATCTTGCTCCCTTCCAAACCTCATACTCTGAAGTAAAATTAGCAGTATATGTGGCTACATAGCCATAGATATTTGTGCAAGGGCACAAATCATTACTAATATAATATTAACGAAGTTCTTGTTAACAAGGGGGGAGGTGTCTAGTTATGATCAGGATTCAAATTCTGTGATTCTTTATGTGGTGTTAAGCCGTTCATCCCCTTTTGACTTAAGCTCCACTATAGAAAAAATTGTAAGTCAAAAATGGCACATCCGTCTTGCAACAGAAAATAAACAGAAGGCAGATAGCTACTGTTCCAATTTGACAGCTTAACTCTTTATGGCAGAGGGAGCAAATGTTAGAAACAACAGAAGCGGCAAATATTTATCCCTGCTTTAAATGTTTCAGATTTTGCAATTAAATACATTCCCTCCAAGCTAGGGCTATCATGTTGATACTCCCCCAAAAAACCAAATCCAAGGATGTCACTGGAGAAACCAATTTTTTTGCTACCACTTAATGGCCATCTAGATTTTTCTAACAAAGATAAGGCGATCCTATTTTAAGTAACCTTACAACACCGAAGATAATGATGTAACTGTTTTAATAAATGTAGTTTTTCCAGATAAATAGCCAAAAATTCTTTTTTGAGATGCCAACTCTGTTCACATTAACACTGAAGTACTGTCATCTTTCTTTTTGCTGATATAACTTGTCTTCCTGGCCTACCATCTTTGCCTGCACTCAGTATCTCAATTAGGTCTCCCCAAAAAACATTGTTTCAAGTGAGTTGGTATGGCTTGTTTATAATAAAACTGTACAATCGATCTAATTTCACATGTGTTGGCAGGGACTTTATTTATTTTTAAAAGGGACATTTTAAAAAAATACAGCACAAAGAAAAAAAGATTTTTAATTTTTAATTTATTTTAATTTATAATTTAATTTTTATACCGCCCTTCTCAGATAAATAATGGTCATATGGTGAAAGGAAAAAAAATGAGTTTAGAATGTGACTAAAAGGTCTAATTAACCTAATTAACAGGAAAAAGGAAACATCCATTCAGTTACTATTGATAATATAAATGCAATCCTTAAATTTAACATTAAATGTGGACCATGTAGAAACATATGCTTACTCTTCCTATTGTTAGAGCAGACTTTCCAAAGATAAGCATCCTTAACATCAGGAGATACATTTCCATCTGCATAAAATTATTCTCTTTGCTATGTCCCCGGCTTGAAAGAGCCAAAACTCTTTATGAGATGACAAATTATAGAATTTACCAGTAATTTTCTTTACTGGTTGTTTTTTGCTTCTGCACCACAAAATTACTGGTGTGTGCAGACCATATTGCCTGGTTAGCAGATGTTTCAATTATATATATTGCCAAGCAAATGGAGAAAAATCATAGTCAACCTACAAAGTCTTCAAAGCAATCACGTTTTATCAAAGTATTGATCCCTTGTGTAGAAATATTTTAGTTAAACATCTCCCCTGAATTTTCAAATTGGGATTATTCCATAATGTTAACTTCTCATGTGATTTGGAATTAAAACCCCATTGCTTAGCTATTAATAGTAAGCTTTCACGTCTGGAAGTGAAGATCACTGTTCAATATATCAGAATGTGTTTGTCCTTTTCATAGTAATGTCATCTCTCTAGTGCAGTGGGAATGATGCTGAAATTGAACATAAAGGGATTGTTTTATAACAATCCCAGTATTGCAATCTGGGAATTAATTCTTAAAAGACCCTAAGTTATGAGAATTATCATTAGATCAAGGCAGTATTTCTAATAAAAGGCTGTCAAAAGTGGCAAGTTATTCAATCTTTATTCATTAAAGAATGCACACATGTGATACCTCACTAAAATCCCACATAGTAGATGTGTTCATGCAGACAGATAAGAAGAACATATTTAATATATAACATTATAAAGAATATGCAGCTATTTTTCAAGTGCTTTTTTACCAGTGTCACATTTATGCTGAAAATAACCAGGTTTCTTGCAGACCAATATACCACTGGAAATCATGAGTGCCTTTCTTGCATCAGTAATTGTGTTGATAGCTGCTTTTCATTTCTAGCATGTGATGTTGATAAGCTTACCTTAGTTGCCCACAAGATAAAATTGTCCACAATGATATTTTTCTCACATTTAATTCTGTTTCCTTTTCCCACAGAAACTGTACTGTTTTAATCTATTGTTAAATACCGTATATACTCGAATATAAGCCGATCCGAGTATAAGCCGAGGTCCCCAATTTTACCCCAAAAAACTGGGGTAAACTGGGGACTCGAGTATAAGCCGAGGGTGGGAAATGAGGCAGCTACCGGTCGGGGAAAGCCTCCCTCCCTCAGCCGAGAAGGCTGGCGGCTCCCCCGCCCCGCCCTCTCACTGCACCGGCAGGGCTTCCCCGCGCTAATGCAAAAGCCCGCCATCCGGTATAATGTGAAAAAAAGAAGAAAAAAAAAACCTCGAGTATAAGCCGTATATACTCGAGTATAAGCCGAGGGGACGTTTTTCAGCACAAAAAACGTGCTGAAAAACTCGGCTTATACTCGAGTATATACGGTACCTTATCCTGAACAGTTAGAGCCCTTCACAACTATAGCAACTTATTCTATTGATGAGATGAGGTATACACCCCATAAGCAATAGTTAATAGCATTAAAATATTTATAACATTGTTACCACATAGGTAATATTTATTATAATACAGTATTTTACATCTTTAGGTGAATTAATTTTATTTGTTAAATTGAAATTAAATTTATTTGCCATCTATCGAGTCAAATACTCTAGAGCTACTCTTGGTGGCTTACAATAATAAAAAGTAAGTAAAATGAAAAGATATGTAAAATATCTTTCATTACATCACATTTAGTGGTTACAATCTGTTCCTTAAATCAGAAGCAACACCAAATGACTATATCAGAGAGAGAGTGGGAGAGAGAGGGAGATGCTGCTAAGAATATTTGTTTCTGCTGGTTTCATTCAGGTAAAGTTCTCTCTGTAAGAGAGCTTTACTCTCATGCTGGAATGTGTCAGGTCCACCAAATTTGGTCAAAAATGGTTGGAAAACAATTCTAAAGATCAAACTGAACAAGTTTGGCCAACAGTATCCTAAACATGGTTCCAATATTGTTTTGACAGACAATTTTTTATTTTATTTATTTATTTTTCATATTTTTATACCGCCCTATCTCCCTAGGGACTCAGGGCGGTTCACAACCAGATAAAAACATACATATAAATACAAATAAAACATCCATTAAAAAACTTATTATAATTGGTCGAATAATTAAAATAATAATAAAAATAATAAAATCCCCATTAAAACCAATTTAAATTTAAAATCTAGTCCAGTCCTGCGCAAATAAATAGATGTGTCTTAAGCTCGCGGCGAAAGGTTCGGAAGTCGGGAAGTTGGCGAAGTCCTGGGGGAAGCTCGTTCCAGAGGGTGGGAGCCCCCACAGAGAAGGCCCTTCCCCTGGGTGTCGCCAGCCGGCACTGTCTGGCCGACGGCACCCTGAGGAGTCCCTCTCTGTGAGAGCGCACGGGTCGGTGAGAGGTATTTGGTAGCAGACGGTAGCAGACGGTCCCGTAAGTATCCCGGCCCTATGCCATGGAGCGCTTTGAAGATAGTCACCAAAACCTTGAAGCGCACCCGGAAGACCACAGGTAGCCAGTGCAGTCTGCGCAGGAGAGGTGTCACATGGGAGCCACGAGGGGCTCCCTCTATCACCCGCGCAGCCGCATTCTGAACTAACTGGAGCCTCCGGGTGCACCTCAAGGGGAGCCCCATGTAGAGAGCATTGCAGTAATCCAGACGAGACGTCACGAGAGCATGAGTGACTGTGCATAGGGCATCCCGGTCTAGAAAGGGGCGCAACTGGCGAACCAGGCGAACCTGATAAAAAGCTCTCCTGGAGACGGCCGCCAAATGATCTTCAAAAGAGCCATTCATCCAGGAGAACGCCCAAGTTGTGCACCCTCTCCATCGGGGCCAATGACTCGCCACCAACAGTCAGCCGCAGCTGCAGCTGACTGTACCGGGATGCCGGCATCCACAGCCACTCTGTCTTGGAGGGATTGAGCTTGAGCCTGTTTCTCCCCATCCAGACCCGTACGGCTTCCAGACACTGGGACAACACTTCGATAGCTTCGTTGGGGTGGTCCGGTGTGGAAAAGTACAGCTGGGTGTCATCAGCGTACAGCTGGTACCTCACACCGAAACCACTGATGATCTCACCCAGCGGCTTCATATAGATGTTGAACAGAAGGGGCGAGAGAATCGACCCCTGCGGCACCCCACAAGTGAGGCACCTCGGGGCCGACCTCTGCCCCCCTGTCAACACTGTCTGCGACCGATCGGAGAGATAGGAGGAGAACCACCGAAAAACAGTGCCTCCCACCCCCAATCCCTCCAACCGGTGCAGCAGGATACCATGGTCGATGGTATCAAAAGCCGCTGAGAGGTCTAATAGGACCAAGGCAGAGGAATAACCCCTATCCCTGGCCCTCCAGAGATCATCCACCAACGTGACCAAAGCTGTCTCAGTGCTGTATCCGAGCCGGAAGCCGGACTGGAACGGGTCTAGATAGACAGTTTCATCCAGGTACTGGGGTAATTGACATGCCACCACACTCTCTACAACCTTCGCCGCAAAGCGAAGGTTGGAGACTGGACGATAATTACCTAAAACAGCTGGGTCCAGGGAAGGCTTCTTGAGGAGGGGCCTCACCACCGCCTCTTTCAAGGCGGCCGGAAAGACCCCCTCCACCAAAGAAGCATTCGTAATCTCCTGGAGCCAGCCTCGTGTCACCTCCTGAGTGGCCAGTACCAACCAGGAGGGGCACGGGTCCAGTAAACACGTGGTGGCGTTCAACCTACCCAGCAACCTGTCCATGTCCTCAGGAACCACAGGGTCAAACTCATCACAAACAATCTCAACAAGACCGCCCTCCGACATCTCACCTGGATCTACGCAATTTTGGTCCAGACCGTCCCGAAGCTGAACGATTTTATCGTATAGATAACCACTAAACTCCTCAGCTCGTCCCTGCAACGGGTCATCCCGCTCCCCCTGTTGAAGGAGGGAACGAGTCACCCGAAACAGGGCGGCCGGGCGGTTATCTGCTGACGCAATGAGGGAGGAGACGTACCAACGTCTCGCTTCCCTCAGTGCCACTAGGTAGGTCCTATTATAGGACCTAACTAGTGTCCGATCAGCCTCCGAACGACTGGACCTCCAAGAACTCTCTAGGCGTCTTCTCCGGCGTTTCATCCCCCTCAGCTCCTCGGAAAACCAAGGAGCCGGTTGGGATCTGCGCCGGGTCAGAGGCCGCAAAGGCACGACACGATCTAAAGCCCCCGCTGCGGCCCGTTCCCAGGCCGCGACTAGTTCTTCAGCCATGCCGTGAGCCAGACCCTCAGGAAACGGCCCAAGCTCCGTCCGGAACCTCTCCGGGTCCATCAGGCGCCTGGGACGGAACCAACGTATTGGCTCCGTCTCCCTGCGGTGTTGGGTGGCGGTCAGAAAGTCCAGGCTAAGGAGAGAGTGATCTGACCATGACAAAGGTTCTGTGACTATTTCCTTCAAGTCCAGATCCTTCAACCACTGACCAGAGATAAAAATCAAGTCCAGTGTGCCACCCCCAATGTGGATGCAGTCCTATAAACATTTATTTGGAATGTATGTCCCATTGAAAACTGTATGATATATTTCTGAAGCGGTATGTACAACATCATGTGATAAGGAAATCACTACTTCATTGAAAAACAAATAAGTAGAAGATTAATCAACTTGGATAGCCCAAGGTATATAGGTCCCAGGCTTGTCTCTTGGAATCTAAACAAGAAAGGAACATGAAAATTTATTTAATCATGTGATTGTTTAGTATGAAATAAAACACGATTATTATAGTCCACATTCTAGAATGCATATTTAACTTGCTCGATAAGCAAGTCTGTTGTGGGCTGCTACAATTACGTGCAGTGTAATAGCCAATATAATACTGTACATTAAGCATTTCCTTCCAGTCTTGAGAGCCATTCAGGAAAAGTGGGGTAAGGGAGATAGAACACTCTGTACTGCTGTAATTTGAACCATGTGGGAGTTTTCTACAACAGTGCATTCTATTAGTAGGTTGGGATATTTTTTTTGAGGCATAAAAATACCATAAAATGCTATTCTAATAAAATGCATTTTGTTTTGCTTTATTTTAGCTGCTTCTTTGCAAGGTTAATCTTAAATATTTTCAAAATATTTGGAAATCTGAAATCTGCTTTTGGTTAGTTTATTGACTTACTCTATATATCTCTATATATTTCCTGAATCTTTTGTAAAGCCTTGGATTGCTAGCTTTGCTTCATCATTTCATGAACACTGAACCTGATTGTCTTAAGCAAATAACAAATGGAAGTTTTGTTTTGCTCCAAACAGAAGGTCAGTGTGTTAAGAAGGCAACTATAAAGTTACAATTGCATACATACTAATCCATGGTGCACAACATTTATGCAATATCTTTCAAATGTTCATGTTACTTTGCTATGAAATGAACTTTTCACATTTAATGGGCAAGAAAATAGCATGATACTTTTTTTACTGCATTGTATAACAACACATCAAAATTAAACTTCAGAGGAACTCTTATAACATTTGAGTTGGTCCTGGACAAACTCATAATACTAAATTTCAGAGTGCCTAATTCATCTGAATGATAGAAAGCAAGGATAGCAAAAAAACATTTTAGATTAGTGATATCAGTGAATTGGTGGTTCATTCAATCAATCTTTATTATGGTCACGGACCAACACTACAAACAAAAGCATTAAAAAAAATAGTAAAAACCAAAAATAAAAGGCAGACAGAATAACATATTGCAGTTGGTGGTGGGTTATCAGTTGGCATAACAGTGATTTAAAATACAATCACTGATAACAGTGATTGTATTTTAAAAAAAGATCATTATTTTCCAGATATTTTATTGGGCAAGGTGTTATAAATTGAGTCTGTGAGTCCTTATATAAGTATAGCAAGATGCAGTATAGCTATAGTTTCAATGGCCCTTGTCCACAGGGGCACAGTCTCAGCTCATATAAAAAAATTTTGCGTCAGCCCTCCAAAACTGCTGAGAAGTGTGTTGCACCATGCTAAGGTTAGTGCCCTTTGGATTTTTGGGATGGTTATTTGATATAAATATCTTGCTGCTTTAAGAGGGGGAGTTTGTCTGTTCAAATAAACATTCTTGAGAAAGCAGCCTGATCTTGCTGGATTTCCAGATCTTTAATATGTGGTTTGTGCAGTAAGTGCAAATTCATATCCCATCATTAAAAAAATTGGTGGTTCAGAAGTGGGGGTAGTTTTGCAGCTTACACAGTAAATCAAAATAAAATAATATAGCAGAGTTTTAATCACATCAGGCAGTGGTATGATTAAATGTCTTAAGTGATTTCGGAAACAGAAGGAGAACCAGTCAGAAAAGATTGTTTAGTCTCTCTCTCTCTGTGTCTCTCTCTCCCCCCACTCCCTCCCTTGATCTTTTCCTCTTTTTCTCAGCTTAACTTTTCCTCACTTAACTGAACAGTACTGAGCATTTCAGACTATAGTTTTATACTCTTTTATTTACAATCTTTGCCTTGCTGGTTGAAGTAGAAATAAATAGAGGAAATGTTTGGGCAGAGTCTTACCATCTCTGTAAAGTAATCAGCACAGGCCATGCGGATCCTCTCCACATTCAGTGGACTGTCCAGTGTGAAAACAGAGCTTAATCCTCTTTCCTTCCGTGCAGCACCTATTGCATCTTTTATAGCAAAAAATACAGAGGATCCAAGGAATACTCCAGATTCCCCCAGTCCCTGGAGAAAAATAAAAATAACCGAAGGGAAAGAAAAAAGTAATTGGTGCAACATTCTCACACAATAGTGTTTAAGGCTATATCGTATAATAATTTCACACAGCTAAAGTCTGATCCAGTCATCTTATTCTGATAGCAGCATCCTAAAATTTTGGAATATTTTCAGTGCATAAAAGTTATGAAGCTCCTTGTGAACTGGAAATACAGAAAATGTATTACAGTTTGTAGGAATTGCATCTTTTCTACACATTACACACTGAAGATACTGAAGCTCAAATACTTTGGCCATCAAATGAGAAGAGATGACTCATTGGAAAAGACTCTGATGTTGGGAAAGATTGAAGGCAAATGGAGAAGGAGATGGCAGAGGATAAGATGGTTTTAGATAGTGTCATCAATACAGTGGGCATGAGTTTGCCAGGAAACAGTGGAGGACAAGAGAGCCTGGCATGCTACAATCCATGGGGTCATGAAGTCAGACAAAATTTAGCCACTGAACAATATCAAACGTACAATCTTACAATTTACAAATTCAGCTTTCACAGAGAACAACATGGAAGTATTTATGGAGATCTTGGATTTTTAATTTGCATATTAAGTACGGTAGTAAGTATTAAGCAAGATCCTCTTTCTTGGTTCATCAATAAACGTTTTACCTGTAATTGCTTTATAAAACAAAGCTTCTTTTCTTTTTAGGAAAATGTCTATTTTTACATGTGATGCATAGTTTACACATGATTTTGATTCCTTAAGCCTATTTTACTACTTTTATAAAAATATAAGATTTACTGCATATTGTCAGGCTACTGAACCATCCAAATTTAATGTGTTTTCAGTTGAAGCCAAGCCACCTTCAAAAATCTTATCAAAAATTGCCTTGGCTATCAGACCAAAGCACTACACATTTCACTTTCATAGACACTAGTCACTAGTGTTTAACAATTTCCTATTTGACTAATAATTGCTATTCTTGCTTTCTAAATTAATATATAGATCTTACTGTCCATATGTAGGGTTAGTCTAAAAATGTTCTGCCCAGATCATTTTGACGTGGAAAAAGACCCTGATTTTTTTATTTTTTGAATATCTTATTTTGATGTTTTGTTTTTAACATTAATTTATGATACAGACTTTAATTGAAGGGTTGTTGCTTGTGCTCTTATTTTTATTGTATCTTATTGACATAAACTGCTTGGAGTCCTGTGTTTGGGAAAATCCAAATTGCTAACAATAAAATAAAAGAATCATCATGCCTCCTGGAAAAGTAACTCATAAACCTGGAGCATACTGCAAGCTGTTCCTTATCCTTTAGCAGAGAAAACAGATTAACAAAATGGAGGCTGCATCCTTCCTCCTACCCACCTCCGCCTTTTGGACATGATCAGGGTCAAACTAAGTTCATATCTTTGCCTAATCCTATCAGACTCAAATTGACCCTCTCTGGCCCAAGACAAAACCCCCCTGTAATCCCATCTTAACCAAAGAATAGAAGTCTCACCAGCTCATAGTACAACCCAAGGGCAATCCTAGGAATATAGTAACAACATAGTAATAATCCTCAAAGTTCCATCCTCAATCAGCCTGAAGACTCAACATTCCATTTCTTTTAACAGTGGATATCCTTGGCTCTGTTGCCTTCCTGAAAGGCCCATTTTGCCTAATAATAAGTGCACTAACAAATTCCTGCCTAGCTTCCACAAACTGGCTTCCAAATTTGATCTGTAGGATTTCCTGCTTTCTAGCCCTTAACTTCAATAGAAATATATGCTTCCCCATACTTTGGGATCCCCTCTTTCTTGTAAAGCAGGCACCCAGCAATCATGGCATTTTCTTTTTGGGGTTGTGTTCCTTACTTCAACAATCTCAGGACAATCCATATTATTTGCTTACCCTGGAGGAATAGATAGCAATTGGATTGCTTGAGTTTGGCAGCAAGTAGGTTCTAAGCTCTTCTGGAATGTCACAAAGACCCGGTATCTTATATGTGTCAGGACCCAATGTATACTGCTGTCCTTCTGGAGAGAATTTTATTTCTTCTGATGTATAAAATCCAAGTCCCTGAATAAAGCCACCTTCAACCTGAGAAAAATAAAATACACATTTTCTGTTTTGTTTTGTTTTTTATATTTCTTCTAAGAAAATAATAACTTAAGTGTTGTGACTCCAGCTCCCGAGCCTGGCCTCCTGGAGGAGGATGACTTGGAGAGTGAGGGGGAGGAGCCAACAAGACCTCCCTCTCCAAGTCCCTCCTTTCTGGCAATGCCTCAGGTGCCAGCTGAAGGCCAGGAAGAAGGCGTGTCAGAGCCCCCACTGACAAAGGGTGAGGAGGATCAATCCTGGATTGATCCTAGAGAGCATAGGAAGGAGAAGCGTGCACAGCAAAGGAAGAGGTGTGGTAGTCCCAGAGAGTGCTGAGTCACTGAGCCACACCCTACAGGGGATAAAAGAGGGTGGAGTTGCTCCGTAGCCCCTGTGATGGACAAAAACTACGAAGCGTGAACTTCGGATCAGTTGTTTTTGAGTTAAGGCCTGGACTGTGTGAAGGAATTATTCTGTGAACTCTTGGCTACCCCGGCAACAGTTTCTGACACGTGGACTCCCGTCTCTGCCAAGTGATTAGTAACTTGGCAGGTCTTTGAACTGCAGCTGTCAAGTCTTTTATCCGCAAAAAGAAATTCAGGTCAGTTGTAAATTAAATGACTGTTAGACACTCGCTCATGCGTTCTTATTTATGAGGTGGGGAGGGGGACAGAACATTAAATTTGCCATACTAAGTATATTTCCTTGGAAATTTGTTTCCCTGAGTGTGAATAGGCTAATGCTGTAGAAATAATCTTTTTTGTATTTCTACAGAGCAGTAAATCTGACAAATTTCTTAAACTTGGAGATGTTTATTGGATGCTTCTGTTGACTTATGAGAATCCACTAAAATGAAGGGTAGGGTAGAGGATATCCTGACATGACAATCACACCTTACAGCATATGCTGGCTTTCAGTTCTTGTTTAATGGTTCCATCCTATCCCAGGATTTTTTTGAACTTAAAGAACTTTCCACAAAATGTAGAAAATGCATATTGGCTTTCTATTTCTTAACTGCCATCCACTCTTAATTTACATTAACATAGGAGGTTTCTTGTTATTTATGATTTTCTTCTAAAGATTTATTTGCCAGTTAGGATTCTTCTGTTGACCCATCATATTTCAACTTCGTCACATAAGCAATATTTATCTAGAATTAAAGGAACATCAGCAAGAATTGGCTCTTTGGTCCCCTGGCCTTCTTCATAGTGATTTCTCCATTCCAACAAGTCCATTCCCACTATTACTGAAGGAAGACATATTAATTTATTTATTAAATTTATTCTCAGCCCATCCCATACTGAAATGACTTACAGGATATGTTAATAGTAGGCTATGTCCTAAAGGATAAAGAGAACCTCTTTCTCAAACATCTGTTCAGAGAAGTCCATGGGTGCCTGAGATTTTGAACACAATCTTTTTCGGCTGCAGCTCTCAATGAATCAGCTACTACTCTTTGTTCTTCCAAGCACTGCTTCTGTTGCAAGTTTATCAGACATCCATGAATCCTTGCAAATATTTCATTGCTATAATCTTAGGCCCTTTACCCTAATTACATCCCTCCTTCCTTCCATTTAGGTTTTTTTTTCCTCTGAGGCAGATCCCATATATTGTAGTTTGATTGGAAAGAGAAAATAAAAGTAAAAAGGATGCAAAAATAATAAATGTCTTATAGTAACACATGTTTGTATACTAATTATGACACCAGCAGCAATCTGGAAATAAAAATGCCAAGATGGATTAAAAATTAATACAGATTTGCACTGTTTTTCTCTACAACCATGGTGCTTGGAAGCTTCTTAATATTCAAATGTGAAACAATACAAAAATAACATAAAAAATCAACAGTATAGATTACCAAGTCTATAAGAATGTAATGTGATCGATAAGAGAAAACTGAATTCTGCAGCATGGATATACAAAAACATCACACTCTTGTTTAATCATTCCAGCCTATCCCAGGATTGATAAGAAAATTATACGGTAACATTTAATTTATCTTTTCACTTACCACATTTTCTATCTATCTATTACTAAAATTCTCATTGTCATGACATTTAACTGGGCAAGCAGTATATCATAGGGCAAAAAGCTATTTCAAATGGACTAAATAGTAGAATGTGTCCAAAATCCAGAATCCATGACTCCTAAGGGAATGAAATTTAGGGAAATGCTACTGGCAGCTGCTGCACTGCAGGGCTGCTACTGCTGCAGTCACAAGATCTTTATTTTCAACATTGTGTGACAGTTTCCCAGCCAGTCTCACAATCCCTTGCTTCTCTCATGTAACACCAGCCACTTACCTGCCTGCTAGAAGAGGGAAAGAAGGGAGGGGAGGAAGGAGGAGGAGAAGGCAGGCAGGCAGGCAGGATCTGAACAATAACATGCAACTGGGATTTGTTTCTTTGAGCTTTCAAGAAAGATTGTTTGCTGGTAGTTACAATAAATAGCTTCTTGACCTTTTGGCTAAGATCAAGTGTAGTGTGTGTGTGTGTGTGTGTGTGTGTGTGTGTGTGTGTGTAATTACAATAAGATTAGAATTTAAAATACATACCTGCCCTATGTCAATGCCTGGATTGATGCTGAAACTACCATCCATGACAATGTCAGTTCGGAGATTCTGTTGCAGAGAGAAATTATCATCAAAACATTTTATAGCAGTGCAGGGAAAAAAATGAAAAACTGTGGACATTCAAGCCTATGATATTATAAGGACAAATATATTATTACCATAAAATTTTGGGAAGTTTTTGCAGCAGGCATGGTAACATTTGGGGGCTTTGGGCTGGAAGGCACTGCACCTTTGAACTTGTCCTCCTGGAGCCTCTAAGTATGGCTATATGTCTGCTACTTTATGAAGAGAAATAGGCTAGGGGAGGGAGGATTCTAAGCACAATATTTTTCTGCATTTGATAGCTCTAATAGGATCTGTTCTGTCCAAAAAAACTTCACCAAGTTGAGACCATAGAAACCACTTGGGAGGTCATGACAACTCTGGACTTAACCAAAATAATTTCTGGCTCGACTTAAAAGTCAGTCCACACATTAGCCCTGGCTTGTATCTCAGGGCAGTGGCAATGTTATCTAGAGTTAGGGAATATTACTATCAATTCCTTGTCATGGATGGATTTTCCTCGCTGGTTCTTGATTATTCTGATGTCACAGGGAAGGAGAGCCAATTTGAACAATCTGCCTCAAGCACCTGATAGATTCTAATGAGTTCCAAAGGGAATTTGGAGTGTTCCTGGAATTCTGGTGCATAGCTCAACAGAGCCTCTAGTTGCTGCTTGAAATGAAGGCAACTTTGGCCTTGGATCAGATTGCACCTACGTAGTTTCTCTTGGCACATGGATCCTGGAGAGTCCCAGGCTTTCAGAGAAGCGTTGGTGATGAAATAACCTAAGAAAACTCTACAGTGCCCCTGAAGGAAAACGAACAGAGAACTTGGCCAAACACGGGTAGAGCCTTTCTTAAGGACTGGCAACAAAACCAATGAAACAATTATTTCTCCATCGCTATTGTATCTGCCAATAACTTCATCCCTGCTAAGGAAGGAGGAGCCACGGGAATTCTGGAAGAAGTAGATGATTTGAACTCTTTTCAGTCAGGATTCAGGCCTGATTATAGTGCTAAAATGGTATTGATTGTGCTTGTTGATGATCTCTCGGAGGCTCAGCCTTGACCTCTCAGTTGGTTTTTGGTCACTGATCATTATGTCCTTCTATGCTGGTTTAGGGTATTGGAATGGAAGTCATTATAGTATGGTGATTTTAGTCCGTTCTTTAGAGCCGCTTCCAGTTGGCGTTAGCAGGGTGGGAAAACTCAAGTATGAAGCTCTGCTTTGTGAGGTGCCTCAGGGCTCTGCATTCTCCCCACCCCTATTTAACATCTACATGAAGCTGCTATCATCTGCTGGCAGAGGGTGCCATATCATCAGTATGCTAACAATACCCTATTCCTTTCCTGATGCCTGGAGACTGTAAAGGTCTGGGTGGAGGTTCAGCTTTAAGCTACCCCCGCATTGTCAGTTCCTGAGATTTTCCCTCTTTAACTCTGTCAAAGGTACGCTTCCCCAGTCAGTGTGTAATTTTGGATTCCTACTGGACTTACAGTAGGAGCAAGTAGTAGCTGTAACTTGGGGGCCTTTGCAGAGTTTCGTTCCTCAGTTGCACCCAGATCTGGACTGGAAAGTCTTACTCATACCTTAATTACTTTCTGTTTGGAATATTATCATTTGCTCTACATGGGGCTGCACTTGAACAGGACTTGGAAGCTGAGCTGCTCCAGGAAGCAGCAGTGTGGGCAGTCTTTGGCATTTCTTTTTATTTCTTGTATAACACTTCTGCTCCACAAGCTGCACTGGATTCCAATAGGCTTTGTGGTGTGATAAAAGATGCTAATTATCACTTATAAAGCCCTACATGACATGAGGGCAGGCTACTTGTGGGGCTGCCTCTCTCTCATTGCTATGCCCAGATTTAGTACAAGTTATATGAACTATCCCCTTCATGGATCACCGCTTTATTGTGGCAAAGGGGCTTGCGTAGCTCAATGAAGCTATGAGCTATGCTGTGCAAGGCCACCCAAGACGGACAGAGAGCTCTGACAAAATGTAATCCACTGGAGAAGGAAATGGCAACCCACTCCAGTATCTTTGCTATGAAAACCCCATGGACAGTACCAAAAGGCAAAAAGATATGACACCGGAAGATGAGCCCCTCAGGTTGGAAGGTGTCCAATATGCTACTGGGGAAGAAAGGAGGGCTAGTACTAGTAGCACCAGAAAGAATGAAACGGCTGGGTCAAAGCTGAAAGGACACTTAGCAGTGGATGCATCTGGTGGTAAAAGGAAAGTCCGATGCTGTAAAGATTTTTTCTCCACAGGAACCTGGAATGTAAGATCCATGAATCAAGGCAAGCTGGACGTGGTCAAACAAGAGATGACAAGACTGAACATTGACACCTTAGGAATCAGCGAACTAAAGTGGACAGGAATGGATGAATTTAATTCAGATGACCATCAGGTATACTACTGCGGGCAAGAATCCCTCAGAAGAAATGGAGTAGCCTTCATAGTCAATAAAAGAGTAGGAAAAGCAGTACTGGGATACAATCCTCAAAATGACAGAATGGTCTCCGTTTGAATCCAAGGCAAACCATTCAACATGACAGTAGTTCAAGTCTATGCCCCAACCATTGATGCTGAAGAGGATGAAGTTGACCGGTTCTATGAAGCCCTACAGCACCTTATAGAATTAACACCAAAAATGATGTCCTTATCATCATGGGGGATTGGAATGCTAAAGTAGGAAGCCAAAAGATAACCGGAATAACAGGCAAGTTATTAGAGTACAAAATGAAGCAGGGCACAGGCTGATTGAATTCTGTCAAGACAATACGATTGTCATAGCAAACACTCTTTCCAACAACCCAAGGGACAACTCTACACATGGACATCACCAGACAGTCAACGCAGAAATCAGATTGAATATGTGCTCTGTAGCCAAAGATGGAGAAGCTGTATACCCGTGATGGCGAACCTATGGCACACATGGTAGAGGTGCCATGCAGCGTGCTCTCTATGGGCACGCAAGCCATCACCCCAGTTCAGCTCTGCTGCACATGTGCATGCACCTCCCATCAGCCAGTTGGTCTTTGGGTCTCTGCCACGCATGCACGTGGGGGGGTCAGGGGGGGCGTGCACGTGCATGAGGCCATGCACGCATGCGTGGGGGCGGGGCACATGGGGGGCATGTATATGTGGAGAGGTATGTGCGGGGCTGCACGCATATTCCATTTTGGGGGTTCGGGTGCGTTTTGGGCATTCAGTCCTTAAAAGGTTAGCCATCATTGCTCTATACAGTCAGTAAAAACAAGACCAGGAGCTGACTGTGGCTCAGATCATGAGCTTTTCATTGCAAAATTTAGGCTTAAATTGAAGAAAGTAGGGAAAAGCTCCAGGCCACTTAGGTATGAACTAAATCATATCCCTGAGGAATATACAGTAGTGTTCTGTCTCCTTCCCCACTTAAGACCTACGAGCTGGCCTTCAGCCAGTGGATTCACGGCTCTTATCAGTCCTGGCAGAGAAATCGCAGCTGCCTGCCAAAGTTCAAACAAATGACTCACGTAGCAAGACTTTCAGCTCTTTTTGAAACGGTTCAGCTAAACTTTGCTCCCCGTGGAGTGAGAGCAGTCCCAAAGCTCCTTATATATCCTGTGGGGTGGGGCTCCTGCCAAATGGGCCTTAGGAAGTCTAAGCAACAACAAAGCTAGTGGAGGTGACAGTATTCCAGCTGAGCTTTTCAAAATCTTGAAAGATGATGCAGTAAAAGTGATACACTCAATTTGTCAGCAAATTTGGAAAACTCAGCAGTGGCCACAGGATTGGAAAAAGTCAGTTTACATTCCAATTCCAAAGAAGGGTAATGCCAAAGAATGTTGAAACTACTGCACTATTGAACTCATTTCACATGCTAGCAAAGTTATGCTCAAAATCCTACAATCTAGGCTCCAGTAGTATGCGGACTGAGAACTACCAGAAGTACAGGCAGGATTTTGAAGAGGCAGAGGAAGTAGAGATTAAATTGCCAAAATATGCTGGATCATGGAGGAAGCTAGGGAGTTCCAGAAAAACATCTACTTCTGCTTCATTGACTATGCTAAAAAGGCTTTGATTGTGTGGATCACAACAAATCGTGGCAAGTTCTTAAAGAGATGGAAGTACCAGACCATCTTATTTGTCTCTTGAGAAACTTATATGCAGGTCAAGAAGTAATAGTGAGAACTGGACATGGAACCACTGATTGGTTCAAAATTGGGAAAGGAATTTGGCAAGGCTTTATATTGTCGCCCTGCCTATTTAACTTTTATGTAGAGCATATCACGAAAAAGGCAGGGCTAGATGAATCAAAAATTGGAATTAAGATTGCTGGGAGAAATATCAACAACCTCAGATATTCAGATAATACCACTCTAATGGCAGAAAGTAAAGAGGAACTAAAGAGCCTCTTGACCCGGGTGAAGAAGGAGAGTGCAAAAGTTGGCTAGAAACTCAACATTAAGAAAACTAAGATCATGGCATCCGGCCCTCTCAATTCCTGGGAGATAGATGGGGAAGAAATGGAAGTAGCGACAGATTTTATTTTCCTGGGTTCCAAGATCACTGCAGAGGGGAACTACAGCCAAGAAAGCCACTTGCTCCTGGGGAGGAAAGCTATGGCAAATCTAGACAGCGTACTAAAAAGCAGAGACATCACCCTGCCAACAAAAGTGCGTATAGTCAAGGCTATGGTTTTATGGTTTTCCCAGTTGCAATGTATGGCTGTGAAAGTTGGACCGTAAGAAAGGCTGAGCGCCAAAGAATTGAAGCCTTTGAACTCTGGTGCTGGAGAAGACTCCTGCGAGTCCCTTGGACTGCAAGCGATCAAACTGGTCAGTCCTAGAGGAGGTCAACCTTGACTACTCTTTAGAAGGTCAGATCCTGAAGATGAAACTGAAATACTTTGGCCACCTAATGAGAAGGAAGGACTCACTGGAGAAGAGTCTAATGCTGGGAACGATTGAGGGCAAAAGAAGAATGGGACAACAGAGAATGAAGTGGCTGGATGGAGTCACTGAAGCAGTTGGTGTGAGCTTAAATGGATTCTGGGGGATGGTAGAGGACAGGAAGGCCTGGAGGAAAGTTGTCCATGGGGTTATGATGGGTCGGACATAACTTCGCGACTCACAACATATGATCTATGATGTGACTGGGATCATTATTTTATTCTTGAATGCTGGGGATTTTGTGATTAGTGTTTTAATCCTTGTATACCAATTGGAGACACTGTTGTGAGATGAATGTCCATATAAATACTTTATATGTTTATATCTTTGAAATACTTGCTGATATATGTTACAATCTCTCTATATTTATCATTCAAAATGTTTGGTGGTTGAGCATTGCTTTAGCACAAAATTTGCTGATTGCACAAACCTAAAAGGCAGGAAGGCCACCCCATAGGCTACCCCATGGTTGAGCAGAAAAGTGGAGATTATGATCCAATTTTGGACTGGACTTACCTTATGGTCACCAGTGAGGCAGTCAATCTCAACTTCAGAACATGCTGCAGCAAAAATAAAATAAGGAAATGGGTGACCTTCTCCTTTCCCCCAGTCAATATTGACAACGTATCCTCTGATGGGAAAGGGAAAAAAACGAGAGAGTTTCCATTAGAAATCTTTTCACTTAGAGATACACAAGTCATGTGAAAGGATCAAAGTATTAAGATACTTTGAAAGAAATAAAAAAAGGATCTGGGGTGAGATGAAACTATGGTCACTAACTTTGGTTTCCCAAACTTTGGTCACTAGCCACGATCATCCCTGTCTTCAAAAAAGGAGACACCAGTTTAATTGAAAATTACAGACCAATCTCTCTATGCTGCGTTACCTGTAAAGTTATGGAATCCATCATCAACCAATACATTACCTTCCACCTAGAAACAAACAACCTACTCTCTAATAAACAATTTGGTTTCAGAAAAAAATTATCATGTAACTTACAACTTCTTCACTGCAAAAATATATGGACTACTAATCTTGATCAAGGCAAAACAATAGATGCAATTTACATAGACTTCTGTAAAGCTTTTGACTCAGTGGTACACGACAAACCTCTCCTCAAATTAAAATCCTACGGCATCTCCGGACCCCTCCACAATTGGATAACAGTGTTTCTGTCAAACAGACAACAAGCGGTCAAAATAGGCAGTGCCTATCAAATCCTGTTCCTGTCAATAGTGGCGTTCCCCAAGGCAGTGTTTTTGGACCAACACTCTTCATATTATACATTAATGATCTCTGCGACCATATTAAAAGTAATCGTGTTCTCTTTGCTGACGATGTCAAACTATTTAACACTACCAACAATACAGCTACCCTTCAAAAAGACCTTGACTTTGTGTCAGAAGGGTCTAAAACCTGGCAACTCCAAATCTCAACCAGCAAATGCTCTGTCTTACACATTGGAAAAAAGAATCTAAACACTAAATACAAACTCGATGGACATTACCTTACAGATGACCTCCACCCTGTTAAAGACCTTGGAGTTTTCATATCCAATGATCTAAGTGCCAAAGCCCACTGCAACTACATCGCAAAAAAGGCTCTAAGAGTTGTAAACCTAATCTTGCGTAGCTTCTTCTCCAGAAACACTACACTACTAACCAGAGCATATAAAACATTTGCTAAACCAATTCTTGAATACAGCTCGCCTGTCTGGAACCCATACCACATTTCAGACATCAACACAATTGAACATGTCCAGAAATATTTTACAAGAAGAGTTCTCCACTCCTCTGAATACAACAAAATACCTTATGCCACCAGACTTGAAATCCTGGGTTTAGAAAACTTAGAACTCCACTGCCTCCGACAGGACCTGTGTTTAACTCATAGAATCATCTATTGCAATGTCCTTCCTGTTGAAGACTACTTCAGCTTCAATCGCAATAATACAAGAGCAAACAATAGATTTAAACTTAATGTTAACCGCTCCAATCTTGATTGCAGAAAATATGACTTCAGTAACAGAGTTGTTAATGCATTATACACTACCTGACTCTGTGGTCTCTTCTCAAAGTCCCCAAAGCTTCAACCAAAAGCTGTCTACTATTGACCTCACCCCTTTCCTAAGAGGTCTATAAGAGGCGTGCATAAGAGCACAAACGTGCCAACCGTTCCTGCCCTACTGTTGCTTCATGCTTATGCTTATATATGCTGTTATGACAAATAAAATAAATAAATAAATAAATAAATAAATAAATAAATAAATAAATAAATAAATAAATAAATACACTCCCTCTGTTTCAATGGAAAATAACAAAATGGAAATTGATTGCTAGATAGAAAAACCAATACAATTGTCATTTTCTGCTGTATCTAATTAAGGATTCAAAAGAGACCTCGAATTTGCTGGGGTAACTTTTGTACTACCCCAGTTTGTGACTCAAATAATATGACACACAGCTTTTGCCAAACATTAAGACTGTTGCACTGAGCTGCTCCAAAATGATAGCCTCTGCCTTTCCCTTTGAGTCTGTCAATGACTTTTCTCAATTCCAATTACAAAATATTTTTGGACCTCACCTGTTGGCTTATTTAAAACATTCACATTGAGCAAGACAATACCAGAAGGAAATCTTTCCCTTCTGTTTCTCTGTGCCTTTCCAGAGAATAAAGACACTATCAATCTTCCCTTATATCAGGATAAAACATATACAGGCGTTACATTTTCTGACCTCATTGTCACTCCCAATCAGGCTGTCTTGTTCATCAGTGCCCAATGGTTCTGTTTGTAATTAAGATGATTATGCATGTGCAGGGTGTGATAAGCAAGTCAATAGCTTAATTCATCCCTTCATCTTCAGCATGGATCTGTTCTGTCCACATTCATGTCAGAAGCACCAGCAAAGCTAACTGAAGAGTGCTTCACAGTTGAAAGGATTTGCCAGTAACAACATTGTTGCCCACTGCCAAAAGTAGTGCAATTTGGGGGGGGGGGCTCCTTTAATGTCCCTATGGATCTGTTAAGGATTACTGGGTTAAAGTTCTTAAGAGTTCTATTGGCTGATTATTCTAATGCTGTTGTGCAATTGAGCTTTGTTTGAATATACTTGGCCATCAATATACTTGGCCATCAACTCTTTTCACCATTCAGGTGAATAGGAACAGCTGCAGGTCACATAGTATTGGGCAGGTAGACAAGAAGCAGAGTCATTTGCATGCAAAAGAAGTGTGGTTGCTAGACAATGTAAAAGAACAATGGATTTGTAACTGGCTGATCAATTGCACTCAACATGTAGCCCTTAATGGAACTGCATCTACATGGAGGGAAGTGTACAGTGTGGTGCCCCAAGGCTCTGTCTCAGATAGATCCAGTAATCTTCAATATCTTTCTAGTATAGGGCCTTTGAGAACAATCTTCTTTGCTTTTGCCCTCCCAAGACTGCAGTGATATTCAGCATGTGAAATTCCTGCTAAGTCCCAATTTATCACCTTTAATATTGAAAATAAAGCCATTTAGGAATTTGGAACAAATTGCTTACTTGAAGAAGCCAGTAGCAGAGAGGCTGATGCTTTCCTCATGGGCAGCTTTAATCTGGAAGAGGTAAATAGGTAAGTGGCAATATTGGTAATAGTGACAAAAATGTATTTGTGCATAAAACAAAACCAAAATGGGGATATCAAAGACCGGCTTCCTCCTTTGCATAAGAGAGGTGAGAAAAAAGTCATGTTGAACTTGTTCTTCATTTATACATCTAGGATTACCTCCCCAGAAATGTATCTTTGCTAACATTAAGCGACTTCCCTGGATCCATATCATACAATTTTAAGACTGTGTGTAGAAGATGTTTCTGGACAAATTTGCATGAAGTAGTCACCTTGCCTCAGACATTAATTTTACTAGAGCTCACACAATTTCTACTTCCAATGTTCTTGAATTTACTTATAGTTTCTTACTCTTTTAAAAAAAATCTTATCCAAAATGTTCATTAAAAAGGGAAAGGACTATCTCCAAAGGATACTGAGTTGGTTATTCTATTCTTAGGATCCTAAGAGAGCCCATTGTACACAGAGCATCAGTAAAGCTCACATGCCACCAGAATGAGTTCATTGCTGAAATTAGATAACATAAATATCCAAAGCTCAGTGGTACCAAGAAGTGCCATATATCACCAATGCTCCCTATTAGAATTAGATAAATTTAGAATTGCTGACTATTTTGACATGGTGTTCACTTTAACTTCTCTGCTGTTCCTGTATTTATAGTTAATGTATTAAAAACTATTCTCCTGAAGATGTGCTACTAATAGGGTTATAATTATTCTGTTTTAAAAAGGTAAATGATACCTACCCAATCTTCCCACTTTCCTTTAGGATTTTTTTTAATGATTGGCTCAAGGCGCTTCCTTAGAATTTGACAAGCATTCTGTAGAAGATGATACCAAAGAAAACAGGAAAAATTAGTCCCAAAGAATACACGTTGTTAAGATGTTATCCAAATTTTAATTTTAAAAGGCACATTTAAGTGTTGCATAGTGGGATTGCCATCTTTTTCTGCAAGAAGGGACATTTTTAATTTTAACATTTTTAATGTTAACCTTCATGACATTAATAATTGAAGGGTTTTTTCTTAACAGAAACTATAATTTTGTTTTAAATTGTTCTAGCATCACAGATGCTCACATGCCAAAATTGCAGTATAAAAGAATACAACACTGCTTTGCTAACTGCACATTGTAACAGAAAATGTGAGTACTTGTTATGGGGAAAGGAATAATAAAGCTGTTTAATTATTTTTGAAAGCAAACATAACTGAACTTCAATTGCTGATGTGGGGTACAGGGGGATGGTAAGAGGAGGCAGCAGAGTCCGGCTAGCCTTAGAAGGGAGATCAGGTGGGCTCCCGAAAGGAGATGGGGGAGCGGTCTTTGTGGGAATGCGGCAGGGAAGCGGGGTGAGTGTGAAGAGTCGTTGCGGCACAGGAAGGCGGGAGGGAGCCTGACCAAAGAAGGGCGAAGCTAAAGAGTCCTCCTCTCCTTTCTATTGCTCTGGCTGAAAATTTGCAGGGGTTGATTTAAAAGGCCTAATCCTAGTCTGAACCTTGGGGGGCAGGGGCGTTGAATAGTGAATGCACTCTGCACATGATCTGAGACAATCCTGCCACAGGAAAAGAACACACCAAGGGGACCAAGCACAGGATGAGGAGATGGGCAGCGAGAGATCCATTATTGTTGCAGAGATAGAGAGCCGTGTGCAAGATCCCTCTAGTCTAGTCTCTCCCCCCCACCCATTCTTTGCAATTAGGTCTCGTCAACACACAGGTTATTTGCTTGTGTATCTGTGTAATTTTTGAATGAAGGCAAGCAAATGACAACTACCAGAGGGAATCGGGGGTGGAAAAAGTGAAAGGCTGGAGACAGTGGTGGGTTGCTACCAGTTTGCCCCAGTTCGGGCAAAGTGCTAGCAGCAGCGGCAGGAGGCTCTGCCCACCCACCTGGAAATCATCAAATACGCTCTGCGCATGTGCAGAAGCGGCATGTGTACTTGCTTCACTCACGCAAGCGAATTGGTAGCAAAGGTAAGTGAAACCCACCACTGGCCAGAGAGGGTTTTTTGAAACAGAAGAAAAGGAGCAAGGACCAGGGGTGAAATGCTACCAGTTTGGACTGGTTTGGCTGAACCGGTAGCAATGGTGGCGGGTGGTTCAGAGAACTGGTAGCGATGGTAGTGCGAGGCTCCGCCCACCCACCCGGTCGTCGTTACTTTCTGGTTTTAACCAGGAAGTAACCTGTTTTTTACCCTCTGCGCATGCACAGAAGGGTTTGTGAACCAGTAGGGAAGGTAAGTAGATTTCACCCCTGGTAGGGGCCATTTGCAAACAGGCCTCCGGTTGTCTATCAACTTAAACTGGAGGCACAAAATTAAACCGCATCCACCAATTGGAGCCCTGTTCTGCCCATCGCTTGTTTCGGTGTGTGTCTGGCAGCGTTTCATCTGTGCTGGGGCAACGGCGCATGTGCCCACAGAGAGGGCTCTGCGTGCCACCTCTGGCATGTGTGCCCTAGTTTTGCCCCCAGGGCTCTAGAGGCAATAGGTCTTTCCCTTCACTAATGGTTTGATCCTTTAAACTGCAGAGGCTCTATTGTTGAGCTTCTCCCCGTGCAACAGCTGGAAAAAAAGGAAGGTTCCCATTCACAAAAAGGTAGATTTTAATGTCAGAAGGATTAAGTTCCATCACATTTCATCTAACCTGGACTGCTTTCCCATTGACATCTGCACCGATTGATCCTGCTGTAGCAATTGCATTCGGTATTGTGACTGTAGTTCTTTCATAATGGTGTATGTAAGATAGTGGTATCTTTAATTCATGGCTAGCCACCTTGTGGTTTTAAAAAAGAAAAAAATATTAGCATTTGTAATCTCCCTCCAAATACAATTGCTACTACAGGGAAAGGTTTGTTTAAATAATTTATTATTATAAGACAGAAATACAGGTAGTCCTCGGGTCATGACAGCAGTTGAGACTGGATTTTCAATTGTTAAATATGCGGTCATAAAGTGTGTGACCTCACGTAAACTCATTTCTTAGCAATGACAAACTTGGCAGTCCCCACTGCCATCAATTAGTGGTGAACCCGGCGGGTTGTTAAGTGAGGACCTCATGTGACTGCAACATGGAAAGAGATCCTCAAAACCAAATACCAGGCAAGCAAGCTGGTGGGGAAGAGATACAGGTGGCTTCTAAGGAGTATGAGTGGGTGGATACCATGGAATTTGGGCAGGCTGTTGCCATGGAAAGAAGTTACAGTGTGCAGGTGATTATTATTTCTAATTGTTCTATGTACACTGAGAGCATATGCACCAAGACAAATTCCTTGTGTGTCCAATCACACTTGGCCAATAAAATTCTATTCTATTCTATTCTATTCTATTCTATTCTATTCTATTCTATTCTATTCTATTCTATTCTATTTGGAGGGTGCCACAGAGTGCAAACAAGTGCCACAGGGAGATGGTACAGACTGTAGGCAGACGAGTGCTATGGAGTATGAGATCCCCATGCGGGATCCTCTGGAAAAAAGGATCAGGAGCAAAAGCAACTTGCAGGGACAACTTGTGCCCTCCTGCCACAGAGTGCAGAGAGATGCTGCGGACAGGCATTAAGGACTCTGGCCTGGTGGGTGCCATGGATATGTACAATATCCCCATGCCACCTGCATGGGGGGATTCTCTGGAAAAAAGGAGGCAGAAGCAAGAGTGTCTTATGAGAGCAGCTTGTGGTCTCCTGTCAGCTTTCCCATTGATTTTGGTTGTGGGAAGCTGGCAGGGAAGGCCACAAATGCCAATCATGTGACTATAAGGACACTGCAACAGTTGCAACTTAGAGCACTGATCATAAATTCCCCTCATTCAGCACCGTTTTAATTTTGAATGGTCACTAAACAAACAATTGTAACCTAGGGACTACATGTAATACATCATATTATTTCAGGCCAACAACATCTATACAGTAATGACTGGAGATTATTGACACTCTATGTATAAAGATAGAGAAAAAGAAAAACCATAGTGTTAACTATGATTTGAAATAAGGATGTTAATAAGTGTAAGCTTCTTTACATTTTACATCCATAGTAAATATAGCATTAAAAGCAATTGCAAATTACATCCAATTTTTATTGTTCAATAAAGGTTTCTGTCTTAAGCTGGATATTTAACACTGTTACTGTCAGCATTGTTACTTATGGATTGTGTGTTTTAAAGGAAAAAACAGGTAAAACAAAATAAGCAGGAACAATGTTTTTGAAAAGGAAAAGGAAAAAAGGCTATAATAAGGCTTCTAATTTCCCTTTTTGTGCCTCTACGAATTTGCAGTGTTTATAAACTTTTAGGCCTCCTTAGAAGTCAGACTATAACTACAGTATTTACATTGGCCAAGCTGCATAATATATTCTGTGTATGGGAACCGTTCTTGCTTAAATTTACTCAACCTTGTATTGTGAATATGTATTGTTAATTGTTGCATATGCTCCAAGGTTAAATTCCTAATCCGTACGGGTCTGGATGGGGAGAAACAGACTCAAGCTCAATCCCTCCAAGACAGAGTGGCTGTGGATGCCGGCACCCCGGTACAGTCAGCTGCACCTACAGCTGACTGTTGGGGGCGAGTTATTGGCCCCAAAGGAGGTGGTACGCAACCTGGCCGTCCTCCTGGATGGACGGCTGTCCTTTGATGAACACCTGGCGGCCGTCTCCAGGAGGGCCTTTTACCAAGTTCGCTTGGTTCGCCAGTTGCGGCCCTTCCTTGACTGGGATGCCTTATGCACGGTCACTCACACTCTGGTTACGTCTCGGTTGGATTATTGCAATGCTCTCTACATGGGGCTGCCATTGAGGTGCACCCGGAGACTGCAGTTAGTCCAGAATGCGGCTGCGCGAGTAGTAATGGGAGCCACTCGTGGCTCCCATGTAACACCGCTACTACGCAGTTTGCACTGGCTTCCTGTGGTCTTTCGGGTGCGCTTCAAGATTTTGGTTACCACCTTTAAAGCGCTCCATGGCTTGGGACCCGGGTACTTACGAGACCGCCTGCTGTTACCTTATGCCTCCCACCGACCCGTACGCTCCCACAGAGAGGGTCTTCTCAGGGTGCCGTCCGCCAAACAATGTCGGCTGGCGGCCCCCAGGAGTAGGGCCTTCTCTGTTGGAGCCCCGACGCTCTGGAATGAACTTCCCCCTGGCTTACGCCAAGTACCTGATCTTCGGACCTTTCGCCGTGAGCTGAAAACACATCTATTTATCCAAGCGGGACTGGCATAATATTGTTATTAATTTTAAATTGGGTTTTTATTGCCTTAGGGTTTTTAATTTTTTAAAATTTTAATATTGGCCTTTTGCAATTTGCTTAGTTTTAAATTTTGGTTTTAAATTGTATGTATATCAACTTTTTATCTCTGGCTGTACACCGCCCTGAGTCCTTCGGGAGAAGGGCGGTATAAAAATGTAATAAATAAATAAATAAATAATCAGATATTGTCAGAATTGAATCTTTCTTCCAGTGTTGAGCTAAATTTATTCTGCTATAAGTATGTGTATCTCACTAAATTATATTTCTTCTTAATGTTTTCTGAGGTTATTGTACATTCAGTAAGAAAAAAACATGTTTTCATTTCAAATGTACACATTTTCTGCACTGTACTATGTATATCTTTCAAGTACAGGTAATCCTTAATTTATGACCACAATAGGACCTCTCCATTGTGGCTGTAAGTTGTGACAGTCATAAAATGGTCGCCAACCTGATTTTAAGGCATTATTTTGCATCGGTCATTAAGTATACTCTGTGGTTGTTAAGTGAATGAATGATTTGCTATGGGCTGGTTCTGCTAAAAAACAGAAGTAAATGTCAGTGTTTGGCAAAATCTGTGCAAAATGTGGTCATGTGATTGCAAGATGCTGCAAACAAGGGGCGTGCGTAAGAGCACAATAGTGCCTACCATTCCTGTCCTATTGTTCCCTTCATTATATCAAATTAATATTATTGATGCATATTTTTTACTTTATTTATTTATTTATTTATTTATTTATTTATTTATTTATTTATTTATTTATTTATTTATTTATTCGAATTTTTATACCGCCCTATCTCCCGAAGGACTCAGGGTGGATTACAGCCAGATAAAAACATGACAATAATACAAGTAAAAACAACAGTTAAAAAACTTATTAATTTGGCAGAATTAAAAATATCACTAAAATAATATAAAACCCCCATTAAAAACTAAATTTAAAACTAAAACCCTAGGCTAGCCCTGCACAAATAAATAGATGTGTCTTAAGCTCGCGGCGGAAGGTTCGGAGGTCAGGAAGTTGGCGAAGCCCTGGGGGAAGCTCGTTCCAAAGGGAGCCCCCACAGAGAAAGCCCTTCCTCTGGCTGTCGCCAGTCGGCACTGCCTGGCGGACGGCACCCTAAGGAGTCCCTCTCTGTGAGAGCGTACGGGTCGGTGGGAGGCAATCGGTGGCAGTAGGCGGTCCCGTAAATAACCCGGCCCTACTTATATATTTTCTTCAATACATGTTGTTTTATCTATGACAATTGTTTGTGTATACTGTTGTGACAAAAAAAACCCAAAAACCAATGATAAATGTGGGCTGCTAGCTAAGCACCCAATATTCGGGCACATTACCATTGGGGTATGTGGGTGAGCACCTGAACTTCAGAACTGGTTCATAAATATCCACAGGGAGGTCCATCATAACTTTGCTAAGCATCAGTTGTCAGTCAAGAACTATCCGTAGTTTTGATGGGTTTTTTTTAGTATATACTGTATATGCCCAGTACAGGTGGTAAAGTGTTCCTTCTGTTTCATGGCATTTCCAACATTTATTATTATGTGATTTACCTATCTTGGAAATTATTGATAAATGTGTATACCATCTAGAAAACATTTTGTATCCAATTTTCTTTAGAGTTGTAGTTCAGGATAAGTATTATGGATTTGATCCATAATTCTTCTCATTGTTGTGACTGTTTCTCTGAAAATTTGCGTCCATTTTATCATACAATGTTTTATTTGGTTTGTATCTGTGTCATACCAAAGCAAGAGTTTATATCTGTACCCTAACAAACAGTATTGGTATGCGAGGGGGTGGGGCAGAAATGTTAGGTAATTTGATAAACAAACAAACAATGGAACATTCATGCACATTTACAGTATTTGTGGACAATAAATATATTGTAATCCATATGCATTCTATAGTAGCCATCCTCAGCTGCTGCCTGTCACATGAGTTGGACATGCTAGAGAGAAATGATAGGGGTTGTAATTCAACACATGGAAAGGGCACTCAATTTGGAAAGACTGCTTTGCGCAAGTTAGGAATATTAGACTTTTAAAAAATCTTAATTACCTGTAACATCTTGGTATAAAGTCCTTGTCCCAGTTCACATCCACCATGGGACAGTAGTACTGACCCATCTACATAGATATGAACCAGAGCAGCAGCCTACAAAAAATAGAAATGTATTTATTTACTTACTTGTCAAATGTTAGTTTTAATCTTTTAAATTAAATCTTGTTATATAGAAGTAACATATAGAGAATTACCCTAGGAACAAAGTATCCTTTATCTAGTATATCAGGGTTTGTTTTTTAAAAAAAAAGGATAAAATGAGTGATAAAATCAAAGCATAATATTGTAGTATTAGAATAAGAGTTAAGAGTTATAACCCTAATCTTACGTAGCTTCTTCTCCAGAAACACTAAACGGCTAACCAGAGCTTATAAAACATTTGCTAGACCAATTCTTGAATACAGCTCTCCTGTCTGGAACCCATACCACATTTCAGACATCAATATAATTGAACGTGTCCAGAAATATTTTACAAGAAGAGTTCTCCACTCCTCTGAATACAACAAAATACCTTATGCCACCAGACTTGAAATCTTGAATTTAGAAAACTTAGAATTCCGCCGCCTTCGACAAGACCTGTGTTTAACTCATAGAATCATCTATTGCAATGTCCTTCCTGTTGAAGACTACTTCAGCTTCAATCATAACAATACAAGAGCAAACAATAGATTTAAACTCAATGTTAACCGTTTCAATCTTGATTGCAGAAAATATGACTTCAGTAACAGAGTTATTAGTGCTTGGAACACAGTACCTGATTCTGTGGTCTCTTCTCAAAATCCCCAAAGCTTTAACCAAAAACTCTCTACTATTGACCTCACCCCATTCCTAAGAGGTCTATAAGGGGCGTGCATAAGAGCACAAAGTTGCCTACCATTCCTCTCCTATTGTTTCCTTTCATTATATCCAATTAATATAGTTATCACATACTTATGCTCATATATATGCTTATATATTATATAGTTATTTTCATGCTTATGCTTATATATACTGTTGTGACAAATAAAAATAAATAAAAAAAATAAATACATGTTACTAGTCTGTTTGGACTAGAAGTTGGAAACTAGGAGTTCTAGTCCTCCCTTGAGCAAGAAAACCATGTGGGTCGCTCTCTCTCAACCCTAAGTAGAAGGTGCTAGCAAACCATTTCCAAAATGTTGCCAAGAAAGCTGGATAGATTTGCCCTTGCAGTCAACAGGAATCACGATTGACTCTTAAGATGGTTAACAATAACAAAGATTAAAGAAAGAATTCTCTAAAATGATGAGATGCAGATTGGACTAGGTTATAAGGGATGGGCTGGAAAGCCTCTGAGGGCTTTGCTTTATTTGAATAGTGAAGTAACAAATTTCTGACAATATGTTGATTTTCATCTCCAGTAGATCAGTTTACTATTAGTCTATTCATGTTATGACATTGTTCAAAATTACAATATAGGTAGTCTTCAACTTACGATTGTTTGTTTAATGACAATTCAAAGGTATTCCAGCCTCAGAAAAAGTGCCCACTAAGAGGCGGGGCTAGATGAATCAAAAATTGGAATTAAGATTGCCGGGAGAAATATCAACAACCTCAGATATGCAGATGATACCACTCTAATGGCAGAAAGCGAAGTGGAACTAAAGAGCCTCTTGATATGGGTGAAGGAGGAAAGTGCAAAAGTTGGCTCGAAACTCAACATTAAGAAAACTAAAATCATGGCATCCGGCCCTCTCAATTCCTGGGAGATAGATGGGGAAGAAATGGAGGTAGTGACAGATTTTATTTTCCTGGGCTCCAAGATCACTGCAGATGGGGACTGCAGCCAAGAAATTAAAAGACGCTTGTTCCTGGGAAGGAAAGCTATGGCAAATCTAGACAGCATACTAAAAAGCAGAGACATCACCCTGCCAACAAAAGTGCATATAGTCAAGGCTATGGTTTTCCCAGTTGCAATGTACGGCTGTGAAGGTTGGACCGTAAGAAAGGCTGAGCACCAAAGAATTGAGGCCTTTGAACTCTGGTGCTGGAGAAGACTCCTGCGAGTCCCTTGGATTGCAAGGCAATCAAACAAGTCAGTCCTAGAGGAGATCAACCCTGACTGCTCTTTAGAAGGCCAGATCCTGAAGGTGAAACTGAAATACTTTGGCCACCTATTGAGAAAGAAGGGGTCAAGGTTCCAGAAAAACCTCTTCTGCATAAAAAAAACTCAGAAGCCATTGTCTTTCAGAGTTCTTTACTAGCATGAGGAAACTGGCACACGATGAGTGAAATTCCAAAACTGAACTTCCGGATTCTTTTCCCAGTTATACAAACCCCAAGAGTCCCACCCCCCTAATCCCTTTGCTGGTCACATGGTCCCACGTTCTCCCAGTTCATTCGAATATCTTCTCGCCACTCCTCCTGCAGATGTGAACACCATCCGACCTTGACCGCTTGAAGAATGTTACCATACCCCTCAACCCCCCTTCTTCCCCTCAGGGGAAAAATGTGGCAGCGTCTGGAACCCTAAAGTCTAGTATGGTTTCCAGGCTTGACAGGAGGACTCGCTGGAGAAGAGCCTAATGCTGGGAAAGATTGAGGGCAAAAGAAGAATGGGACGACAGAGAACGAGGTGACTGGATGGAGTCACTGAAGCGGTGGGCGTGAGTTTGGATGGACTCCGGGGGATGATGGAGGATGGGGGGCCTGGAGGAACGTTGTCCATGGGGTCACGATGGGTCGGACACGACTTCGCAACTAACAACAAGAGGATGAGGGTTGAAGCTGGAACCTGGAGAAAAATGCCCTTCAAATCACCAAAATGATTTACATAAGATTTACTTTTCAATATGACATGGGACTGACTGATTATTCAAGACTTCTCAAATAATTAAAATTTCTAAATATTGAAAAGTAATCCTTATTACAACTCTATAATGAAGGTAATATTGTTCCTAAACAACATATCATAAGAAGTTTGTTACATATAAATATGCAGAATATATAAATAGATATCGCAGAAGAAAGAGCTGTGCCCTGGAAGTTTGGAGAGAAGATAATTGTTTCTCATGATGGCATTTTTCCAAATGAAATTTACTCATCCCTTCAAAACTGCTGTTTCTTTACACTTATTATTTTACTTTTTGGGAGGATCACATTCTGAAAAGTTAACATCTTGCCTGGTGGTAAAATGTGGTGGTATATCCAATTGAAAACAACATGGGGATGATTGCAATTCCTTTCTTTTTCCAGTAATTTTGTTTATTGAATTCCTCAGCAGCTTCTTTTCTTATGTAGTAATCAGACTTCTTCAAGCACTCTTTCCAACATGTCAGCAGATTTCTGGCATCCACCTTTTCTTTGTAGGGAGTTTCACTTATCGTTTTGTATAAATTCATCTCCCTGACCTTCAGCAGAGACAGAGAAAATATTTTTAGTTGCTTCATAGATTTAACAAATCACGTAAAACTTGGTATGTGCATTTATATATTCCGCATTGATAACAATTACCATTTTTGTATGCTAAAAAAAAAAGAATCACTGCAGTCCAAAAGTCCAGTCACAACAGCCACCTGTTCTTTGAGCAGGAAATGAAAGTCCAGGAAGACCATCAGATTATGTCCCAGTTCCAAATGGGTTAATGCAACCCCATTCAGGACCAGAGGGGACGTTTCCTGGAACTGGGCAGTCAAAGAGCCACAGCCAGTCTTGCTAATGCTCAGCTTGAGCCTGACCTTCCCATCCAAACCTCCACTGTCTCCAGGGATAGGACAAGGCCGTGACAGCATTGCTTGGTCGGCCAGGGTCCAGATGTACAGCTGAATATAATCACCATACTGATGATTCCTACCCTAAATGTCTCCCACTGTAGATGACAATGACAATGTCAAAATCTGTGGCACCCCACAAATCAGGAGCTTTGGACTTGACTTCTCTCCCCTCAACCCCCAACCTCATTATTATTCCCATGTTGACTCTGCCATAAGCACTATCAGGGCTGCCTCAGTACTATGTCCTGGCCTAAAAAGAGTCCAGATAATTTCTTCCTTGATTCTCAGTAAATGTAACCTGACCATCTTCTCAACAACTCTCTCCCAAAAGATTGGAGACTGGACAAAATTTTGTGCTGTGAATAGAAATGGCAAGCATGCTAGCCACTGTGAACAATATACAGACCTCTATCTATCCAATGCTTTGGTCTTACTTCCTACCCTGTCTTCCCATAGATGCTGCCCTAGGCGCACTCTTTTCTGTCTGTGTTCAAGATACATTATGCTGAGTTTAAAAACATGTTCAGTGTTCTGTACAACAATAAGAATGTGATTTATTATGTTTCCTAAACATAATATAAATACCCCCTCTTGACATTCATGGCAAAGATGGGAAGAAAAGTACTGGTGGTAAACATGCACATAGTTTTCCTATGTATTCCTGTGGTGGATTTCCCCCTGCCCCCAAGATACTAGCTATAGGAAAGCAATAATTTTCATAACAAATTAATGGCCAACTTTGGAATGGTCATTTTGATAAATGCATATGAAGAGAGTTATTAATATATAACATATTTCTTCCTTCATGCTTATGACAAAACAAACAAAATGTGTCCCATTGCCTCAATGCTTGGCCTATGGGGTGGAATAGAATAACCCCACACGCAGAGGTTCTTTTTCAGCTGATCATCTTCCCCTCCATTTTACTGGATTAGCATCAGTTCCAAATAACAGCTAGTGTCCAAATGCTCTGACAGGGCTGATGTTGTGCTGAATCTCTATCTTTGAGTTTCCCACAATGCTTATGTCCCCAGCTTAATATTTAACTGGGACACTCTGAGAAATGAAAATCATTGCTATGGCAACATTTAGAGTAGTGTCACATCAGTTGTTTTATATCCATCCATCTCCAATGGCCAAACAGGGAGACAGCAGGGACCACTTGCCCTAAGTCACGTTAAAGCAGAGAGTGTCCCACACTGAGTGACTTAGAATGATTAGTCTGTTCAAAAAGTCTCCAAAATTAGTACTCATGAGAGTGTTCTAGAAGCACTCTCTTCTAGAGTGCTTCTCTAGGAAAATCTTGAGGACTTGCCTAAGTTAAGATACGGTAGGCTGTTTCTATGTAGAAAGGTCACAGTTTGTTTCTAGAGTAAGTAACTATCCTCTCAAATAGGTGAATTATTCTAGAATGAGTGGCTATAAAGTAGAAAAAGCTAATTGTGCTTTAGATGCACTGAAGTATCTTTCTCAAGACCCATGCCAGAGATATCTGGAATGCTTTCTTGGGAAAATCCAAACTATAACTTATGGAATTTATATTGTGGCAATTCAGTTTTCACCATCAGTATGAGTGTTTGTATAAATGTTTAAACTGGGACAGAAAGTCATCTCCCAAAGATGAATTGTGGTATAGAAATATTGCAATAATTAAAACAATAAATAAATCATGCAATTATTCAGCATGAGGAAAGAAGTTTATTTTCAGTCTTATCTGATATTTATCATGAGCTTGCAGTGCTGTTTGAGATGGCATAGTGATGACAAAATGATACACTGAGATAAACAATCCGTTTCTCTATTGGCGTAAGGAAATTATCTCTGTGACTTACAACAGAAAAAAATTTAGCTATCTAAATTTGGTTCAAATATAAGGGAAACTTCCCTTATATTTAAAGGGAAGAACAGTCTGTCAATGGAAATTGTGAGATCTCTGGAGATTTTTAAGAAAAGGCTAGAAAGCCATTTCTCATGAATGGTAGAGGACCATGATGGTGAACCTATGGCACACAGTGCCCCCTCTGTGGGCACGTGAGCCGTCACCCTAGTTGAGCTCTGTCGCGCATATGCGGGCACCTCCTGCCAGCCAGCTGGTCGTCGGGTCTCTGCCACACATAGGTGGGGGGCGAGGCGTGCACGGGGGGCACACATGCATTGCATTTTGGGGGTTCAGACACACACATGTGCATTCGCACGAGCACACTTGCACTTTGGGCATTCAGTCTGGAAAGGTTCACCATCACAGGTATAGGTGGTTAGAGCAGAGGAATTTTGTGTTCCCTTCCAATGCTATGAATCTTTGATTCTATGAAGTATTGTTTATCCAAGAAGTTTTGCCTGTTCCAGGCAAGCTCCCCAAGTGGAAATGAATATGGCTAGGAGAACAGGCTTAGGAGTATTTACTGGGGAAAATATTCTGATTTCTCTTCAGATCTGATAAATCTTTTACCTTTTATTAGAAGGCATTCAGATCCTTCTCCTTTCTGTCAATTCTACGCTGCAAATGAAGACTAACATATATGTGTTACATTTGTAAAAGCAACATTGTGGCCTTACTCTAAATTACTCTAAACACACCTTTTTCCCATTCCTTTATTTACCTTATCAGGTGGAAGATCAAGGCTCTCAGCCACAGCTGCTATCCACATTTCCGCACTTAAGGCTGATTGTGCAAATCCAAACCCTCGAAATGAGGTATTTGATGGTAAATTTGTCTTGCAGGCCCATCCCTGGCTTCGGAAGTTGGGGATATCATATGCATTAAAACATTTTAGCACCACATACTCTAGTACCTAATGGATAGGAATAGATAAGAAACCTTTAAATTATCATATCTTATGGAGTTATCCTCATATTTTAATTCTCAGCATCCTTAGGTTCCTGCTGTCACTATCTAGCTTCTATTTTTCTTTCTATCTTTCTATCTTCTATCTATCTTCCAAGAAGCTATTGCCTGACATTCACCAGCTAACACCAGTGGGAAAAGACAGTGGGAATTTATACCAGTGCTATCATTTATCATATGGCACAGAGACAGGGTGACTACAGAATTCTGCCCACCTTCTTTTTTAAAAACTTCAAGAATTAAAACATGGACATAAAAAATGGCAATACAGCAGCTTGCAACTACGCTAAAAAAGAAAAATCTCCAAAATAATACGATACGTTGGCAGAATACAAAATGGAGTTAATCTGCTACAAATGAAGAGACTTTTCTATAAAACATAGATCACAGGAGGATTATGTATATGAAAAAATTCATAAGCAGAGCACAAAATATGGATGAAGGTGAAAAATAAACACCCAGTTTATAATCATTGTGTGAATCTGTCTTCCTCCGTTGGCTTTGCTGATCAGAAGCCAGCTGGGTTGGTTACAAATGGCAATGATGGGACCAAATGATGCTGCAAACTGTTGTATGTTGTAAATACATGCTGGTTGCCAAGTGCCCAAATTTTGATCATGTGACCATGGGGATGCTGCGACACTTGTAACTACAAGAACTGGTTGTAAATCACTTTTTTTCAATGTCACTGTAACATTAAATGATCACTAAACAAATAGCTGTAAGATGAGGGCTACTTATAAGCAGCCATGCCGAACTTAGCTAGCTTACCTATTATCGTGAGGCTGATGTTAAGTAGCAGGAACTGTGCAAATAGGTAGTCCTCAACTTCTGACCTTAATGGAGCCCAGAATTTGTGCCATAAGTCATGGCGGCCGTAAGTCAAGGCATCCACTTGACCAATGAGCTTATTTTATAGTAGTCGTAAAGCGACTCATAAAATAAGTCAATTCATTCCTATGTGCTGGAATCCGGCAAAAAATACTAAATTGCTGTCACATGTCCATGGAACATAGCAACCAGCCATAAAAGTGAGCCAGTTCCCAAGAGCCCAAAATGCAGTCATGTGACTGCAGGTGTGTGTGCCATTGGAACTCTGAACTGGGTTAGAAGAACCTTTTGTTCTAAGTCTCTTTGTGACCTTGAATGGTGGCTAAGCAACTGTTAAGGGAGTTAAGCGTTTGTTAAGGGAGGACTATTTGTATTGCTGGGTGATAAATCCTCTAATATTATTCAGAAACAGCATAATTAGAGCTCTTTTAAGTTCCTTGTAAAATTGGCAAAATTGCTGAATAAACCCTACCTACTTTGATTCACAGGGACATACTTGCCATGACCAGGATATATATATTTTTGTTTCTGCCTTCTGGCACTGCTCCCTGGAGGGCACTGCATTGGAGTAGAGTGTGTGAAAGGCCTTCTGTGGTTTAGGATATCTAACTGCAATGGGATATATGAGGTTGGTGCTATGATATTTTTATTCTGTCAGTCAGGAAAAGACAGAGGCTTCGCCTGCATGAATTTGGCGTTCTGCATCCAACACCTACTGCTTGAGCATCAGGGTTGCTTGCTTGCAATCTACTGATAATAAATAAGAAGGTGAAGGTTCTACAGATGGGACAGCTTGCTATAAATTGCTCACCTTCTCATAGTTCGAAATTTGTGCTCTAATATCAAGGGGACAAAATTGTGTTAGTTTTAGCTAGCAGTTTAATACGGTCTGCCATATTCTAGTTCCCTTGCTCACCATTCCGGTCTCCATGTGTATGGTTCCATGAAAGACATAACAGTGGATTTTGAAGATTGCTCTCAGGAATTGGGATTGAGTAAATTTCAGTAGCACAAAGTTGGGAGATGGCCCAAGCTATGCACTGTATGGTAGCTTTGTTATGAATTTGGCTTCAAGTCACAGAAAACAGGAGAGAAAAGAACCTAGTACAAATACTCCATGTATTTTCCTTTTTCAATAAAAGCAAAAGGTTTCCTAAATCAACTCTACTCTGATTTCTTGGACCTTTCCAGCTTTTTGGAGATTCCAACTTTTCATCAGAGGCTATAGTGAGCAATGGAAACTCAACTGTTTTCCAGTTTCTCACCATTCACTTTTTCTACTCCACTTTAAACAGTCATTTTTTTCTGAAACCAGCAGAGGAAAGGATTGGGGCAATCTAACCTTAACAAGGAAATTTCTCTATCCTAAGGAGATGTGGCTTGTGAATCTGAGTTTGTAGTCTGAAATGCATACCAAGCATCTTGGCTTGTTCTTAAGAGCTTTTAATTAAAAAGATTCATTTCAACATTTAAATCCGTTTAATTCTTTTGTCAGATTGAGAACTGCATGGTATACATCCTAAATTGTTGTAAATCCTGTTGTACCTTGATGAACGTATCTTTTCTTTTATGTACACTGAGAGCATATGCACCAAGACAAATTCCTTGTGTGTCCAATCACACTTGGCCAATAAAAAAAAAATATATATTCTATTCTAAATAGTATTAAACTCATATTCAATTTCTGTTGCTTTGCATGTATACTGAGAGTTCTGCACCAGAGATATATTCCTTGTGTGTCTAATCACACTTGGCCAAATAAATAAAGTATTAAAATATTCTATCATCAGCAAGTATAAGATCGTTTTTCTCTCAGCCAACATTAAATATATTGTTTCTATCTATGAGTCTTCTGTTATAAAGAAACCTACCAATTCAGATTCATCTGGTGTACATCCACCATTGATGTAGAGCAGAAGGTCAACAGCTTTAATTTTGCCATCTTTCATGAATCCCACCTAAAATCAGAACAGTGTATTGTTAGAAACATATTATCTCCTTCGGCTGAATCCCCTGAAGTTTATTGGAATTTTTTTTGCATCAGCATTTATTACATCTTTAATTTTTTTCTTCAACAATTTTGATGGAGCTGAAAGGGCAATAAGCTATGTGTCAGATAAGCTTTTTTGTTGGGGAGACCATTTGACTGCTAATGTTTCTCCACTTAGGGAGTCTTCTTGACAGCCACTCATCTCTTTTGCTTAGGATTTTGCTCCTAAGCAAACTCTCTGGAAAGAAATAAGTTAAAGGGAATATTTCAGTGATCTCAAACTGCTAATAGATTGGAGCTATTGCAGGTAATTAAGCACTAACAATAATATGATACACTTAAAACTGCCCAATTTTTGAATCTTTCTCAAAAACAGTCGCACATAAAACAGGAAGGAAGGAAGGAAGGAAGGAAGGAAGGAAGGAAGGAAGGAAGGAAGGAAGGAAGGAAGGTAGGTTGGTTCTGATTGGGAGATTACCAGAGCACGCATGAGAGATACTAACTGAAATAACTCATAAAGATACTTTTTTGCCTTGGGTTAATCCTGCCCTATGTCTAGAAGATGCCTGATTTCTGCATGCTTTCTGCACAGTCCAAGACATTATGTACAGCAGCAGTATAAAGGGACAGAATAGACCAGAAAGAAATTGTGTTTTTGCTGATGGTCAAGGTCAAAGTAAGTCTGTGTGAGATAATAATTTAGATATATAAAAGTGCTGCCATTTGGAATAAAAATAGCTTACTTTATATTTTCCATAAAGTGGATGTCGGCCTCCAACTATTAGCATGTCATATTCTCGCTCCAGGATAAAACGAACTGGACAACCCGTTCTACAAAAATGTATGCAACATTATGATGAGTTGCTAGGACACCAAAGTGTATATGCCATAGTGCATGGATTTCCAAGTCTTTGGGCTACTTTTGAACAAACTTCTTATGGGCATAAAATATCTCTTATGATAGATATGTTATGATAAAATTGGCACTTAACAGTAGGCAAACAGATTCATCTCATTTCAGTTCACATTGCTTTTTACTCCCTCAACATGCATATATACATCTCTATCTCTCTGTCTCTCTCTCCCTCCATTCCCCTCCCCTCTCAGCAAACACAACAATACATGGTTGGTCCCAATTAATTTTATACGCTGCCTTTCATACAAGAATGCAAAAGCCAATTTATCTAGTGGTTAAAGCACCAGACTAGAAAGCAGAAGACCATGAGTTCAGTCCCACCATAGCCATGATAGCCAGATGGATGAACTTGGGCCAGTCATTCTCTCTCAGTCCAATTCACCTCACAGGCTTGTTATTGTGGGAAAAACAGGAGAAGGAAGATGTGATGGATATGTTTGCTGCCTTGAGTTATTTGTAAAAATAATAAAGGCAGGATATGAGAGAGAGAGAGAGAGAAAGGGAGGGATTAGTGATATACATCATGCTCCTTCCTTCTGTGTTTCCTCCACATATTTTCCTATGAGGAAGATGTGGCTGAGAGAGGGTGACTGCCTCAGTATTATGGTATCAGTGACCTTCTCTGACTAGAGACAGGTTAGAGCCTGGGTGTCCTCAGTGCCAGTCTAACATTTTAGCTACTGTACCTCACTGGCTTTTATCTTTTAAAAATGCATACAGGCAAGTGCAGCCCTAGGAATATTCATTAAAAAGTTATGCTTGAAGCTGGTGCTTTGCTTTATAGCATTCTGGTTTTCCATTAAATGACTTTAACCAAAATGATAAACCAGTGGTGAAATGTAAAATTTATTACTACCGATTCTGTGGACTGGGTGGGCATGGCCAACTTTTTTTTTTTACTTTTAAAAGCACTTTTCTGCAACCTCTTTGGCCAAAGAGGTTGTTAAAAAATGCTTTTAAAAGACTCTGACGATCCCAGCTGAGTTGCCTGATCGTCAGAGGCTTTTGTTTTCTTTTAAAAGCATTTTTTTTGCCTTTAAAAGAAAAAAAAGCTTTTGATGATCAGGCAACTCAGTTGGGATTGTCAGAGATTTTTAAAAGCATTTTGTTTACAACCTCTTGGGCTGAAGAGGTTGCCAAAAAATGCTTTTAAAAGGTTCTGATGATCCCAGTTGAGCCGCGCAATCATCAGAGGCTTTTTTCCTACTTTTAAAAGCATTTTTTCAGCCAAAGAAAAAATGCTTTTAAAAGTAAAAAAAAACACCTCTGATGATCGTGTGGCTCAGCTGGGCATGGGGGGAGGGCAAGGATTTTTGCTAACGGTTCTCCGAATCACCCACCGCCATCGCTACCGGATCGGGTGATCCAGTCCAAACCGGAAGCATTTCACCCCTGTGATAAACATAAAAACTGGTGAGGTACTGAAGATGATAAAAAGGCCCCAAAGTTGTGTACGGACACACTGGTGTTTATGGGAGACACAGTTGGAAATAAAGCCATTAGGTATCTTATATATGGTCTTACATGCAAGCAGAATTAATATTATCACAATTTCCATATACAACAGCTTAATAGACATCAGGTTTCTACCTAAATCCAGAGAAGATGATACGTGTAAACTGGAGTACATCAACAAATTACTGTATCAGATTATTAGGATTTTTACATTTCATTGAAAACTTAATTGGAATGTTTAAAAAAGCTGGTGAAAGAAAGAGAAGTGCAACAATCTAATTTATATGGAAGGTACTATATTCAATACTCTATTACTGGATTAGCATTGTAGTTCTCCTCAGTGAGCTGGCGGCAGGGGGAGCAAACCAGGATGGACGTCTCCTGCAACACCCTGCCAGCCAAAATGGAACTCGGGGGGGGGCTACACGCCCCCCCCCCGTGCCCTGTTTTTTACCTAGATGGCCTCCTACAGCACTTTGCTGGCAAAATGGGGCATAGAGCACCCCCATGCCCCATTTTGGCCAGCAGAATGCTGCAGGAGGCTGTCCAGGCTGAAAATGGGGCATGAGAGGGCTCGCATGCCGCCCCCATTTTGGCTGCCAGAGGCACCATGGGCCGGTCTTTTGCTACTTCTAGGCCGGCCCCACAGGCCAGATTTAAGCACCCTGAGGGCTGGATGCGGCCCACGGGCCTTGAGTTTGACACCCCTGGTGTAGAGTCTCTGGGCCTCTATAGTCTACACCCTAAATAAATAAAGAATTTTCTTCATAGCAAATTGATGTCCATAATTTTAGAAAACCAGAGAAAATAAACAAGAAACCATTAAATACATGAACTGGGTTTCAGTTATTTGAGATGGTTGCACTTTAGTTTAGCACTTACTTATTTGCAGCCACTGCTGCTGCTGCTGCAAAAAATGGAGGTTTAGTTGTTTTTCCGCCAAAAGCTCCTCCAACTCGTTTTGTATGGCACATGATCTTATTGCTCTGAACATCTAACACAGAAGCCACCAGATTCTATAAAAAAGAAAAGCATTCCCAGGTTTGTCTTACACCTGTCAAGCAGCATATTCCCACTTAATAATTTACAGCAGTGGTAGTCAACCTGGTCCCTGCTGCGTTCCAGCTTTCATGGTGGGCGGTATGGGTTTTGTCCGATACTGAAGCACTTTTTTTTAATTTAAGGAACTTTTAAAAAAATTTTGATAGCATTATTTAAAAACATTTTTGTTAGGTTTTCATAAAATTCTCCGTGACAATTTAAATTTCTGAAAATATACTATTTGTATTGTCCGCGCATGTTTAGTTCACGTTACGTAACTGAAACTAAATGGTGCTATAGTACGACCGCAAACAAAAGAGCCTCGTCCCAGAATAGCTTGCGCATCTCCCCAGCTGTAACAGACAAGCAGAGCTGGCAGCCGGCGCCCCCCCCAACCCAATCCATGATGCGGGAGAGGCATGCGCAGACAACGATACATGGCGCATTACTGTGGAACCAGTGGGCAGTTAGAAAATTTTACTACTAACAGAGATACAAAAGTGGGCGGTAGGTATAAAAAGGTTGACTACCCCTGATTTACAGCATATATACCTATGAACACATATAATTCCAACTCTATGTATATATGTATTTGAGAATTCTATCCTCAGGATTGTACATATAAACACATTTCTTTAGATCCACTATTACTGTCAGTTGAAGGTTCTTGAAATAGTCCAGAACTCTCAAACCTGTCTTGTGGAAGTGATTTTGGAATTATGCTCACTGGAGCCTCAATCATTTTGTTAAAAGCCTTCTAGTTTCTGCTCACTGTGATGAATATAAACAGAGGAAGCATGCAGGAGATGGGGTGCGGGGTTCCTGATCTATCCTACCACAAAGGATAGGATCCTGTTCCAATGGTGGTTCACCTCAGACTAAAAATTTTAATGGCCTTTATTGCTTTCCTTGTTTTAAATTTGTATTTAATTTTTATAAATTGCCTGGTTATAGCCCTAAATGTGCTTTTCAAATGGCAACTGGACTTTCTTTGTTTGAAGACACTCTGCTTCTCATTTAAAAATCTATTCAGTTCGAATCGAAGAAGCTCCTTAGATGAGAAGGAAAATGTCTTCAAGGGGAAAAAAAGAAAGTCCGGTTGCCGTTTAAAAAGCACCTTTGGGACAACCATGACAGGGATGACTGAGAATCTCCATAGATACCTGGTTATAAGCACAAAATAAACAGGGGCAATAAAATCAACTAATATTAATATTATTATTAATGAATACAAAAATCAATACAATTTTAGAGCATCTTTGGATGAGTGGATATGTGACTTGTCTTGCCTCATAGTTACTGCTGAATCAATGGCAAAACTTCAGGTTATCTCACCTGTACATGGGCAGCATCCTGAGTGGACACATATATATCCATAGTATTATCTTCTTTTCTTGGAATGACACACACACTATTTGTTTCCAGATAAAAATGTTCCTGACCCCCAATGTGGACTTCACCTATTAAAAACAATAGTACCAGCAAGATGATTAATATCTGATTATTTTTTTTACTTAGTTCAAGCTAGATCCTAACTTTGCCTTCCTCAGTCTGCATCTCTCTGGATGTATTGGATCAATTCTCAGACTTCCCTTGGCAATACGCTTTGGGAATTCTTGAAAGTTCATCAAATAACGGACCAGAAATAATAAAAGCAGAATGATAAATAGCAAAGAAATATCAAAGCAAGGAATATTTAATGCCATTATCCTATGATAAATATTTCATTTTAGGCAAACCTTCTGATCTGTAGGTGAAAAGTTCACTTGTATTGAGTTTAAGCAAAATGTCAATGAACTAACGGAATCTACACAATAGAAATATACTACTTATCACTGGGACTTCATGGTTATTCAGGATTGATACGTCTTACCTTCAATAATTTTGTCCACAATCTGAAATGCTTTTTCCACATCTCCTCTTTCAATTTTTTTATCTTTTGCTAAGTAGGAGTCATGTTGAATTGCTTCCTGGAACAGAGAAGGAAGTTTTGCGATCAAGTTCTAGAACCCAGAAGATACTACAGAATGAATGTATCACATTTTGTCTTGGTACAATTGCACTGACTTTACTCTAGTTAAGAAATTGTCTCATTGCAAATATGAACACAACTGGCTTCTGCCCAGTTCATGAAATAGCTGATCATCAAAATAAAATAAAATACCTGTCATGAAAAATAAAGAAACATTTCCCAAACTGTATTATTTCATACTGGCCAAAGATAGGGACGTTGCCTATGTGCTGTGAGTAGCAATCAGCTTCTAATTCTTATTCTGTAAAAAAGCTCATTCAGCTTCATGTGTATAAATGGGAAACATATTTCAGACAAGTGTATGGTATAGCACACTGGCTTTGTTCAGTTATGCTATCTTTATGTAAGCCAACGTATCACTATCTTCCTTGATATCAGCAAGAAAGCGATGCATGCCCCTTCTTGGGGATGCTTGGTGAATTTCTGATCCACTCTGCCTGGATTAATGTTATTTGAAATTAAATGTCAAGGTTCTGAATGACGAACCCTGATCGTCTCAGAGTGCTGACTTGGTTGGGACCTTGACATTAAAATTATCTTCCAATTTATACTAGTGTAGTTTTTAAAATGAGGTCTTACTCAATTACAAAATACATTTGAAACACATTTCTTACAAACACATATCCAGACATGCGTACACGACTGTTTGATCAACAATGTGTATGTTGTGTGAAAAAGTGTGCTTATAAACATACTTTTTAATACTTTTAAATTATAGAAACCCAATAGAAGGAACCATAATTACATATATCAAAGTGAGCCAGGCTGGATATAAATGATTTCTTTTTGGGTTAAAAGGAGTAATGTATTTGAGCAACGAATATAGATCAGAGATTTTTCATTTGGAAAAACCTTAAAATTGGGGAGATAAAACTGGGATGTGAGAGAAAGGATGAAGCTTCCCTAAAACTCATGGTGTAGATGGGAAAACTACAGAGGATTCCTACATCTGCTCTTGTTAATAGAATAGAATAGAATTTTTATTGGCCAAGTGTGATTGGACACACAAGGAATTTGTCTTGGTGCATATGCTCTCAGTGTACATAAAAGAAAAGATACGTTCATCAAGGTACAACATTTACAACACAATTGATGGTCACATGAGAAATAAGCACCTGAGGCATCAATTAAACATAATCTATTTTAGGTCCACCTCAGCTTTACTGGGCAAACTACAGATAAAGAATAAAGGTGTCATAGAGCTCTTCTCTTCTTCCTTACTTCTTTGTACTTTTTTATTTGATTCTTTGTTGCATCAGACATTTCTCAGAAATGCATAGAGACTTGCCAAAAGAAAAGAGCACCCCAAATAATTAAAGAATAGGAATAGCTTCCTGTTAGAAAAGGAAAAAGCAATGTGGAGTTTTTAGTTTTAAAAAGTTTAATGGAGGAAGGGATGTCAGAATTAAAGAAATGTTGTTTTCTGCTCTCATAATACTCTATTCTTGTGCAGTTGATTAGCAGTAGCTTAAAACTAATATACAAGCCAGGGTTAAAGTTGAAATTCACATAGCAATGGCAGAGAAGGTGCACCTCCTAAGACCCCGGCAAATGTAAGTCTCTATCAGAGGAGATCTGAAGCATGTCCTCTCTGCCAGATCAGATGAGGTGGGCAGATATAATCAAGGAGAGGGAATCCCTAAGATAATGCAACCCATGCCATGCACACCTTCAAAGGTCAAAACCACAAAATTGAATTGGACCCAGAAGCAGATTGGCAATCAATACAGCTAGCAGATCAGAGGTGTAACATGTGCTCTTCTGGAAGCACAAATTACTGCCCCTACTGCTTCATTCTGTACCAGCTGAAGTTTCCAGATACTATTCAAGGGTAACCCCATAGTAGAGTGCATTACAGTACAGGTGATCCTCGACTTATGACCACAACTGGGACCAGAATTATAAGTCAGTGCAATCGTAAATTGAGACGCCATTTGAACAGACCTGGTTTTACAACCATTGTTAAGTGAATCACATGGTTTATAGGTGAATCATCACATGGTTGTTACATGAATCCAGCTTCCCTAATGGATGTTTTTCTCCCTCCCCCTTTTTTTTTGCCAGAAACCAATAAATGGGAAACCAACTAGAAACCAGCAAAAAAGGTGGCAAATCACAATCACATGATTGTGGGGCACTGCAACCGGTCACAATGTGAGCAGATTGCCAAGCAGCCAAATAGCAATCATGTGAGCCCAGAAATGTACAATGGTCTCAAGTGTGAGTACAGGTCATAAAGCCCTTTCTCCAAAGGCGATTGTAACTATGAACCATTGTTAAACAAACAATTGTAAGTCAAAGTCAACCTATAGTTCAATCGGGAGGTGACTAGGACATAACTAACTGTGAGCAGGGCCTCCCAGTTTAGGAACAAGTACAACTGGAACACAACATGAAGCTGTGCAAAGGCCTTTGTAGCCACAATTGCCTCCTGCTCTTTGAGCAGGTGTCATGAGTCGGAGAGGTTCCCTGATTGTGTACTGGGTCTATCTGGAGGAGTGCAACCTGATCTAACGCCAAAGATGGCATAGTCTTAGAACTGGCAGGCCCCAAAACCCAAAGCCCCTCAATTTTGCCAGGGTTCTTCTGAAGCCTGTTGTTTCCCACCCAGATCCTCACAGCCTGCAGACACTGGAATAAGATGTTCCTTATTCCGGTGTGTGCAGCAGGGGTGAGTTCTACTTACTTTTACTACCACTTTGCATTGTGCCCGCGCGCAGCTTCTGCACATGTGCAGAAGAGTTTTGATGACATTTGGGTCAGTGGGCATAGCCTCTTGTTGGTTTTACTACCAGTTCTATAGAACCGGGGGCAACCCACCACTGGTCTGCAGCGTGGGATAAGGAACATCCTAAGAGCATTCCTCAGTTCACTGGGGCAGATATATATAATTGGATATCATTAGTATACTAATGATACATCAGCCCATGGTGACAGATGAGTTCACTCAACGGTTATGTTAAATAGGTGAGGAGAGAGCACTAAACTCTACACCATCCCACATAGTAAGGACAGGTGCTAAACTCACAGTGTTAAAAGCCTTAATCTCCTCAGCGTGAACCATGCATAGTGATGAGATCCCTAAGAGGGGTGATTTACATGGGTATAATCCAATTCAATCCCTCAGCTGCTCTATTAATCCAGGCAGTGACCAAATGGAAAGTCATCCAGATCCATCAGTCACTGAGGGGAGGGGGACAGACCAATCTAATGGCTCCAACTTCACTGCAGTGTATAGTAGTACTAAAACATCTCATGACCATGACAAGAGTGATAGCAACAGTTCCCCAATTTTAGATGATGGAGCCATTGCTCTAACACGATCATCAGATCTGGAGGGTGACCACTACTCCATGTCAGGCTCTGGATTATCTGGGAAGGCCATGAACTCCCAGTCCCCCTTAAAGCCATAAGAGAATCAGCACACCTCCACCACCCTGCCTGGAGTCTTGACTGATACCACAGTTGGATATATCTTTGAAAGCAACTGAGGGAGACCATATTACAGACAGCTTGAAACGCAGCAGTCAAAAACCAGGGTCACTGAGGGTATGCTGACAGGGTATGGGGCAGGGGTGAAATCTAAAAATTTTCCCTACCGGTTCTGTGGGCATGGCTTAATTGGTGGGTGTGGCTTGGTGGTCAGATGGCTGGCTGGGCGTGGCCAATAACAATAAATAATAAAAATAATAAACAAAGTATAAAAAAACAATAAGAGGTACCAAAAATCAACTTTCACACTTTACACACACACAACACAACACAACTGACTCACACACAATGTAAAAGCAGCTGCACTTCACACTTCACACAGCCACAAAAAGCTCAAAAACCAACTTTCACACTTTACACACATACAACACAACTGACACACACACACACAATACCACATACAGCTTTCTGAGATTTTGTGTGTTTGTGTAGTTAGAGTGAAACACTACAGAAACATACCAAATCTCAGAAAGCTGCACAAATATTTTATTTTATTATTTTATTTTATTTTATTTTATTGTTGGACTTCAATTCCCAGAGTTCCTCAGCCAGACAGCATTAATCACTAAGTTTAGATTAGTTTAGCTAAGTTTAGATTAGTTCAGTCTGGTGCTGAAAGCGACACTGGGGCTTTCCGGCTGCGAAAAAAGCCATGAGGTCGATCAGTAATCAGGTAAGTGTCTTAGACTCTTTTAAAAGTAGTTTTTCTACATGTTTTCTACAGAAAACATGTTTTTTAAGGTTCTGCTGATGAGGAACTCAGGTGAGATCCCCAGAGTAGCCTTTAATTCTTTTTTAAAGTTTAAAGGCTCTGCCGATCTCAGCTGAGGGGTGGGATTCTCAAAGGCTTTTTTTTACTTTTAAAGGCATGCTGAAGCAAAACCTTCTTTTAAAAGTAAAAAAAAACCCCTCTGCTGATGGTACGGCTCAGCAGAGGCAGGGGGGCAGGGCCAGGGATTTTTGCTACCGGTCCTCCAAACCGGCAGTCGCCATCGCTATCGGATCGTGCAAGCCGGTCCGATCCGGGAGCATTTCACCCCTGGTATGGGGGCTGTGATCTTAGTTCAACAGTTAAGGCAAATAGTCACCAAAATGCAAAAAGTTTCCCAAATGTTTACCTCAATCGTCAGAATCACTTCCAGATCTTGATAGTCAATCTTCACTTTTTTTGCAGCGTGTTTTGCACATTCAAAGGATGTTGCGACGACACCACATATAATATGCCCAATGAATATTACCTGAATGAAATCCAAACCATTGAAACTGCATGACTTTTGAATACAGTACATAAAAACATGATTTGATTTATCTCTATAAACTTGATTAAGGTTATTTATCTAGTTCCCGGGTGGGTAGAAGAGATTTTTCTCTCCCTTTCCCATAGATCTTGTGCACCCTTAATCTTCTCCTGAAGAGTTGTGCGGAAACCTTTGCCTGTTTCTATGGTGGGGAGTGTTCAAATCTATAGTTATTTCTCCTTGCTTGATTTGTTAGTTTGGTGGTGATGATGATGTTATCCATTCGGTCATATCCGAGTCTTGGCAATTCTATGTGCCAGGTCTGTCCACATCTTCCAATCTTGCACTGCTTCTTTGAGTTTTTGTATGCTTTGGCCAATGTTATCTTTGATGGTGCCCAGCCATCATGTTCTTTGGCAGCCTAGCTTCCTTTTACTGCTAACTCTTCCCAATGTAATTGCTTTCTCCAGTGAATTCCCCCACATGACAAGGTCAAAATAAGTGAGACACGGTTTTGTGATTTTTCCTTCCAGTGACATGGTGTTATGTGTTTGTTGGTCACTTTTGCTGTTAAGTAATATCCAGAAGCCTTCTCCAGCCCCACAACTCAAACAAGTCAATTTTCTTTCTGTCTTGCTTACAAGTAGCTATGGGACAATAGAGTGGACTAACCTACATTTGGTTGCCAGGCTGATATCCTTGCTTTTCCATATTTGGCTCATGTTCGTCATTGCTATGTGACCCATTGCAATCCAACATTTTATTTCTGGGCTGTGTTCACCATTTTGAGCGAACTGCGACCCTAGGAAATTGAATTTTTCCATGCATTCTATCTCTTCACCATCAATTTCCATTTTGACATTTCCAGTCTTTGCAGTGGTCTTTTTGATGTTCGGGAAGAGGTCATAATTCTCACTTTCTTCTTTGATCTTCTTGATCAGATGTTCCAGACCTTCTTTGTTTTTTTATAGGAAGCTTGTATTGTCAGCATATCACAGATTGTTGATGTTTCTTCCTCCAATCTTTACCCTGATTTCTGATTCTTCGAGATTTAGCTTCCTCATGATCATTTCAACATACAGATTCAATAAGAAAGGGGAAAGAATGCAACCTTGTCATTCTTTTCTCTATCTTAAACCAATCGGAGTCTCCATAAGGTATTTGTGGAGTGGTTTCCTGATTTGTGATTTCACCAAGTTGATCAGATATGCTGGTATCCCCAGGTCTTGCAGAGGTCTCCATAGCTTCCCATGATCAACACAGTAGAAGACTTTCTTGTAGTCGATGAAGCACATGTAAATGATATTTTGATAGTCACTAAATTTTTCCGTGTTAGTTTATTTCACCAAAATCAATTATTTCCATTATTCTAAAAGGTTGAGCAAGCAGGATACAGGTAGTCGTCTACTTACAATCATTTATTTAGCGACCATTCGAAGTAATAACACCACTTTAATAAGTGACTTATCACCGGTTTTCACACTTTCAACTGCTGCAGCATTCCCAAGGTCATCTGATCAAAATTCGGATCTTTGGCAACTGGCATGTAACTATGACAGTTCCACTGTGCTGGGATCATGTGATTACCATTTCTAATCTTCTCAGCTGGCTCCTGACAAGCAAAGTCAATCGAGGAAGCCAGATTTGCTGCATTATTCATTTAGCAACTGCAGCCATTTGCTTAAAAACTGTGACAAAGAGGTCGTAAAATGGGTCAATACTCACTTAAGAATGGCCTTGCTTTATAATAGAAATTTTGAGCTTAGTTGTGGTTGTAATCCAAGGACTGCCTGTAATTGCAAATATGTATCTTGGGAAAAGAAATCCTAGAACAAGAAGAAACTCCTATACTAACTCATATTGGCATATGTTGTGCACAAAGCTTGACTGTTACATGGAAATAAAATATCAAAACAAGAATTACTTCGTTGTCTGCAAACACATCCTCTTTGCCATCACCATTTTTCCCTGGAATGTCTTGAGCTGTTACTACATCAACCACACCTGGTTCTTTCAAGGCTTCTGATATATCAATGGCTCTGGAAAAAAGAAGAAACATGTCCCATTTAGCTCAGTCCAAGGAATTGGTTAGACAAACTCTCTAATGTACAGGACATACATTACTTGTGTTTTGACCTAAAGTAAACATCAATGAAAAAAATGCATTTACTCATTCCAGGCAATTTAAAACTACACCAGTCAGTCTACAAATTCTCTTCGGGCTTCAGTATCTGATTTTACTCTGTTAACTATACAGAAACAGTGGCCTAATTCAGATAAGCCTGTTATTCGAAGGGAAGAAGTCATTAAAATGCCTTCTTCCTAGAGCTAAGAGAAAGCAACTAGCCCAAAGTCACACAGCTGGCTTTGTGCCTGAGGTTTCTGAGGTTCAGAAACTCTTACTATACATTTTGATTCTCTGTCTTTTTTTGTTTCTTTTTCATTTTTCTGTTCTCAATCCAATCGTACCACTAAAATGTATAGGAAGTCTTCGAATTGGAATGTTATGCTATGTAAATGGTCGCAGATATGCTTAAGATGTAAATAAGATTTGGTTATTTGTAAAAACTCAATAAAAAAAAGAATTCAGAAACTCCAAACTCACTCTTACATTTTGATTTACTAATAAAAAATGAATCAATGTGTGTAGCATAGATTGTATCAGAGATTTTATTTTACACAATTTATTCTTTTAAAATGAGACACTCATGGTATTGCTTAAAACTTCAAATATGCAATGTTTAGAAATTTTGTAACATTTATTTTTTTCTGTTTTGTTTTTTATTGTTTCTTGTATTTTTTTTAATTCCCCCTTTTTTTGTGTGTGTATTATTTTGTAAATGATGTAAATTATGAAATAAAATAAACAAACATTGGAGGTAGAGAAAAATTAAAGAATGTAAAAATTAAGAATGGATCTCTTGTGAGATGGATATGGTGAACAAGAAAATCCAGTGCCTGCAAATTGTATTCTACTCTTATTTTAAAAAATTGGATCTTGAACATCCCTCTTTTCATTTACTTTTTATTTATAATCTCCAGTCTTGACCCTGGCCACAGATGAACTTAACATTTTAAAACAGATTTAAAGTATGACTTTAAAGTTGATGAAGACTATTGCTTGACATAGTGTAAGCCGCCCTGAGTCTTCGGAGAAGGGCGGGATATAAATGCAAATAATAATAATAAAAAAAGTATGTTCTGAACCTGTGGAAATATGGCCCTCAATACACATTTCTCATGCCTCTTCTTTCATGTTACTTACAGAATTTTGGCATGAGCCTGTGTGCTGGTGACCACTGCCATGTACAGTTGCCCCTCTGCCGGTGTCATATCATCAACATAGATAGCTTCACCAGTGGCATGCTTAATACCAGACTCATGCTTGATGGGACGTCCCACAGGGTCCTGAGGAAGTTGTTGAGGATCCACATCCTGTCACATAATAGGAAGTCACTGAAACTAAATGGCATTTATAAACCCTTTTCTGGTTTTTCCTGAGTAAAAGGTTACATTTCTATTTATTTTAGAGTTCCTTAGCTTTGTGAACCAATAATCACACGTAAACTAGTGAGAACGTAAGTGGATTGTCACAAAATGGTTCAAATGGTCAGTCACAATACCCACATATACCAGAACCTACAACCACTGGGCTGTAGGTTCATCCCATTTTCTTTTCTAAGAATGTCTCTGGGATCTATGTGGGCCTGAGAAGCATTGTTGCAAATGGAGATTACCACTGGGACTGCACTTTGTTTTGCAATATTTTCATATCCCACTCATTTTTTGAAAACAGAAATATTTTTAAAAATAAAACTAAATAAAGCAGATAACTTGATAGGCATCAATATGCGTGTTGGAAGGACCATTGTCACTTTCAAGGACCTCATTGGGCACCTACATCATACAGTATATTGTCTGACTATTATGTACGTAACTTGGAAAATATTCCCAGTAATAGCAGAAAGTCCAGATTTCTAGAGCAAGAGCAAAATGTTCAAACCTTCAAGAACTAGGTGGGTAATTAGCCAAGGGACAAATGCCCCTTCCCATTTTTGTAGAATCATTTCTATTAGCTGATTGAGATATTTCTGGCTATTTAGAAAAACATATTTTTTTATCTACACATAACTCTCTTTAAAACTGTCTTCACTGACCTGGTATACTTGCATGCCTTTCGGTGGTGTATCACAGAATTCGCCTAAAGCACTCATGTATTCCTTCGGTAAATTAGGATAGTTGTTTGGAAACTGTAGGAAGTTAGGAATTCATTTAATATATTATACCAATATTTCAAAACTGATTTTGCTAGAGGGAAATCCAAAGTCAATAGAGTACTGTTATATTCATTGTAACATTAACAATCATTTAGCATTATAAGAATCAACTTATTTTATCTCTTCTAGCTTCACAAAGTAGTCTTTTATTTGTGGGAGAAGAGTAGGAAGAACATTGGAAGTGTCTATTTATATTTTATATTCAACAAATTTACCATTAATAAAATTAAAATTCTAAACTGGAAGGAGTTGATACAACCCCATACCATAAAGTATGTGAAATTAGTTTGTATCCCAAGTTCAAATTAACCACAATCGGCGTAGAATCAGACAATAGTGCAAAATCAGAAGAGCTTCCTAATGTATTATAGCAGAATATTAGGATTTTAAATTACAGTAGTAGCATTTAAGACTCTAAAAACTACATTGGCTAAAAAAGTTAATGCAACTAAAAGTATCCAACAATCAAATTTTAGTTTATTCTAATCTAGTTCTATTCAATTAACCCTGTTAACAAAAGATTTCCTGATACATTACTTTTTTATATAGAGTAGAAAACTGGAGTCAAAGGCCTTATTCTCATAAGTACAATATGGCATTTACATGTGTAGTAACCTGATGTCAGCATATGTGCAAGCATGGTAAATAATTACTATCAGAAAGCATAGCATCTGTTGAGACATAAGTCTAATTTACACAGCTGTTCTTGATGTAAGCTTCCTAGGATTACTATATCTGAACTGTTCAAATTCAGAGAATGACTAGATGGCAGTAGAGTTGCAATTTTCTGTGTCCCCATTGGAGTTGTAAAGTTTTCTGTGTAAATTTAACAGATGAAGTTAAATTTTTATTGGTTACATTTCTATTCTTAGCCACTATGGGTGTCTATATCATCAAATTGCTGATACCGTTTTCCTACCTTACAGAAAATGCTGTTTTATCAAATTATTGATGCATTTTGCTATTTGATAAACATTGATTATTTTGTGAAGAAGAAGCTAAACTTTTTAACAGTTAATGTAGACAGGCCTATCTGATTTTAACATTACAACAAGAAAGTCTGGTGAAGAAGATGGCAGTCCTAGCACATACCTTTCACTGAGTTTGCCCATAAAGGAAAATGTGAGCAGCCAGTTCCAGGCCACCAGAGACATACAATTTCATCAAGCAAATAGCTCTGGAAAAACTGTTTGGGTGTACAGAAAATCTATTATTTACCATGTTTTTTAAATCATGTAGTACATTCAGATAGAATCGGAAGAAGAAACTGATAAGCATAGTGCGTCTGAATTCTACTTTTCCACCCGGTGCTGAGGGAGAGAGCGTGATTTCTTCAAGAATTAACTGGCAAGCTTCATTCAGCATCTCTTCATTCCAATTTCTGGAAGGGAAAAGTCATAAATCAAGCATGCTTAGATGAGCAAAGTACAGAAGGAAAAATTTGGATGAGCAGTGATAAGCCCCTCCGAATACAGGTAGTCCTTGATTTATAGCAGTTCATTTAATGACCGTTCAAAGTTACAATTGCACTGAAAAAAGTGACTTATGACCATTTTTTACACTTATGACCATTGCAGCATCCCCATAGTCATGTGACAAAAATTCAGATGCATGGCAATTTATGACGGTTGCAGTGTTCCAGGGTCACGTAGATCATGTGATCACCTTTTGCTATCCTCTGACAAGCAAAATCAAGGGGAAAGCCAGATTCACTTAACAACCGTGTTACTAACTTAACAACTGTAGTGATTTACTTACTGTAAGGCAAGAAAGGTCATACAATGGGGCAAGACCCATTTAACAAATGTCTCACTTAACCACAAAAATTTTGGGCTCATAAGCTGAGGACTACCTATATAATCATGCACTATAACATCACTGCTTACAGCATTGTTGACAGTTGTAATGGTACTATTGAATATTGCAATGACTAATTCAAGATTTACACAATAAACTTTTCAAGAATGTACAGCTAATTCTGTGCTTTTATTTTGGGATAATTATTAGCATACATAAAGTTAGTAATATGACATTGTTCTCCTATGGAAATGTCTAGTTACTATGTCAGTGAGTGTTCTGGAACAGATCTGGGAAATGTACAGGAAACATCAGCCAAATGTTTACATTGGATTTGGAATTTTTATTCACCTATCATGTCCTTCCCAAGGACTTGGGATAGGCAGATTATATTATTTGAATTATTAATATACACAACTATGTGAAATTACAGCTACTATTCTGCTATTGGTCTTCATATGCATCAAATTCTTCCAAAGAACTTAGAACCTATTTTAATGTACCAGTACAGTATATATGTGACTCCAAGGAATATGGCTTTTTATAATTGACAAATGGAAATGTTGTTAATATACAGATTTTCTAAGTGCTGTCCAATAATTTTCGGTATGGTACCCAGTATGCCATTCATCAGTGGGTCCACCATGGCTGGTTTATGCCATAATCTTTCCATTTGGGTTTTCAGATTTTGATCTTCTCCAATTATTTGTTTTCTATTCTACTAATCTATTACTATTATTATATTTATTGGCCCCCCAACCTTAAATAAATTAAAAACCAAAGCCCCAGGCTTGCGGCCAAAGCCAGGTTTTGAAAACTTTCCTGAACCCTAGGAGAGAGGGAAACACCCTTATATCTTTATGGGGTATTATAATATTCCACACATCTAGTATTTATTTTTTTGAGTGCGGAAGATGCTGCCTCAGCCTAGAGAACTAAATTATATGACATACTGTATAATCCTATGATCCTTGGGTCAATATTCATTTTTTAAAAAAAACTTTCCCAGAAACTTGGCTATTTAAAAAAACAAGAAAGATGCACTTTGCAGTGCAGATTCATAGAAAAGTTGAATTTCTCATTTCTCTTAATTCAGTTCAGCAAGAACATTTTAAAGAAGTACTTTTTTAAATATTCAGAATGCATTTTGAAACAGAAATAATACAATAAAGAAGTATTTCTAGTACAACTTATGGACCAATGCAATACACAGGCAGTCCTCAATTTACAATCACAATTGGGCCCAAAATTTAAATTGCTAAGCAAGACAGTTATGTGAGTTGTACCCCATTTTACAACCCTTTTGCCACAGTTGTTAAGCAAATCACTGCAGCTGTTAAGTGAATTTGGCTTCTCCCATTGATTTTGCTTGTCAGAAGCTAGTTGGGAAGGTTACAAATGGCAATCACGTGACTCCAGAAAAGTGCAGTTGTCATAAATACATGCCAGTTGTCAAGTGCCTGAATTTTTATGATATGATCATGGGGATGCTGCATGTTTTAAGTGTTAAAACCAATCATAAGTCTCTGATTGTTTCCTGATTGCTTATTTGTAGCCTATGACTATCATTAAGTATTGTATCATTAAGTGTTAAATTTGTACCCTATGACCATCATTAAGTGTTGTAAGTGTTGTACCTTGATGAAGGTATCTTTTCTTTTATGTACACTGAGAGCATATGCACCAAGAAAAATTCCTTGTGTGTCCAATCACACTTGGCCAATAAAAAATTCTATTCTATTCTATTCTATTCTATTCTATTCTATTCTATTCTATTCTATTCTATTCTACTTTTCAGTGCTGCTGTAATTTTGAACAGTCACTAAACCAATGTTGTAAGTTGAGGATTACCTGTAATCAGTACTGTCTAACATTGCAGAAATTATTGGATGTTCAAATTTACTCCCTTCCTACAACCTCTTAAATTTGTCCAAAAAAGTTGAAGAGCCCTCGGGAGGACCTTAGGGCAACATACAGAGAGTTCAGAAGGAAGAAAACAAGGGTCCATCCCACTGGAGACAGAGACATTTTGTTTTTCTTGATATGAGATGGTGCGTAATCACAATTTCATTAACCTATGTTCTCTGAGTCATCTGTATAAATAGTAAATAGTATCATTGACTTATACCTTCCAATGAGCTTCTGGCAGGAATTTCTTGCACTCACAGTTGTACAATCAATGCCTCCATATAAAATAGTTAAGTCCTGAATGACATCTGTGCCTGATTGGAAAAGGACTTTCATTGCAGAATTTGTCACCGAGAATGCATTTCTTTTACGATCTGCCTGTCGGAAGGCTGATACAAATTCATTCTGGGGGAAGGAAGGAAGAGAAATCTGACTGTTTCTTCTACTTCAGTGGTAATCAACCTGGTCCCTACCACCCACTAGTGGAAGTTCCAGCTTTCATGGTGGGCGGTAGGGGTTTTGTCCGATACTGAAGCACTTTCCTTTTTTTAAATTTAATTGACTTTAAAAAAAAATTTCATAGCATTATTTAAAAACATTTTCATTAGGTTTTCATAAAATTCCCCATGACAATTTAAATTTCTGAAAATATACGATTTGTATCGCTCGCGCATAAGTTTAGTTCACGTTATGTAAGTGAAACTAAATGGCGCTATAGTGTGACCACAAACAAAAGAGCCTCGTCCCAGAATAGCACACGCATCTCCCCCCCCAGCTGTAACAGACAAGCAGAGCTGGTAGCTGGTGCCCCCCCCCAGTCCACGATGTGCGAGAGGCATGTGCAGACGACGATACATGGCGCATTACTGTGGAACCGGTGGGCGGTTAGAAAATTTTACTACTAACAGAGATACAAAAGTGGGCGGTAGGTATAAAAAGGTTGACTACCCCTGCTCTACATACTGAAATGCTCTCCATTCTTTAGTTCACATATGAAAAAAAATGCTTATCCTGAAAACATCTGCCTATGAAAGAAACAGAGCCAAGCGATATATGGCATTATTCATGCCTTTAAACAAGAAAATGTCCCCAAAACATTGAACCAAATGACTAGTATTATAGTCCTATGAAAAACATTAGTTTAACCCACCTAACTCTCACTACCCCATCCCTCCAGAATTTCCCCTCTGTGCAAACCTTGTATAGTTTCAACTTGTACTCTGAATAATGGGAGGAGCAGTTTTCTAAAATATTTGGGTTATGTATGCTAATATAGTGGAAAGAAAAAGAGATAAAAATCTCAATATGGGCTGGACAAAGTGTACCACAAAGCGTGGTTGGTTCTCAACACTGAGCATGCTAGTCTTTCCACAGGCTATGATCAGAGGTAGAGAAAAATGCATGGACTTACTTCCTTTGAGAATGGAATAAAAACAGAAACAATGATTTCATTTTCCAAAAGGTCTGCTTGAGGGATTCGTTCAAGGAATTCATCACTTAGCGGAATTTCCCGTGTACCATCTGATAGAGGAAGTAACAATTTTTAGAGAAAATTCTCTGTCAGACCACACAAGAGACAAATACTGATATCCCAAGAGAAGCATTTATGCAGGCAATGAATTATTCTATTGTTTTGAATAATTTTTCACATTTGTATGACTGCTGGCAATGAATAATTCTATTCTTTCCAGATTCATTGGCCGTGATCTCTGATTCCCACTGACACTGTACCAGTGGTGAAATCCAATTTTTTTTTACTACCGGTTCTGTGGGCGTGGCTTGGTGGGCCTGGCAGGGGAAGGATACTGCAAAATCCCCATTCCCACCCCACCCCAGGGGAAGGATACTGCAAAATCCCCATTCCCTCCCCACCCCTCAGGGAAGTATATTGCAAAATCTTCATTCTCACTCCACTCTGGGGTCAGCCAGAGGTGGTATTTGCCGATTCTCCAAACTACTCAAAATTTCCGCTGCCGGTTCTATGAACTGCTTAAAATTTCCACTACTGGTTCTCCAGAACCTGTCAGAACTTGCTGGATTTCACTCCTGCACTATACCCAGAGTTCTCTATGATTCAATCTACTGTATATGCCTGCAGAGATGGAGATTTTTGGGGCAAAATTTGTTTATTATTTGTGTGTCTGCAGTTTGGCCATTGTCCTACATTTTATCCTACTAGTGAAGAGAATACTACATCACTTGCTGACATAAAGAGAAGATTTCAAGGTTTTAAAAGTAAAGTACATTTCTTAAGTGCAAAGTCTCCCCTCTCCTTTCCTTCCCTCCCCTTCACTTTTAGGAATTGCTGCTATTTGCAGCATCCGGGAAGGACTGAGATCAATTAAGCATGCTTTAATTTATTTCTAGCATTTAAAATGTGAGAGGTCACTAGTTACACTTATAATATTTATAATTTTAATATTTCCCCCTAATCTTATGGTAATATACCAGCCTTCCCATATATCAGATGCCCTGATATTTGTGCTGGGACTAGAACTTCAGAATTCATAGCTAGTATGGCTATTGGCTCAACACAGATGGGGTGCACAAGATTAGGCAGTCTAGTTCGTACACCACATAAATATATAATATCAGGATGCTTTTATTTACCTTCTGATGCCAGATAGAGAATAGCTTTCCCAGCTGCCAGGACAGGGGTCAAATCCCAGGTGGATCCTCTGCTTACAATGTGTCCTCCTAAAGACTAAGGAATAAGGCTTATTTGTTTCTTGTCCACATCTCTATACAGATTTGAAACACAATGGTCAAAAAGTGGAGGTCTTTTTTATTCATAGAATATTAAGCTAGTGAAATAACTTTGTTCAATAATAACAGCAATTTTAGCCTTGTGCAATTTTCAAATGTTGGCAGTAAAATCTTGTACATCTGTATTCAGAAGTCAACCCACCAAATTTAGAGGGATCTATTAATGTAAATGTCTCCTAAATTATAGTTGAAAATTACTGCAACATGTTCAATAAAAATTACCTCATCTCTACAGGCTAGATTATTTTTATTCATATTGTAACTTTTCCCATTATTTTTATTTAAGTAAATGCTTTGTAACGTTCTCTTGTATATTGATAATTTTATAGGAGAGGCTGCTGGGGGGAACATTATGAAAACAGTGATAATGGAGCTTTCACCCTTTACATATTTCCATATAATGTTGCAATGCAAGTACAAAAGGGCAGAAATCATACTATGATGTCACAATGCACATTTTATCATTTGAGGTTGGCAATAATTACACTCTTCTGTCTCATGAATACTGAATTGGCTTGCATAGCTTGCCAATCAATGAATCACCCAAGAATTACTCTTTAACTCTTTTTTTTTTGTTTACATTTATACCCCGCCCTTCTCCGAAGACTCAGGGCGGCTTACAGTGTATAAGGCAATAGTCTCATTCTATTTGTATATTTTTACAAAGTCAACTTATTGCCCCCCCAACAATCTGGGTCCTCATTTTACCTACCTTATAAAGGATGGAAGGCTGAGTCAACCTTGGGCCGGGCTCGAACCTGCAGTAATTGCAGGCTTTGTGTTCTTAATAACAGGCCTTACCAGCCTGAGCTAAACCAGCCCATAACTCTTAAAATAAAAGACCTGTAAAAAAAATTACCATTAGAATCTCAACTGCTAGATTTGAGGTTTTTTGGTTGGGGTCAGTAAGTGGACTTGTAAATCTCTAAACTTGATATCAGAACAACATGTGTATTGAATATGGGGGTGGGTACTTTCCTGCTAGTGGATTTTTCTCCATAGGTTGTGGAAGAAAAATATTACATAGATATTCCTCTTCTCACATTTGGCCTGCCACCTTTTGACTGGTAGGCAGGACTCCATGCTAGATTACTAGAAATAGGTGAATCCTGCTCTTATTTTCTCTGGAGATGATAGGCTGGGGAATAGTTTGTGGAGACATGTGGAACTAATGAGATGAAGTGATATGCCTATTGGGAATGAAAATCATGTAGAAAACACACAGCCAGACTTCTGATCTGTTCTCCAGCCAGAGTCTTCAGTTGTTTCAAGAGGGTACAGTAAATCTTGGTCTTCTCCATTGGGAGCTCTGAGACAATGCTTAATAGGAAGTCTCTCAACTGGGTAAAGCGGATGGCTGCTCCTATTAGTATGCCTGAAATCAAAGAATTTTCAAAGAACATGATTATTAGGAAGATTAGAAACAATAACAATGACGGTAACAATGCATAGTGTCAACTGAACTAGCTAGCTAGCTAGATGATAGATAGATAAATAGGTAGATAGACAGACATATTTGCAGATTTGCAATCTCAGCTAATAGTCATATTTGTGTGTCATCATTACATTGGATGTGATGTGATATACAGCCTTTACAATGGAATAACAAGTAAAGCCTACTCTGCTAAAGAACAAATATGAGAGAACATCTATACAACCATCTGTTGTTCACAACCCCCAACCTACTAACATCCAAAACAAGGTATGCATGCCCCTTACCTCTTCAACACCAATCACTTCAGATCTCAAATGCAAATTGATAAATGCAAGAAGCATTGTTAACAAATTACCTGAATTTATCCTCTTGTTAAACAATGGCACATTTGATATCATTTTTGTTTGTGAAACATGGCTGAACTCATCCCTTCCTGACTCCATTATCTCAAACAAAGAATATCAAGTCTATCGATCAGATCGTGAAAACCGAAGAGGTGGTGGAGCGGCTATCTTTTACAAAAAGTCACTGAATCTAAAAAATATCCAAGTAGCACATAAACTTTCTCTTCCTGAAACTATTGTATGCGACCTATCCCTTGACACTACTCTTCGATTCTTACTATGCTACAGAGCCCCTGACTATGACATTACCCATGCAAATATGCTAACCTCAATGCTAACATGGGCTACCTCTTGCCCATATCCTCTCATCTTCCTGGATGACCTAAATCTACCTCTCATTAACTGGATAACTAATGAATGTTCAACTGACCCAATCCATGCTACACTATACAACGCTGTTACAAACCTAGGTCTTGAACAACTTGTAACTAACAATACAAGACTCAACAACTGCCTTGATCTCATCTTCTGCAACAAAGAAGTTTGGGATGAGTTTGATTCTGTGGCTCCCGAGGACGTGGACAGGTTGCTGGGGAGGCTGCATGCCACTACATGTTTACTGGACCCGTGCCCCTCCTGGCTGGTGCTGGCCACTCAGGATGTGACACGAGGCTGGTTCCGGGGTATTATAAATGCTTCTTTGATGGAGGGAATATTTCCTGCCGCCTTGAAAGAGGCGGTGGTGAGACCCCTCCTCAAGAAGCCTTCCCTGGACCCAGCTATTTTGGGTAATTATCGTCCAGTCTCCAACCTTCGCTTTGTGGCGAAGGTTGTAGAGAGTGTGGTGGCACGGCAGTTCCCTCAGTACCTGGAGGAAGCTGTCTATCTAGACCCATTCCAGTCCGGCTTCCGGCCCGGGTATAGCACGGAGACAGCTTTGGTCGCGTTGGTGGATGACCTCTGGAGGGCCAGGGATAGGGGTTGCTCCTCTGCCCTGGTCCTGTTGGATCTCTCATCGGCTTTCGATACCATCGATCATGGTATCCTGCTGCGCCGGTTGGAGGGGTTGGGAGTGGGAGGCACCATCTATCAGTGGTTCTCCTCTTACCTCTCCGACCGGTCGCAGACGGTGTTGACAGGGGGGCAGAGATCGGCCGCGAGGCGCCTCACTTGTGGGGTGCCGCAGGGGTCGATTCTCTCGCCTCTCCTGTTCAACATCTACATGAAGCCGTTGGGCGAGGTCATCAGTGGCTTTAGGGTGAGTTATCATCTGTACGCTGATGATACCCAGCTGTACTTCTCCACCCCAGGCCACCCCAGCGAAGCTGTCGAAGTGCTGTCCTGTTGTTTGGAGGCCGTATGGGTCTGGATGGGGAGAAACAGACTCAGACTCAATCCATCCAAGACGGAGTGGCTGTGGATGCCGGCATCCCGGTACAGTCAGCTGCAACCGTGGCTGACTGTTGGGGGCGAGTCACTGGCCCCAACGGAAAGGGTGCGCAACTTGGGCGTTCTCCTGGATGGATGGCTGTCGTTTGAAGACCACTTGACGGCCGTCTCCAGGAGAGCTTTTTACCAGGTTCGCCTGGTCCGCCAGTTGCGCCCCTTTCTTGACCGGGATGCCTTATGCACGGTCACTCATGCTCTCGTCACTTCTCGCCTGGATTATTGCAATGCTCTCTACATGGTGCTACCCCTGAAGTGCACTCGGAGACTTCAGTTAGTCCAGAATGCAGCTGCGCGGGTGATTGAGGGAGCACCACATTGCTCCCGGGTAACACCATTCCTGCGCAGCCTGCACTGGCTACCTGTGGTCTTCCGGGTGCGCTTCAAGGTTTTGGTTACCACCTTCAAAGCGCTCCATGGCTTAGGGCCCGGGTACTTATGGGACCGCCTGCTGTTTCCACATGCCTCCCACCGACCCGTACGCTCTCACAGAGAGGGTCTTCTCAGGGTGCCGTCCGCTAAGCAGTGTCGGCTGGCGGCCCCCAGGGGAAGGTCCTTCTCTGTTGGAGCACCTACCCTCTGGAACGAACTTCCCCCCGGTTTACGCCAATTGCCTGACCTTTGGACCTTTCGCCGGGAACTGAAAACTTATTTATTTATCCAAGCGGGACTGGCCTGATTTTTAAATTCTAAATTTTTAATTTTTAATTTTTAATTGTAATTTTACTGGGTATTTTATATGGTCAATTGGACGGTTTTAATTTCGGCCTTTTATTGAATTGTTATTTTAATATGTATATTAATTGTTTTAAATGAAGGCTATACACTGCCCTGAGTCCTTCAGGAGAAGGGCGGTATAAAAGTTTAATTAAATAAATAAATAAAATAAATAAATAAAAATTCAAACTCAATTTACGGACTACAAATTAAAGAACCTTTTTCCAACAGTGACCACTGCATGATTGATTTTCGTCTCAATATACATCCATACTTAAATCGTCATAACAACAGCATTCCCAAATATAACTTCAAAAAAGCCAATTACAACCTTATAAACAACGATCTTTCATTTCTGGACTGGCAAAATCTGTTTGCAACCTGCATAACCGCTGAAGACCACTATAGAGTCTTCCTACTTGAAATCAATAGAGTCATTAAACTATATGTTCCACAAATGACTACCATGATCAGGGAAAACAAACTACCCATATCAATAAAAAAGCTTCAATCAAAAAAAAATCCCTCTGGAAAAGAAACAAAAAGGGCTATGTTGCAAATTTCAAAACTGCTACAGAAATATATGCAACCAAATAAAAACTGAATGCACAAATTACCACACCAAGCAAGAAGAGAACCTTCTGCACACAAATTCCAATCATGCCTTTTATAATTTTGTTAACAATAAACTTCAAGACTCTAGATCCATCCCACCACTAAAAGATTCTAACAACAAAGAATGCAATGACGAAACAGTTAAAGCAAACCTCTTCAACATTTTCTTTGGCTCAGTTTTTGTTAACTCCGATAACACATATCCGACATTCCACAAACGTACCAGCAATGATTATGATGACTTAACTCATATAGATTTCACAGAAGATAATGTTGGAAAAGCTCTTCATAACTTAAAACCATCGCTATCTATTGGACCCGATGGACTATGTGCATACTTCTTAAAAAAACTTTCCATTAATATAGCAGAACCCCTAAGTATTATCTTTGATAAAGCTTTCACTACCAGTTCCCTTCCCAAACTTTGGTCACTAGCCACAGTCATCCCTATCTTCAAAAAAGGAGACCCCAGCTTAGTCGAAAATTACAGACCGATCTCTCTTTGCTGCGTCACCTGCAAAGTCATGGAATCAATCATCAACCAATCCATTACCTCACACTTAGAAACTAACAACCTACTCTCCAATAAACAATTTGGTTTCAGGAAAAAATTATCATGTAACTTACAACTTCTCCACTGTAAAAACATATGGACTACAAATCTTGATCAAGGCAAATCAATAGATGCAATCTACATAGACTTCTGCAAAGCTTTTGACTCAGTAGTACACAATAAACTTCTCCTAAAACTAATATCCTATGGCATCTCAGGACCCCTCCACAAATGGATATCTGCTTTTCTGTCTAACAGACAACAAGTGGTCAAAATTGGCAATGCTTTATCAAATCCTGTTCCTGTCAAGAGTGGCGTTCCTCAAGGCAGCGTCCTTGGACCAACACTCTTTATACTATACATTAATGATCTTTGTGACCATATCTCAAGTAATTGTGTTCTCTTTGCTGATGATGTCAAACTATTTAACACCACAGACAATACTTCTATCATTCAAAATGACCTTGATCATCTAACCGCTTGGTCTAAAAATTGGCAGCTCCAAATTTCAACCAGCAAATGCTCAGTCTTACATATAGGAAAAAAGAACCCAAACACTAAGTACATACTAGATGGACATTACCTTACAGACGACTCCCAACCCGTTAAAGACCTTGGAGTTTTCATGTCAAATGATCTAAGTGCCAAAGCCCACTGCAACTACATAGCAAAAAAAGTTCTAAGAGTTGTAAACCTAATCTTGCGTAGTTTCTTTTCCAAAAACACCACACTACTAACAAGAGCATATAAAACATTTGCTAGACCAATTCTAGAATGCAGCTCGCCTGTTTGGAACCCTCACCACATCTCTGACATCAATACAATTGAACGTGTCCAGAAATACTTTACAAGAAGAGTTCTCCATTCCTCTGAAAACAACAAAATTACTATATAATCTTTTTGTATGATACCTACATATATTGTTGTGACAAAATAAATAAATAAATAAATAAAAACATGGTGTTTATGTAGGCATGCAACTACTCATATTGGGCCAGGCTGGGGATGCCTTATCCACAGCAGAGGAAAAAGAAGGTAGAGGTCAGCTGGGGGCGGTAGGCCAGTGGAGCGCATAGAATATCAGGGGCTTATGGGGCTTTGTGCTGCAGTGCTGTGGTAGCTGACCATGGGGTGAGACTTGAGGTGGCACTCCTCAGCAGTGCCAGGAACATTACAGCAGAAGTAATGGCCAGGGGATGAAGGCAGCCAGCTGAAACTGCAAAAGGCTTCAGGTCTTCACTTCAGATCCAGCATTGCAGGTGCTACCAGCACCACTAAGGAGTGCCACTTTGCAGGGATCGGGGATCAGTGAATACAGGCAGGTGGGGGAATTGAAATGCCCCTGTTGTCATAAGTGCTAGTGGGCAGCTAAGCACCAGAATTTTGATCAAGTGACTACAGGAGAATTATAACAGCTGTAACTGTGGGGACCAGGCCATTCATTCAGCACCACCATAACTTTGAATGGCTATTGAATGAACAGTCATTAAGCAAAAACCACCTGTACATTCTAAACCTTTCTTTATTCAAAGGCCTTCTGCAGTTCTTTGGCATGGAGCTCGCTGATCATTGTCATTTTGCCACATTTAATAATCATTCCTAATTACAATGGTGATGAAAAGGTAATATAACCGATCCTCACATTTACAACATTTGCAGATCTGTAAAGTTAAAAAAAGCTGAAGTAATATCATAAGCATAGTCATGGTTTCACTCAGTGACCACCTTACTTAATGATCAAGTTATCAGTTCCAATTATGGTCACTAAATGAGGACTACTCGTGAAAATTATATTTTGTTGCATCTATCTCCAATCACTTTTGCTCCTTATTTAAAATGGACATGTCCCACAACAGCAACGTACCGTTCTCTTCAATGCTGGTGACATGCAGTTCTGGAACCCTTACAGGATGGAGGAAAAGGGGATAATAAACATCCAGAAGTTTCCTATCAAGTCCTAATGGGGAGAAAATTAGAATCAGAGGCCAGAAAGAGAAGGCAAAACCAAATCTTGGGCAGCACAAGCAATCTATGCAAATGTTTACCGTGCAGAATAGCTGCCAGATGAACCTGAAATGAGTTCTGGGGACAACCAGGAGTAACATATATGGGCATATAAACTTTTGAGAGAAAAGCATGTTGTAAGTACATAATAAGCTTGAAGCCATTCAGGCTGTTCTTTTGTACTGCTGAGCTTGAAAACACAACTGCCACCATCATGCCTACTTCTATTCCCACAGAGCTATTTTAGACAGCTAGAGGAGGGCCATGCAACTTAGTGGAACTTTGAGATAGATTGCTTTCATTTTGATTTCTCTTCTGGCAAAGTAAGGGAATCACATTTTTAATGATCTCCTTCAATTAAAAAGAAGAGAAAAGCTGATGTTTTGTGTAAAAACAGTAAAAAGCATAACTTTCTCAGCATGACCATTTTTTGCATCAGGGAGTTTGGGGTTGGTTTTATAAACATAGCATATTCAAATTATATGCCCTCCTTGTTTCCTGTCGTGGTACAGATCTTTCTGTTACTTCATTCTCCTGCTCGTTTAAGTCTATACCTGGTAAATTATCTTTAAAAAGGTAGCTTGTAATGTTTTGTATCACCACTGACCAGATCAATGTACCAAGAACTTCTGTTTTCTGTTACTGCAATAGTATATCCATACCATCCACAAATACACGTACAGGAAGGAAGGGAACTCAGCAACTTCTTCTCAGTGAGTGCATTCAATAGTTTGCTTTATGCTTCTTTCATCACATCGCATTTCCTCATGTCTGATCATGTGACATATGGGGCTCGATCTACTTACCTACACATGTATTTCCTATAACAAGAGGTGCTTGTGGGTAGGTAGCCTTCAGATGGAGAAGCTCTTTTAGAGATGAGGGAGAAATCCACGTTGTCCTTTTTCCATTGAAAACCAGAGTTTTCCCCTTGTTCTCTTCAGCTATTCTCTGTGAGGAAAGGCAACACTGATGGAGACTGTACATACACTTAAAGGTAAAGGTTCCCCTCGCACACACGTGCTAGTCGTTGCCAACTCTAGGGTGCGGTGCTCATCTCCGTTTCAAAACCGAAGAGCCAGCGCTGTCTGAAGATGTCTCCGTGGTCATGTGGCCGGCATGACTCAACGCCAAAGGCGCATGGAACACTGTTACCCTTCCACCAAAGGTGGTCCCTATTTTTTCTACTTGCATTTTTACGTGCTTTCAAAATTGCTAGGTTGGCAGAAGCTGGGACAAGTAACAGGAGCTCACCCCATTACACGGCAGCACTAGGGATTCGAACCGCTGAGCTGCCGACCTTTTGATCGACAAGCTCAACGTCCTAGCCCCTGAGCCACCGCGTCCCTCCCACTGAGTAACACTTAGTGTTACTCAATTAGTGGCCTTTTATACATAGCAGAATCACCTCCAGGGCATCTACCATTTCTGTGTCTCTTCTGCGGCTGTGACATATCCAAATAAGTTGGTGATTGATGGACATGGATTAATAGACACAGAAGGACCAAATATATGTATAATTCAGTTTAGTAGCATCCATCCATGTTCATGGTTCTTACTGCAGGAGAGCCATATTTCTTTTTCATGAAAATGGGAATGATGCGCCATAAGCTACCCATGCAACTGTTTTAGAACAAGTGGCACTTTGTGTGGGAATTTCAGGTTTGCTTTGCAAAAGGGATTTAAATAATATCGGTGCAATCTTGGCCATTTGTTATTTTGCATTGACAGCCTGGTCATCATGTGAGCCCAATGGCTTTTTAGTTTCTAATAAAGGAGAATATTTGTAACTCAGACTTGAAACTGAAATGAGGGGTCCTTGGTGCCCTCTGAACTTACTTGTTTTCTTACAGACATTTCATTACCTGAACTAGGTAACATCATTGGTGCTAGTCAGATTAGCACTGATGATGTTACCTACGGTAGTTAGGATGATGAAACATCTGCAAGAAAACAAGCATTCCATTAAAACTGCAGTTTTAGACTTTGTTTTATTTTAAAAGTTTGATAAAAGCCACTTCTGTAGATGGGACAGAGATTTAAAAATAAAAATTGATCATTTTCAATGTTCACTTGTGCGGCTGCTCAGTGACAAATATTCCCCATATTTTTTTTAAACAAAGAAGTCAGCTCTGAATGTCTTATCTGCTAACTCCTTCTGGCCTGCTCATAGTTAAAGGAAAGAAGATTGGGATAAGTTTTGCATTGAAAGTTCTACAGATTTAAAATTGCTTTTAGCGACTAGCCATAAAATGTTAGTAGTCATTAATGATTAAAACAACAAAATTTGGGAACATGGGGAATATAGTTTCCAAAAAAGTTGCCCTAAAAAAGGAAAAGAAAAGCGCTGAACTGAGAGGAGGCAATTATAATCAGCAGAATGGGCCAGAATAAGAAAAAAATGCTGCTGTACCATACCATGGAGTTCCACCTATAGCATCACAAGTCAATAGGCTAAAATACAGGAAATCTTGTAAAAGATTGTAAAACTTTACAAGCTGAATCAAAGATTGATCTCCTACCATTAGTTCAGGAGGAAATATGTAATCCTGGGTTGGATCCTTGGGATAGAATTTTTCTGGCTTACATAGGCCTGAACAGATCTAAAAGAAAATTATTATCATATCATATCATACCATACCATACCATAGCATACCGTACCGTACCGTACCGTACCATACCCCATACCGAGATTAAAAATGGATGTGTAATTTACAAGAGTGGTTATTGAATGGGATAATTGGATTTCCCAAAATATACTAAGCTGCTTTAGTTGACTCACTTATATATACCACTGTCCATTTAAGATCCTTCTTTGAATTCAGATGAATGCACAAGTCACTTGCATACGTTGTTTGCCTTACTGATCATCTTACCAGAATAATGACATTTTGTTATTTACCCATTAGACCCAGTCATTTCTTTAACAATAACATTTCCAAACTAGTCTGAAAGGAAAACAGAAATACGACCATAAACACAGTCACAGTTTCATTTAGCTACACTCTGCTTAACAACCAAGTTGCCAATCCCAACTGTGCTTGCTAAACAACGACTACCTGTAATTATGAATATTAGGCAGCATTTTTTATAAATAAGTGTGCACGTATTACGCTATTTTTTTAAAAAAAATTGGGAGGGACTCTAAATCACCTTCCCCAAATGGATGCTGTATTTGCTTTCAACTCCTTTAATTACTTAGCCAGCATGATCCTAAGTGAGGGACAACATTCAGATGGAGGCATGTCCTCTAGGTAATCATGTACAGTTGATCACTTTAAATATTGTTTGTAGAAAAGCAGCTATAACATTAATGATGAATGTAACTATTTATCCCATGCAGCCATAGTTAGTGAACCAGTACTATTAGGGTGACTGAGGATACTCAATCCTAACCTGCACTTTTCAGTAAGCTGATACGGACAGGCAATAAACAGGTATGAGTATGCTATTGCTACATATTAAATTTAGCTGGGATTGTCTTTAAGCGCTCTACCATTTAGCTTTTATAGTAATGGTCCATAAGATGATCTCAACTTATTCAGTGTCCAACGGCTATACACACCTGCTCCACCTTGTCACTGATACAGTGCAGGTTACTTCAGTAGAAACATGTGCAATACTGGCTTGAATTTCTAGCTCCTATAAGCATATGATTCTTTTCTATTAATGTAATTAATTTGGTATGGACGGAACTAGCCTGCTCTTTGATAAATAAGTGCGTTTTTCACAAACTTAGGTTATGCAGGTTGCCCTATTGAATGGAAGCTAGCAATGAATGCAATGAAATCAGACTGTAATAGTTGCTACAGAACACGGGAGCAAAACAACTATGAAATAGGCAGAAGCGAGATGGTACCAATCTATAAAAGGGCACTAAGAATGATCAATGCAGCTATGAGCCTATGAGCCTTTTGAATGTTGTTAGCAAATTACATGCTAAACATCTATCACAAGTTCCAAGACTGGATAGAGATTTAGAGGGAAGGCAGGCAAGATTCAAAGAAGGAAGGTCAACACTAGACCATATTTTGGTACTCTACCATCTCGTACAAAAATACACTTGTAAAAAGAACTCTTCTCTTTTCAGAGCCTTTCTAGTTTTTAAACTTTTTGATTCACTTTGATTTTGATTCACTTTCCAGGAACAGCAAAAATAAAAAATACAACTATTTATTTATTTATTTATTTATTTTATTTTTTAGATTTTTATACCGCCCTTCTCCCGAAGGACTCAGGGGGGTGTACAGCCAATATAAAACAATAACAGAGTACAATTAAAACAGACAAGTTTAACTTATTGACAAGTGCCTCCTCTTTCTATACAGAAACAAAACCCCACCTTAAGAGTGAATGCAATACCCAAGGGTCCCTCTCTGGCACAGTAAGTATTCAGAAAGGGGTGAACACAGATGTACTCTTGCCCTCTTTTTAACTTGGATGTCAGTTCAATAGTAAGCCTTGTTCATTATCCAGATTTCTATGTGGATAAACTAGCAGGGTGCAAAATCCCTATACTCCTCTATGCTGTTGCTGCCGCCATAACTTTATAAACCCCCATGGGGCTGAAAAGAGCAATAGTAGTAGTATTTTGGTACTGCAGAGAAAAAACCTCTGGTTCTTAATTTTGAAAAATGTAAAATTCGGATCGTTCTAGTAGAGTCACACAACAAGTAGAAGTGCACAAGTTAGGGTGTGTTACTGCATTCTAAAAGCACTTGGAAATCATATCACATCACATAATCGCATAATGCAGCCAGCTCTTAGATCTACAATTGCTATTATGTGCTTCTTTTATACAAGTGGTGGAGAATTAATCCTGTGGCATTAAAACTGGCCCAGATCCTTTATGGGGCACAAGTAGGAATTTATGTGAAGAAGGATGCACTGGGAACAGCGCAAACAAAATTTTTGAGATCAATCCTTGCTACACCCAATCCCAATTAATACTTGAGACAGGAATGCCTGCAACCTAACAAAGGCTTGGAGGAGGAGGATAAGCTACTGGCTGAAAATCTTTTCAGTTGGATCGACACCTTGAATTTTAATAGATATTTTTTTTCTTTTTCCTGGAAACTGGCCATAGAGGAGAAATTGGTAGCATACAGACATTATATTTCATTCCTCATTTATTTAGGATATTTGTTGTTAGTTGTGAAGTCGTGTCCGACCCATCGTGACCCCATGGACAACGTCCCTCCAGGCCTTCCTGTCCTCTACCATCCTCTGGAGTCCATTTAAGCTCATGCCTACTGCTTCAGTGACTCCATCCAGCCACCTCGTTCTCTGTCATCCCCTTCTTTTTTTGCCCTCAATCTTTCCCAGCATTAGGCTCTTCTCCAGTGAGTCCTTCCTTCTCATTAGGTGGCCAAAGTATTTCAGTTTCATCTTCAGGATCTGGCCTTCTAAAGAGCAGTCAGGGTTGATCTCCTCTAGGACTGACTTGTTTGTTCGCCTTGCAGTCCAAGGGACTCACAGGAGTCTTCTCCAGCACCAGAGTTCAAAGGCCTCAATTCTTTGGCGCTCAGCCTTTCTTATGGTCCAACCTTCACAGCCATACATTGCAACTGGGAAAACCATAGCCTTGACTATACGCACTTTTGTTGGCAGGGTGATGTCTCTGCTTTTTAGTACGCTGTCTAGATTTGCCATAGCTTTCCTCCCCAGGAGCAAGCGTCTTTTAATTTCTTGGCTGCAGTCCCCATCTGCAGTGATCTTGGAGCCCAGGAAAATAAAATCTGTCACTACCTCCATTTCTTCCCCATCTATCTGCCAGGAATTGAGAAGGCTGGATGCCATGATTTAGGATATAGGCAAGCCAAATATCAGTTCACTCAGAAGGTAAGGGATATGGAATTTCAGGTTAACAGGTTGCCCCTGATGGTAGAAATTGGATACAGCAAATAAGAGCACTTGGGAACCAGAAAGGTATCTATACAATCTAACTTCCCCCAGGGTGAGATAGTATTTTTTAAACCCAGGCATAAAATCTTACCATCTGCATTGCTGTAAGGCAGATATTCCAAAATCCCATTAACCGAGTATACCTGCCCATGTGGCGACAAAAGATCAAAACCATTTCACATACATTACTACAAAGATCTAAAAATCTATGTAGTAGGCTGTATTGATATTATCTTTCCCATCTTCTCATCTTTCTCCTCTTTCCTACTACCTTCTCCTATTGGTATCTATTATTTATCACTTGTTATATCTTATGATTGATTATTGTAACTATGATCTATGACCTATCAGTTTGTTGTCTGCACATACGCTGAGAGTTTATGCACCGGAGACAAATTCCTTGTGTGTCCCATCACACTTGGCCAATAAAGAATTCTATTTTGCATTGTAAATTGTATAGGGATATCTGATCTGTTTAAATTCTCCACCTACTATGTAAATTTTCAGGAAGATCCAACTGTTTCTAAGTGAATCTTCTTCTAGAAATTCCTGTGCAGTAGTCAAATTCTATTTTACCACAATGAAAATAAGGCCTATGGGGATAATTGTTTCTGCATTATTTATCACTTTAGATTTAACACATACTAGCTGTCTTGTTGTAGATTATCTATATAATTAAGTAATTAATACACTTCCTATTATAGCAGTGTGTGACAGTTGTAAGTATTGTTTTATATTTGTTATGCTAGTAATTAATCTATTGCATTTTATTTTAGTGTTGTTTTTAAATTTGCTGGTTGTTGACTAAATAAATTATTATAATTAGGTGAAAATGAGGCTCTGATGGAAGTAGCTTATTGGGGATAATGGCTATCTAGACAAGGCCAGTGAGAGGTCTTTCTGTGTTCTGTGATTAGCATTGTTAGAATTTATTTATTTATTTATTTATTTGTCACAACAATATATATAAGCATCACACAAAAAGATTATATAGTATATAAACATATATATGAGGAAATATAAGGAAGTATAAGCATATATATATATATATATAAGAAGAAAAACAAGAAAAACAATAGGACAGGAACGGTAGGCACGTTTGTGCTCTTATGCGCGCCCCTCTTAGGAATGGGATGAGGTCAATAGTAGAAAATTTTTGGTTAAAGCTTTTGGGATTATGGGAAGAGACCACAGAGTCAGGTAAAGTGTTCCAAGCACTGATGATTCTGTTGCAGAAGTCATATTTTCTGCAATCTAGATTAAAGCGGTTGACATTAAGTTTAAATCTATTGGTTGCTCTTGTATTATTGCAATTAAAGCTGAAGTAGTCTTTAACAGGAAGGACATTACAATAGATGATTCTATGAGTTAAACTTAGGTCTTGTCGAAGGCGACGGAGTTCTAAGTTTTCTAAGCCTAGGATTTCAAGTCTGGTGGGATAAGGTATTTTGTTGTTTTCAGAGGAATGGAGAACTCTTCAAAAAAAAAAAAAGAACTCTTCAAAAACAATCCTGTACTGATAATGTTAGAGTTCTTTAATTATGAGTAGAAAATATTCTCTGTCAACTTTTCTAAAGGAACTGAGAAAGCAACAATAGGTTTTCGCTTTAATCTCCTCAAAGTACCTTAATTCTTTAAAAAAGAAAAAGAAATCACAAACACTATTCACAGAATGGAATTCTGCTGGCAACGCTCGATTTTCCTGTTCCAGATCTAGTATCAAAACCAATCAACACCTGGATTTTTATGCAGGTTTTTGGCAAATAACTTCCTCTGCTGTTTTGAAAGGTGTGGTGAACATTTTTTAATTTAAACATTGTTACATTTGAGTCCTGTCAAAGAGTTAATCAACAAGTTATACAAATCACAATACCATCCTTGTCAGAACTTGTCTCAGCACAAAACAGCTTTGGAAGGCAAAATGTTTAGACAATCCTTGGAAATCATTTCATTAAACTAGTGAATTACAAAACCCATAAATCATGCATCTTTTTTACTGCTGATGAGATTTCACTTGACTAGTGAAGCAAACTAGTCTCCTCTTCCCCTGAGAATTATATTATTAATATTATTAGATTTCATTTAAAATTAGATTATATTACTTCTAAATATAGGTAGAAAATTACTATTCCAACTTCTGAAATAGCAATGCATGGATATGACAGTATATCAACTCTTGATTTTAAGACTGCAATCTTATGTCTATTTATGTGAAAATAAACTTCACTGAACACTTCTGATTCAACAGGGAAAGGATTCAGATATCATTGGATCAAAGATTTGGCAATTTCCAATGATTTTTCATAGCAACCATAGGTAAGGCTATGAGATGTAGGCTTCAAATGCAGATGATCAATAAATGCCAGAATAGATAGAAAAAAAACTAACTTGTGGACATTTGGATGTTATGACACAATCTCTGTGGCTTATTTATGTCAGATATTAGGATGCAAGTACAAAGAGCTGTGAACTAGCACAGATGCCAGTTGTCAGCAGGGTAAAATCTAATAAGGTTAGTAAATGTCAAAACCTGAAAAGGGAAGGATATATTTCCCAATTCAAAATCTACTGTAATCATTAACATCTTTTTATGTCCCCTATTCAGTGGTGGGATTGACCCGGTTCTCTCCAGATTGGGCAAACTGGTAACGGCGATTGCGGGAGACTCCATCCACCCGCCCGGATGTAATGCGTGAGCACTGCATATGCACAGAAGGCCGTGTGCATGCACAGAGGAGGCGTGTGCACTCACATTTGCGAACCGGTAAGGAAGGTAAGTGAATCCCATCTCTACCCCTATTAATTAATTAGGCTGTAATTAATGTAGTGGCTCTTGTCACATATATATTACAAGCCATTTCCAAGGTAGAGGGTATCATAAGAAAGAAATCATAAGATTGGGAATCTAGACATCTATAAGATTGATATATACCACTCAAAATAAACCCTTTAGGACTTGCATCATGAGCTCATTCATGAAAGCACAAAAATCATAAATGCTGTAGCATACCTGTCCTCTTTTTAATGATGGATCTTCTGCATAATTCTCTTTCTCTTTACTCTCCTCTTTTTCCATGCAACATTTCCCACTCCCTGCCAATGGGCAGCATTCCTAAGAAAAGAATTCATTCCATGATATTCAGGAATATTATCATAACACTGGAAAGAGAGCTAGAGGGGGTTATTTATTATTGTTTTCAATTATATTATTGTTGTATATTTCTTTGTGGTCTTTACAAAATAATCACTTCTTCTATCCACTTTTGCAATAGAACAGCATTTTCTTCCATTAATGGGCACTTTCAGCAAAATCAATGCAATGATCATCCATTGTTTTCTTACCGAAGAAAAAGCACTAAAGCTGTCCAGTATAGGTCTGTATCCAGTGCAACGGCACAAATTACCTGGAAGAAATGATCACACACAATAAATTTATTTTAGTGATCAATATGTATTTTGTATCCTCCTTTTAATGCATGTGCATCACTTGGGCAAGTTCACAGTAATTATAATCAACATAAACTGTACATAATTTACAAAAGAAACAAACTACTTCATACTTTATAAACTACTTTTATAAAAAATTACTTCATAAGAGCAAACCAAAGCAGGAAGATAAACTTTTATTCAGAGCATAGAAAGAATGCAGCAGTTTTTCTTCCTAATAGTTCTCTGTAGGCATAGGGTTGAGCTCCATGGTGGAAGTGCTTCCCCTCTGGTCAAATCTTTGCTCCCTTCAACAAAATAAATCTGTAGATTAAGATTGTTCCCATAAACAAATAGAATGTTAAAGGATACACAAAGAAGGTAGCCTTAACCAAAGTTAGAATTGTTAGAATAATTAATCAGTGGAACAACTTGCCTGCAGAAGTTGTAAATGCTCCAACACTGGAAATTTTTAAGAAAATGCTGGATAGCCATTTGTCTGAAATGGTGTAGGGTTTCCTGCCTGGGCAAGGGGTTGGACTAGAAGACCTCCAAGGTCCCTTCCAACTCTGATATTATTATTATTATTATTATTATTATTATTATTATTATTATTATTATTATTATTATTATTATTATTAATCAAAATGTGATTACTTTATTTATTTTAATTTATTAAATTAAATTATACATTAATTTGTGTATATGTTTTGTGCCATTTGTACTTCAAAAATATTTCAAAATATCTAAGGCCAACTGGAGCCAAGACCTGGGTAGAAGATTCAGTCATTGGTTATTCCCACTTTATATTTTATATATTTTAATACAAGTAGAGAGTAGAGAAGACAAATATTGGAGGTAACTGGTAGCAGAACCAAGTTTGGGAGGCCTTGACTTATGACCACAATTGAGCCCCAAATTTCTCCTGCTAAATAAGACAGTTGTTAAATGAACTTTGCCCCATTTTACGACCTTTCCTGCCACAGTTGTTAAGTTAGTAACATGGTTGTTAAGTGAATCTGGCTTCCCCATTGATTTTGCTTGTCAGAAATTTGTAAAAGGTGATTATGTGACTCTGGGACACTGCAACTGTCATAAGTGTGAAAAACGGGAATAAGTCATTGTTTTCAGTGCTTTGAACAGACACTAAACAAATGGTTATAAGTTGAGGAGTACCTGTAAAATTAGTCACTTCTTTTGGTGTATGTCTAAATGACTAAAGAGCATGGAGAGAAAAATATTGTCTGCCTACCATCCAAAGATGCAACAATCTGCTCCATGCTGGGTTCAGGATGATTTCTTAGGAGAGAATACATAGACATCACCATCCCAGGAGTACAGAAGCCACACTGAGAGCCAAAACATTTTGCCAGCCTTTCCTGGAACCAAAATATCTGAATTTATGATCCACAGGAAAACATTATCTTGCAGATATATTTATTACTATCTTTTCATAGCCTGGATGCAATGCAATGATTTATTTATGAATTGTTATTCTTATGACTTTATTATTCAAACTCTATACTGTATATACAGGATTTCTAAATTTTTTTTTGCTGATTATTACAAAAAGCAATTAAGGATCAACTTTTACTTTTTCAAAAGAGATAATGTTGTTGTATATACAACTTACAGTATGTCTAAACTAAGGCTACAGAAATTGTCACAACTGCTCTTTCTCCTCTGCTGCATACACTGCATGAATCTTGAGCAAAAGCTGCATCGCAAGGGCTGATGCCTGTACAAATTTTCACCGCATGCAGTGCAACCTCTATGCTACACTTGTTTTTAAACTATAGCCTGCAGTGCAAGACTTAAGAAAAAATCTCCCTAATTGTTTTATCTCTGTATTACAAATCTCCTACATGCCCACATTTTTTATGCAGGGTCAGTGCCCAACTTGACAATTTGCCCTATTTTTACTGTCAAAATAAATGAAAATGTTTCTGAATGTGGAGATCTTACCCTAAAGGATCCCATGGGAACAGAAATCAGACAAGTGCATTGTCATTTGGAAATGCCACATAAAAATTCAGTTACAACCCTTTAAATAATCTGTCATAAACCTGATCCTACATTGCCAGAGGTACTAGGGGGCCTCTTCCCTTCTCTGGTAAATGTGGGTCACAGCTACAGCAGCAGATACCTTCTCGCATATATCAATGGAAAGGAAGGATTCTGTGATGCAACCACAACAGCCAGATAAGGAGAACAAAGCAAAAGAAATATTTAATGAGATGGGAACTAAGGAAGTTGGGAACAGGAAACTGTTAGGAGTTATTCTTCAACTCAGATGGTATGAACTAGGCTTGAGAAAAGCTATAGGTTCAAATTCTCAATTAAGTTTTGAAAGAAGCACTGTAAGTCATTGTATCTTCTTAACTGGTTTAACCACTTATCTATTATTCTTACCTGTATAGGATTAAGTTTGGTCTTTGTGGTTCCCACTCCTTCTACAGTAGTTATTGCAGCACCATGGATGGAGCACAATGGAAGTAGACAAGAGTTGGCTGGATAATGACTTTGGGATGTAAAGGAGAGTAGTCACATGCATAAACATTAAAATAGTTGTAGATGATCTCCACACCATTTAATCTGACATGCTGTCCATTTCATAGCCTTCCAGAGAAACCCTACTATTGGGCCACTACCTTGGAATAATATTTGCTATGCCTTGAGACAAAGTTGATGCAAATTTATATTAAACATCCGTGTATTGATTTTCATTAGAGATATGATAGAATTCAAAAATAATTCCAGTGATTTAAATTGAAATAAAAAGCTGTGAGAAGGGAACCTGTGTGCTTGGTGGTCCCCTGCAAGACCTTTGCTTTCTTTCTTTTTTTTACACCTTCTTACTTTCAAACCAGACTTGGACCGGACAGCCATCAGGAGAAATTAGAATAGCGGACATAGTACCAAATAGGATTGAGTTAAAGCATGTTTTCCATCAATCACGATTCTCCAATTATAAACTGTTCTTACTTTGGTAATGATTCAAAAGAATTGCAGCCAAGAGAAGTGCTACAGAGATCCACAAGCATCCCACCACCTTATATAACAAGGAATACGGGAAGGGGCAATGAATATCTTCTGTTCAAGCACTGTAGCTTGAACAGGTTTATTGTTTTAACTGAAACTTGGCATCCTTAAACCCATGTGGGCCCACTAAAATTCCAACCGCTTTACTACTCTGTTTTGGTTATTCTTGTCTGACAGAATTATTATTTTTCTATCTGTATTTCCACAATTCTTTGGGGTGAAAACAACATCAGAGAGGTTCCTTAACTTTGCATAATCTTTAGACAGAATTCAGCTTCCCCCTTTCTGAAGGATACTGTATCTTTCTGGTTTCAGGATTATAGGCTGATATCATCACAGTACAGGCCCCACAGCCTCCAATTCCACAGCCATATTTAGTTCCAGTCAGGTTGACTGATACAGACATATCGTTAAGGAAAAAAACCCCGATTCCCATCTAAGTCTGCACATTTTGCCAGAACAATTTCCCCATTGCTTTCAATTTCCATAGGGAGCAAGTGGGAAGAAAATAAATGCAGGTAGTTCTCGATTTACAGCCACAATTGGGCCCAGAATGACAATTGTTAAGCAAGGCAGTTCTTAAGTAAGTCACGCCTGATTTTACAACCTTCTTTTTGCCACAGTTATGAAGCAAATCATTGCGTTAAGGGAATTGTGTGGTTGTTAAGTGAATCTGGTTTGACTTTGCTTGTCAGAATAAATACGAACCAGAAGGTACTGTTTTCTTAGGAAACTGAGGTTTACTTTGGTTACAAGAAAATTATCATTCATTTTGCATAATCAACAGAATTTATTATGTAACGCTATAAAGAAAAAGGATACGTTCCTTTCTCAGGTAATTAAGCAAGTATTCTTCAGGATCAGGATAATTGTCTGTCACCTGCATTGAAAGAAGATTTAACCCTTATAAGGATATAATGCACTTTCCCCCAATAGGCTTAATGTTGCTTTTAACAGTGAAAATTTATACCATATACTTTTTCTTTCCTCTTACTTAGGCTTAGCATTACAGGCTTACAAATCTCTTAGCATGTTTGAATTAATTCAGCTGAGACTTGAGTCATCTGTTAATAGAGAAGACAATGCAAAGTTGTTTGAGCTGTGGACCTTCAGATACAATAAGACTATTAGGATAAGAAGGGGACAGGTGGGACATGGCATAAGCCATTAAAAAATTATAGCAAATCAAAAGATAGAAATAGATCTTCTTTCCTTTTGTCCTCCCTCCCTCCCTCAGCAATATAGCTCTATTTACATTTTATACTCTGTGCAATGCATGAAAAATTCCTTTCAGAGTTGATATGTTGATGGGAACAAACCAGCATAAAGTTCTGTTAAAAGATTTCTACTCTGCCGTAAGAAAACATCACTGTACATATAGGTTTATAAACATTTATGATATGAAAACGGTTTTATTTTTTGCCTCTCCTTACTGATGCCTTCTGTAATATAGAGACCATTTGGAATACAATACAATTTTAGATTAAAGGGACTTAGGCAGGTCCTTCTAAAGGTTCTTCTTGTTTCTAATTAAAATATTCAGGGAGTAGTGCTGTTATTCACTCTTCCTTCTGCTACTTCTGGATTATTTTATTACTCAAATGGCAAGTTAAGACTGGCTGAGCTGTGATATCTATAATTTTTTACTCTGATAAACTCTGGTAAAGCCTCAAGGCACCATATTTACCTGAGTAGGAATGAACTTGAGGCAACACCTTAAGTTCCTTCAGGTGTTTACTTATGTTTCTAGACTAAATCAGACGTTTCTCCCAAATATATATTGTCTCATCATATCTCCAAATTAAAACTGCTTAAGGTGAAGAAAAATCTGTGAGTTGTGTGAGAGCAGTGATACAATTAAAAAGAAAAACATTATCAGCAACCCAATTTTAGTGATCTTTTCTTTCTCTTTGTTGGATTTAGAAACAGTCTTCCAAATTGTGGCAAACATTTCTTAACATGATTATAGATTTTTTTTTACAGGAATTTGCCTCTGTAGTTGGGTGCATTTTGGATTGCTGAGCACTAGATGATGACACTTATGATTCCATTGGGAACCATAAATAATATTTGGGAATCATAAACAATGGTAGAAGACTGGTAATATCTATATTTATGTATTATAAGTGGTAGCATTTCCATACTTCTTATTCTCATTTATTACTAATAGGGGCATTGTATATAGAACTATTACAGTATTAGCATTGGTGAGGATCTCATTTTTTAACCTCTTTGCTGGAAATTCCTTTTCTTTCCTAGAGATTTACCTGTATTTAGCACCTACTCATCAGTATTTTGCATTCATTTTCTTAACTTATTCTTAATTATTTATTCTACTGCTTGTTGCAAATATAATTGTCAAAACTTAGCAAAGAACTGATTTTTGGGCAATTGGTAACAGAGGAAAGTTTTGAAAAGATTTTCACCCATTATTCAAATATGTTTACTGAGTGAGCTGAAAGTCATTCCAGCTGCAGAACCTAAACATGCAAAGATAATATCCTCTGACTGGAACATGTTCTAGTTATGGCATGTTTGCAGAAAAAAGATCAAGGCAAAAAGACTGCAAAATGTTAACACACTGGGAATATGAATGAAGGTAAGTTGTTTCCTGGGCATTTCTTTATATTTTAATACCCTGTTTTGTGCTTTTACCACACGGTATTAGCATTCTAAAAATATAAAAAAGCAAAAATGTAGTTCACTTCAGACCTAAGGGATGGGGACATTGAAAGTTTCACATTTTAAATCTCTCCCTCAAAATTTTCTAGTTGAAAATTCATAAAATATATTTCTGGATGCCTTCTTGTTTTCTTGCATGTGTCGTGCAAACTAAAGTTCCTCTTGAGAATATGGGTGGAAACTGATCAAAGAAAGAAGCAACTTAGAACTAAGGAGAAATTTCCTGACAGTTAGAACAATTAATAAGCGGAACGACTTGCCTGCAGAAGTTGTGAATGCTCCAACACTGGAAATTTTTAAGAAAATGTTGGATAACCATCTGACTGAGATGGTGTAGGGTTTCCTGCCTGGGCAGGGGGTTGGACTAGAAGGCCTCCAAGGTCCCTTCCAACACTGTTGTTATATTATATTATTAATATCAATTTGTAGTAAATCTGGCAAAAAGCTACTTAATATATTTGTAAATTGATGCTCTAAATATAAAACTGCATAAATCAGTTTTAAATAAAAAAAGAAATATTATCTGATTTATTTCTTAACAACTTTTCAGATGATTGTTTAGCAATGTCTTAATTAGCTTAGTCTTGGCAAACCTTTACATTAATTACAATGGTAAAATAATAGTTACACAATATAACAAAATCATTTCTGCAACAGTTCAGTTCATTTAATTGGTTTAAGATCACTGTATTCCTGTCCTACCGGGCTGCATACAAATACTTGGGGGAATAATTTTACAAGTCAATAAATATGTCGCATTTATGTAGTTTTATTTCTGTGTAAGCAATTACTATTGCATGTACACAAATCTGTCCCTCGTACTGTAAAGATATAATCTATTGCAAGTCAGAATGAATCACTGTGCAGTGTCAGGAATAATATAGTATCATAAGGCATTTCTCACCTTCCTGAATTTTCTGTTAGAGAAAATAAATACTTACCTTCCTTCCATTCACAAAAAATAAAAGCTCATCTGATGGTTGAGGACAAGCCATTTTGTAATTGAAAAGCACACTTTAAGAACTACCAGGAGTGAATGAAGGATTATGCAGTGGCAGTCAGTTTCTAAAAACTAAGCGACAAATGATATAAGGAGGGAGGAGGAGCCTGAATAGAATTATTCAAAATCTCCTTGGAAGGTTGTTTTTCTTCATCTTCAGGCATTTTTTATTTAGTTTATTTAGTTGGATTTAGTTGGGTTTATTTAGTTGGAAGAATTTAACACTATTTAGATGTAAATCAAGTTTATTTATTTATTATTTATTTATTTATTTATTTAATTTATATACTGCCCATCTCCCGAAGGACTCAGGGCGGTTTACAGCCAAATAAAACAGATTACACAAAAAATTAAAAGCATTTTAAAAATCTAATTCAATTTAGCTGAAAAATTTAAAACTATAATAAAACCATGATAAAACCCATGTTAAAATTAAATTAAGCCAGCCCTGCGCGATAAAACAAAAAGGTCTCTAGTTTGCGTCGAAAGGTCCGGAGGACAGGGAGTTGACGTATCCCCGGAGGCAGCTCATTCCAGAGGGCAGGTGCCCCCACAGAGAAGGCCCTCCCCCTGGGGAGTTACTTTAAGAATCACTGCACTAGGTTAAGTCTAAAGTTCAAGAATTGGGAAGAAAACACTATCTGGACATTTTCCTTAGAGGAAGTCATATTCATTTATTTCTATTTCACTTGCAGGTGTTCTAGAAGGTAGGGAATTTTAGGAAGGGAAACATCTAGGAAAATGATGGGAGAACAGGGGACTGTACAAAAAGTAAGGGATGAAAACAACCCCTCTCTTTCCTCTGCTGGGAAATTCTGCTAGATCACAGCCCAATGAAATGGTACTCATGACTGAATCGGAATCATTCGCAAGGCATTTTCCCAGTCCTTTAACTGGGTGAAATGGTGCACCATAGGGTAAAACCTTTTGAACAAGGTACGTCAAATGGGCTAATTTACAGAATGCATTCAAAATCCAGGACTCAGGACTCCCATAGAACTGAAATTTGGCAAATTTTATAAAACTATTTATGACATAAAGTTTAACATAAAACCCTTTGTGACATAATACAAAATGTCACAAAACATTTCCTGTGCTGATGTTTGATTTTACTATATAGTTCAGCATAAGCTATTTTCAAGGCAATACATATCTGAACATATCCCAACTTTTCCAGTGAAGACAGTACATTAGAAGCTCTGTGACTGCTGACATCATTGAGAAATCTGGTAAAGAAATCTCTCTGAAAAGATGACCTACGAGTCATAGGTTTTTCAATACTTTGCTGAAAACCCTATTTCAGTACAGTACAAAGTACAATATTAATTTAATTTAGGAATAGGATTACAGTATATGCTAACATAACCATTAAAAACCAAGGAACAATTTTACACTTGTTTCCTTATTTATAACATTTTTAGACTACCTGAGTTTCAAGGAGTCTAAGCTGTGTGCAATGCGAGAATATAAATTATTAATTACAAATTACTATACAGGATGATACAAAACAGGCATAAATACCTTGGCTCTGAAAATTTCGCGATCAGTTCAAAAGCCAGTCTGCAAAAACTGCTGTTATTACTGGATTGAAAGCTATGCAAATGCAAGTCATCATTGCCTGGAGGCAAGTTGTTGAGTTATTGAGCAGGATACATCAGTGAGACTGCTCAGTTTCATGTCTTCTTCCTGTTATACCTTGAGGTAAAAGGGAACCTTCAGCAGACACTCCTTTGTCACCCATTCTGCATGGGAAGAAGTTACTTGCAAAAGGCTGTCTATTAGATAGCCAGGTCTCTAGCTACACATGAATGTATAAATATTGAGCAGTATATGAATTGCACTTAGCAATAATTGATAACCAATGCTGTTCTTGCGCTAATATTTGCAGCTATTAAACATGCACAGACCATGGCTTTTTGGACCAGCCAAGTTTCCAATGGTCTTCAAATGCATAAAGTAAAAATACAGAAATCCAGTTATGAGATGCATCCTATTCCAAGTAAAGGTCTCATACAGGGGTCCCCAACCCCCAGTCCATGGACTGGCACCAGTCCATGCCATGCCAAAAATTACACCATGCAAACAGCAAAGCCTCATTGGCGGAATGCAGGCAGCACATGAAACCACACCTCTTCTGGTCCACGGAAAAACTTCTCTCCATGGAACTGGTCACTGGTGCCCAAAAGGTTGGGGGCTACTGCTCTACTAAGCAGTCCAAAGTTGGGCCATAGCTGCCTGGCCACAGATTCTACCTGTCCATCAGGAGCTGTGAGTCCAGAAGAGCCCCAAGTTGTGGCTCTTCTTTTTCTGGTGAAGAATAATCTATCTGAAAATCAAAGTTGGTATTATCTTGGTGTCAGTAGCCACAAGAGTATTCAGCCACTCTGTTTTGTTGGGTTCCTTCCAATTCAAGCATGGGCAGTTTCCACACACTGCAACAACTTTTACTGGATCTCCCATTCAGCTCAGGGTGACATTATAAAGATGGGTATCACATGCATATTGATAATAGCTCCTCCTGAACAAATGGGTGAGTTCTTCTAGCACTTTCATGTAGATGTTCAATGGGACTGGAGAAATGACCAAGAACTAGAAATAATTGATTTCTATGGAGAAATATTATATCATATGATCTTCATAAACAGGTTGCAGCAGATGGAGGTTTCTGTATCACTAAAAACAAGAAGTATATCTGGCACTTCATACCTGGGATGGTTTTAGCTCTTTTTCCATGGGAGAATAGTGGTTATTCCCATGGATGTTTGCACAACCCATGAGGAAGGACATTTGACACTATGAGGCAAGTCCCAACTTCCATGTTTCTTGTATCCTGATATGGAACTCACTTGAATCTCCACAGTGGACTTTTATGACTACCATAGGTAATAATTTTAAATTAAAAAATACTTTCTGAAGAGGAAAGCATTAAATTCTCACTTCACCTCTCTTGATTTACTGTTTTGTAATCTCATTTTGTAAAAGAAGGGGAGAACTTAGTGAAACTCACTGGAGAAAATACCTGACTCTGCGCTACATATATTTGACCCCAAGGAATTTCAGGCAATAAAAAAACCAGTTTCAATTGGCTCTAGTTCTGATGCTGTAGGTATCACGTTGCTTATTATTGGAATTATATATACACTTGCAAGACCTGTAAGTTTCGTTATTTAATCTGAAAGAACAGCACATTTCCGTAACTTATCTCAAAGCAAACAGTCTTCATGAATATCACTATGTGGCACTGGAGAAAGAAGAGTAACTTGATAACTTCTAACATTTTTGGCTAGAGTTTCACCTCTTGGATTCTTGGGATTTTGTTGGGTCTCAGTGAGGTGTTGACACTGTCTCCTTTAAGCACCCAATTTGAAAGTTGTCTCTAAGGTCAGTGCTTAGAAAACTGACCTTTATTTATTATTTTTTCTGTAAACTTGAAACGGTTCTTTGCAAAAAAGAGGCATTTACTACTGAGAGCTTTCTTCTGTCCCAATGTTAAACGTTCCTTATCTCATGTTCTATGAACAATAAAAGCATTTTCTTCCTTATTTCTACAGCTGGGTTACTGATGCACTATTGATTCTAGTAGCATTCTTCACAATTATGTTGCACATAGTAAATTCAATCAGATTAAAAACATATTTTAGGGATGAGGAGCTTTCACAAGCTTCAGTGTGACATAGTATAACCAATTTCATTTCTAGTGTTAGATATGTCCTTTTCTTTTGGGGTAAGGGGGTTGAACAAGACCTTGATGGCCAGTTTGTCCTCACAGTAGCAGAAGTAACTTGTGATAAATTTGAGCTTGTGTTGTTAACTCTGCTCTGTGGCTATGCCGTGGCTATGAAAAGGAATAGAAATTCATGCTCTTAAAAGAAGATACAATATAGTACTACAACTTGGTTCAGACCACTTCATCAGCTGGTTAAATATGGGAGTCACAATATTTATTAAGGTCATTTCTGATTTGAAGATTCATATCAAACTGGAAACTTGAATTGGGTCAGTTTGATATTAACAACAGATTTCATTCATTTTTCCAATTTGATTTGGAAAAAGAAAACGATTTGGAGGTTTAGTGATCTTCTTTTGAATTGAATTGAATTTCTAAATCCAAGTTTCATGCTGCCTGATACCATTGCATTCAGAAAAACAGATAGAAAGGAAATTCAAAATGAGTGCACTCTAAAAATTTAAATTTTCTACATAAGCAGAACTTCTTTGGTATAACTAGAGTGAAGGACTTTTTAACTTCCTGACTTCATATGATTTATAAAATAAATCAGACTTACCAGAAGTTAACTAATATCAGTCACTTGGGCCAGATTTTATATTTATGAAGAACTCATTAATTTGAAAATAAGAATGCTTGTGATTTATTACATGCCTTAGCCCAAGCCTATACTAACTTAAGAGTCACTTCCTTGTTTGTTTTGAATTATATTTGGCTTAACAGTAGCTTTTAGTTGTTATAAAAATACACAGAAAGTTTTAAAGGTGTACAACTGTAACACGGGAAGGAGCATGTTTCAAAATTTATATTAATAATCATGACAAAATAGGAAATGTGCCATTTTAATTCCCCTTCTCTATGTGATTATATAAGAGGTAAAATAAGTACTTGACTCATCAACTCCAGGATTGTATAGAAAGCAATTAAACTATTTTTATACTATTCATGCTCAGAATTACACTATTCATGCAAGTGCAATCAGAATTCATATTTCACAATATAATACAATCATTACAAATTATTTTTAAAAATGCAAACAAAAGTGCTGTGTAACTCTAGAACTATTCAGCACATTCTTCAACGTTTAGTCCATTTCTTATGCTGAGAGTAATAGGACAGATTAAAACCACTGGCTATGTCTTGGCTCTAAAATAATATGAAAACATTTTTCCCCATAGCAACTGGCATTGTTAACACATTGAGATTAAAAACTGTTATTTCTAGGTGGATGCTTGGTGGATGATATATGATCCTCTTTCTCAATCAACAGCATTCCCTGGCCTGACCCTGAGCAGGCCTGCTCTTGTTAAGAATCAGTGATATTAATGAATAGAAAATCTGGAAGAAATCCAAAAATTGTATCCACCTCACAAATATTTATTTATTTATTTATTTTATTTATTTGATTTTTATACCGCCCTTCTCCCGAAGGACTCAGGGCGGTGTACAGGCAAAAATAAAACAGATAGTACAATATACAATTTAAAATGCAATTAAAAAACTTATTTTAAAATTGGCCTGAAAAGTAAAAATATACAATGAACTAAAAACCCCATTTAAAATTAGTTAATAAGAATTTAAAATTTAATAAAATTTAATAAAATTCAATTTAAGCCAGCCCCGCACGAATAAAAAGATGTGTCTTCAGTTCGCGACGGAATGTCCGAAGGTCAGGTATTTGGCGTAAACCCGGGGGAAGTTCGTTCCAGAGTGTGGGAGCCCCCACAGAGAAGGACCTTCCTCTGGGGGCCGCCAGTCGACATTGCTTGGCGGACGGCACCCTGAGAAGTCCCTCTCTGTGAGAGCGTATGGGTCGGTGGAAGGCATGTGGTAACAGCAGGCGGTCCTGTAAGTAAATATAATTTGTCTATTTTTCTGCATGAGATAGGGTAAAACAAATGTCCTCAACTGCCATGCTCAAATTTCTCAAGATAAGAGGTGGCCACTACCTGCAGTACTCAAAACTATTCAAAGTCAAGCCAATAGCACTTTTTATGGTGCCCAGCAGGGCCCCTTCTCCAATTTTGCACTATTAGAACTTGCTCTACCCACATTTCTAAGATTCGCCCTTCAAGTCTCAAAATACGTCTCTAATGCCTCCTTGAGATTGGAAAGTAGGTTAGAGTGTGGCTGGCCATAAAGAAATAGCTATATCACGTAGCAAAATTCATGCATACATATATAAAGGAAAACATGTATTTTATGCATGGAAAAAACCACATATCCAGAAGTGAGCTTCAACTGGTTTGGACCAGCTGTTAAAATTCTACTCAGTCCAGTAAACCGGCCAATACCACCACTGACTGGCTCTTCCCCCACCCATTTTTCGGCCCGTTTTTCACCCGTTTTTTTGGGCCATTTTTCAGCAATTTTTTGGGCTGAAAACACCCCAAAAATGGCCTGGAAAATGGCAGAAAACAGCCCAAAAACTGGCCTGAAAAATGGCTGAAAATGCCCCCAAATGCCCCAGAAAACAGCCCAGAAGATCTCAAATCTTCAATTACGTCTCTTAAAGCTGTACAACAATCTGGATTTGAAAGGGGAAGAAGAATTCGTAGCTTGTGTGGGCACATACTTCAGACCTCTCAATACCTCACATCCATTGTGCTTTTTTCTGCCCCGCTGCACAAATCTTTTAAACATTTGCTGGCAAACACAAAGTGAGCCTTCACCCCAAAGCATATTCCCCCTTCTGAATTTAGATTATTATACAACCATATGAAATAGTATAAAATTGCACTACTAAGCACAGTAACACCTGGACCATTATTATTATTTATTTTATTTTTTATTTTTTAAATTTTTATACCACCCTTCTCCCGAAGGACTCAGGGCGGTGTACAGCCAAAGATAAAAACAACAAATATACAAAGTTAAAATATCAATTTAAAATACCTATTCAATAGTGGCCGAATTAAAACCGTCAGATTGATCTAACCTAAAATACCCCATATAAAATTACAAAGGATTAAAAATTAAAAATTTAAAAATTTAAAAAATCAGTCCAGTCCCGCTTGAATAAATAAGTGAGTTTTTAATTCCCGGCAAAAGGTCCGAAGGTCAGATATTTGGCGCAAACCGGGGGGAAGGTCGTTCCAGAGAGTAGGTGCTCCAACAGAGAAGGCCCTTCCCCTGGGGGCCGCCAGCCAGCATTGCTTGGCGGACGGCACCCTGAGGAGACCCTCTCTGTGAGAGCGTACGGGTCGATGGGAGGCATAAGGTAACAGCAGGCGGTCCCGTAAGTACCCGGGCCCTAAGCCATGGAGCGCTTTAAAGGTGGTAACCAAAACCTTGAAGTGCACCCGAAAGACCACAGGTAGCCAGTGCAGACTGCGCAGGAGCAGTGTTACCCGGGAGCAACGAGGAGCTCCCTCAATCACCTGCGCAGCTGCATTCTGGACTAACTGGAGTCTCCGAGTGCACTTCAGGGGTAGTCCCATGTAGAGAGCATTGCAATAATCCAGGCGGGAAGTGACGAGAGCATGAGTGACCGTGCATAAGGCATCCCGGTCCAGAAAGGGACGCAACTGGCGGACCAGGCGGACCTGGTAAAAGGCTCTCCTGGAGACGGCCGCCAAATGATCTTCAAACGACAGCTGTCCATCCAGGAGAACGCCCAAGTTGCGTACCCTCTCTGTTGGGGCCAGCGACTCACCCCCAATAGACAGCTGCAGTTGCAGCTGACTGTACCGGGGTGCCGGCATCCACAGCCACTCAGTCTTGGATGGAATTGAGTCTGAGTCTGTTTCTCCCCATCCAGACCCGTACAGCCTCCAGGCAACGAGACAGCAGTTCAACAGCTTCGTTGGGGTGGCCCGGGGTGGAAAAGTACAGCTGAGTGTCATCAGCGTACAGCTGATAACTCACCCCAAAGCCACTGATGACCTCGCACAACGGCTTCATGTAGATGTTGAACAGGAGAGGCGAGAGAATCGACCCCTGAGGCACCCCACAAGTAAGGCGCCTCGCGGTCGATCTTTGCCCCCCTGTCAACACCATGGCAAAACTATGTGAAAAAAATTGATACAAGTTCCCATACCCCATATATAATTATGTTGAACAAATGTAATGTCTTTGGGTTTAAAGCTAAGATATGAAAATAAGGAAAACAAGAAAACTTCATCAAAAACTTGAATTGCCTTAATGTTGTCTTCCTAAAGTCCCCTGCTTCCTTCTTTGCTCCAATTACAATTTCTGTACTAATAAACCAAGATTTAGAACCAATTCTGAGAAAATAAGCTTGAAAGAGGGTCAAAAATCCTTCCACCCACTTGGACCTTTTCCACATATCAGTACATCTCTTTGCAAAACAGATTGTGCTTTAAAACACACATCTGTCTCTAGCATATTTAGTTGGACAACAAGCAGACTCTTTGGAAAGAAATCAAGGAAAGAAGGGAGGAAAACCAAGAACTCCCTCCCCAAAAAAGTAGGGGTAGGGAAGGAATCTTAAGTATGTGTAAAAGTCCCTTTTTTCCCAGTGATAACAGTTCTAGGATAAATCAAATCAATAATAATGTCCGTTCATGTATTTCTCCTGCTCAGCTTTTCCTCATTATCTGACTATTCTAGAATATAAATAAAGACAGAGGAGGACAGTTTTATGATTGGGAGAACTTTATGTCTATTTTTAGGGTCTCATACTATAAATAAAGAGAATGGAGGACAATTCTTGTGATTGAAAGAACTTTGTGTGTATTTTTAGGTCCAGAATGATCACAGGTCAATGACAGAACATAGATATTGCATATTCTTGCAGAGCAGAGCTGAGGAAAACTTCTGTTGAGATCATTGCAAACTTCTCATAAATTATGGTCCATGAAGGTAGGGAGATTAGTGATTCTTAGAAGTCTTTCTATATTTTTATGCATAAAGTATGTTTCTATTAGAGTTTTCTTTCATAGATATGCTGCTCAGGATAATCTATAATATATTGGGTTTTTTTTAGAAGAAGGAGACCAAAGCACAGATCCCTAAAAAGGATCTTAATTTGCCCATTTTTGACAGGGTTTTTCAAACTTGCAATCCTAAAATGTGTGGACTTCCAGAATTGCCCAGACAGCATTCTGGAAGTTGAAGTCTACACATCTTAAAAGTTGTCAAATTTGAAAAATATTGATCTATCAGAACATCTAGCTCAGAGGTATCCAACCTTGGCAACTTTGAGACTTGTGGACTTCAAAATGGGCTGAAAAATGGGCAGGGCGGGGCCAGCCAGTGGTGGGATTAACCCAAACTGGTCCGAACTGGCTGAATCCCACCTCTGCCTTTGAGGTGATTGGCCAGGAGGCAGGGCTGGATGTGATGAATGACGTCAAGTTGACCATGCCCACTCAGTATGCCTATTCAGCCAGTCATTAAGGCAGAGAACTGGTTGTTAAATTATTTGAATCCCACCACTACATATATCTAGATAAAATGCCAACATCTGAGCTTTGACTCTATATAAAGAGATACTGTGTTGTATATGTTAAACCGTAGGAGACATTTACTTTCACTCTAAGAGAAGGAAAAATGTGTTTGTAGTAAGCTAATACATTCCATTTCATTGATACAGTAATGCGTTTTAAACTAAAATTACCAATAAAAGCGAGTTGGAAAAAGCTGTGTTTTGCAGCCACTATCCAAAGTTATGTACCAACTGGATTGAATAAATATAATATTTTTGACATCCACTGATTGTCTGGTATGTTTTATTTCCAGCTTGGAATGAACCCAGGGTAAGTATTTTAATTCCTCTGCCAGAACAGAAGAAAGAAAAGGAACAGAAATATTTTCAAGATTCTTCTGTTTTGTGATGAAATGTTACACTGCTGTTAGTTATTGCAGAGGTCCTTGTGCAGAATTACCCATGAGACTGGCAAGTGACATTTCTGCAAAAAATCCAGAGGCCTCAACACTTCTATCATAACACTACATTTCTCCTTTTTCTGGGAAGTCAAAGATTTGTGACATAAAAACTTTCATTTTTACAAAGTTGCAGTCTCAACATTCCTATTTAATATGATCAATAGGAATTTCTCCTACACTCAGTAGAGAAAATTAAGATTTTCTACACTTTATAGTAAACTTTATACAAAGAGACATATCAATATTCTTTGTTTGCACACAAGTGTTCAGTTGGAATTCTAATAGCAGGTATATTGTTCATGTAAGAACTTCAGAATAGAAGGGATTGCTGGGGAGCACACATATTCCTATTCAAATAGAAGCAGGAAAATTGCTAGTTTCAGGATTTGCAGACATTTGAGATGCATGCCTTAAAACCACTTACAAAATGGCTGTCTTGGTAGCTAGACACACAACATTTATTAGAAGGCAAACTGATGACCTTGCTATCCATCATACCCTCTGACTACTGTATAATTTTCTCTTACTTTAATTTTGTAAAAATCTCTGTGGGCCCTTAGTAGGCATTTGTGAATATTTAGCATCTCTTGGATTCTTTTAATCTAAAGGATCAAAAGAATAATTAAACCAAATGCAACATTTGCCTGTAAGGCATCAAGAGCAAATTAGTGTTGACATGTATTATGTTCCTCATCCCTGAATTAGAAAATATATTGCTTACTTTACATTTACTGCTACTTTATTTACATCCATTCCACTAGAACCAAATCAACCACAGGGGCATTAGAAAAGGTTGTGGTACTTCTTGCATAAAAGTGAACATTATATATTGGAAGCTTTAACTCTCAGTTAGCAGTCTAGGATGAAAAACTACAATTCACATTCTATTTAGATCTAGAACCATGATGGCAAACTTATGGCACTCGTGCTACAGGTGGTACATGTAGCCATATCAGTGGGCACGTGAGCTCAGGTACAGCGTGCATGCGTTTACTGGCCAGCTGAATTTTGGGCCTTCTGGGCCCACTAGAAGTAGGGAAACAGGCTGTTTCCTGCCTCCAGAGGAGACTCCGGAGGCTGGGAACAGCAAAAAACATCACTTCCTGTCCAACCAGAAATTGATAAATAGGCCGCTTCTGGCCTCCGGAGGGCCTCTGGGGGGGATGGGGAAGGCCATTTTTGCCCTCCCCAGACTCATAGAGAGACACTGGAGCCAGGTGAGAGAGAAAAATGGGCCTACCAGGCCATGGCATGCCAGGAACGGGGGTGGGGTCGCGCACGCATGCACGAGAGTGGGGCACATTGAATTATGGATGTGGGAACATGCACGTGCGACCCCCTGACTCCCCTCCTGGCACACAATGGCAAAAAGGTTAGCCATCAGTGATCTAGAACTTTATCCATAAAACAAGCTAAATGTGTTACACTTCAAAGTTTGCCTACAGAAAATCTTTTGAGTTTCAAAAAATGCTAAAATTTTAAATTCTAATAGAAGAGGAATACTGAAAAATAGATCCAAAATAAGGATGTGGAAAACACCAGAGCTGGAAAAACTGAATAAATTTCCAACACCTCAACATCAGCCATCGCTGGTGCTCACAATGAAGTCAGGGTGTATTGGCACATCTCAGAAGTGATATCAGCCGGATTCCTACAAACACAATTGAACCATCTTCTCCAATGATTGTCACAAATCACATAATTGTCATTTACAATTAAGATTTATTTATTTATTTATTTTATTTATTATTTTAATTTATATACCGCCCTTCTCCCGAAGGACTCAGGGCAGTTTACAGCCAAGTAAAACAAGGAATCACAAAAATTAAAAACATTCTCTGCTGTAGCACCTGTCCGGTGGAATATTTATATTCATAGATTAGAATGGTCCCAATCCAGTTAGTTTTTTTGTAAGGGTTTAAAATATAAATCTAATAAATAAATGAATGGATGAATAAATAAGTAAATAAACTTGGCGGTGTCCCTGGACCTGGGGCTCCAAATATGTTAAGAGACTGATTTTTGGCTCTACTATTAATTCATTAATTATCTTGACTGCTGTATATATTTATTTTACAATTATTTTTGATTGGTTTTAAATGTTTTGTTTGAGAGCTGTAAACTGCCCAGAGTCGATTGATTGAAATGGGTAGCCATAGAAATTAAATGAGTGAATGAACAAAATCAATAAAACATAAAAATGTTAAGATAAAAGATGGCAAAATGAAGAACCAAGGGAACCTCACTCTCCCACATCAATGTCTGGGTTAAGGGCCAGGTCTTCATGGCTCTTCTAAATAACAGTGGAGGGGGGACCAATTGAATCTTGGGAGGAACCTTGTTCTAGAGCATACTCTGCTACAAAAAAGGCACACTTCCAGTAACTTGAGAGATGACATTGTTTAATTAATTAATTAATTTATTTATTTAGTCACAACAGTATATATAAGCATAAGCATGAAAGTAACTATATAATATATAAGCATATATATATAAGCATAAGTATGTAATAACTATATTGATTGGATATAATGAAAGAAAACAATAGGACAGGAACGGTAGGCACATTTGTGCTCTTATGCATGCCCCTTACAGACCTCTTAGGAATGGGGTGAGGTCAATAGTAGACAGTTTTTGGTTAAAGCTTTGGGGATTTTGAGAAGAGACCACAGAGTCAGGTAGTGTGTTCCAAGCATTAACAACTCTGTTACAGAAGTCATATTTTCTGCAATCAAGATTGAAGCGGTTAACATTAAGTTTAAATCTATTGTTTGCTCTTGTATTGAAGCTGAAGTAGTCTTTAACAGGAAGGACATTGCAATAGATGATTCTATGAGTTAAACACAGGTCCTATCGAAGGTGGCGGAGTTCTAAGTTTTCTAAACCCAAGATTTCAAATCTGGTGGCATAAGGTATTTTGTTGTATTCAGAGGAGTGGCTCTTCTGGTAAAATATTTCTGGACATGTTCAATTGTATTGATGTCTGAAATGTGGTATGGGTTCCAGAGAGGCGAGCTGTATTCAAGAATTGGTCTAGCAAATGTTTTATATGCTCTGGTAAGTAGTGTAGTGCTTCTGGAGAAGAAGCTACGTAAGATTTACAACTCTTAAAGCCTTTTTTGTGATGTAGTTGCAGTGGGCTTTGGCACTTAGATCATTGGATATGAAAACTGCAAGGTCTTTGACAGGGTGGGGGTCATCTGTAAGGTAACGTCCATCGAGTTTGTATTTAGTGTTTGGATTCTTTTTTCCAATGTGTACGACAGAGCATTTGCTGGTTGAGATTTGGAGTTGCCAAGTTTTTGACCATTCTGACACAAAGTCAAGGTCTTTTTGAAGGGTAGCTGTATTGTTGGTAGTGTTAAATAGTTTGACATCATCAGCAAAAAGAACACAATTACTTTTAATATGGTCACAGAGATCATTAATGTATAATATGAAGAGTGTTGGTCCAAGAACACTGCCTTGGGGAACGCCGCTATTGACAGGAACAGGATTTGATAGGGCACTGCCTATTTTGACCACTTGAAGGAATGAAGAATTCATCCCTACAGAATCCATCCCTACAGGACTGAATTGGCTAGGCAGATGTTATGGGAGACAGGCAGTCTCTCAAATAACCATGCTTATGCCATTTAGGCTAGAATTCTGAAGAGGAAACAAACACCATCAATACGCAGCCAGTTCCAGATTTGCCAGATGAACTATTACCTGAGGAGCTTCACTGCCCAGTGTCCTGTCCCAGGCCAAGCACATACCAATACACAAAGAGATAGTTGCTCAATATTATTCAGGGAGACAGCAGAAGAGTTCAGAAACAGGAGAAAGAATGCATTGCAGTTTAACAGAGGTCCAGGAGATGTAATCTGAGTTAGACAGTCTGTAATCAGAAACTCATAATATCTTGAAAAGTACTGAGGGAAGAGCCAGAGATCTGGTTAGGAATTAAGATAAGATCTTAATTCTTTGGAAAAATGCTAGGGCTGTGCAGCATTTGAAATGGTAAAGCTGGTTTGGGGGCATCATGTGATCCTGGCAAAACAAACATTTGGTTTAAAAAAATGGAAACAGAGGCTATATTCATTCATTCATACATACACTTTCTCCTGTTTTGGTTCAGGAGATGAGTAAATCATATCACAATTGGAAGTCTCTTTCAGGCAACTACAGCAGAATTGCATTTTTGGGAAGAAACCTATTTGCCTCAGTTGATTATGTGCCAACAAGTTATTTTCAGCTCTTAAATATCCAGATAGATAAACCTTCTCCATGACAATTTATAACCAGCCAGTTCTTTCAAGTCTCCCAGCAGTGTACTCATCACCATCATAACCGAGTCCCCCCCCTCCAGCAGCTGGTCTTCTTTTTTCTCCCACCTTTCCAAGCACTGGAGTCTTTTCTACACAGCTAGTTTTCTTGGTTGTCTATGTTATTCTAGGAGTCTTCACCAACACCAAAGGTCAAAGAAGTCTTTAATCTTTAATTAACTATAAGGGGCGTGCATAAGAGCACAAATGTGCCGACCGTTCCTGTCCTATTGTTCCCTTCATTATATCCAATTAATATAGTTGATGCATAATTTTAATTATATATATATATATATATTTTCTTCAAGATATGCTGTTTTATCTATGACGTTTGTGTATACTGTTGTGACAAAAAAAAAGTCAATACTTTTTATACCTCTCACCTAGCAATAGCAAGTGATTGTGTACTATTGCAACAGCATCTATTTTTCTCTTTTTTGCCCAATTTGAAACAAATTTTACTTTCCCCCTTTTTCTCTTTCTCCTTCCACTACTTTTTCCACTACTTTTTCATTCCTATCCTTTCTCTTCCCTTTTGCTTCAGTTATTCCAGTTATTTCCAGAACATTGGAATAATTTGAGAAATGGTTTGTCAATATATTTCACGAATTTCATTTATTTATATTAGAAGAATGAAGCATGCAGTGATATGCACAATTACTTGGGATTTAGTTCTTATCAAAGTCAGCAGAATTCTGAGTATTGTTGGGTTCCATATCACAACTGGAATTCTTGTCAGGAAAGCAAGTTTCACTTCCGAGCCAGTAAGGAAAGTAAGTAGATTTCATCCCTGAACTAGGGTGTGATGTTTTTTTAATATCTGTAGGGATAGAAAAACCTTAAACTATGTAACCTTGTTCTGAAACCATATTTATTCATCTATTACAATTTATAAATTTTGAAATCATTTTAATTCAGAAAATCTATGTAATCTTTAGAAAGGTTAAATTTGTATTGATAACAAAACATTTTCCAATACATACTTACTTTGCTTATTTCATTTTGAAACTTGGTAAGAGATTAAAGAGAACAATTAAAGGAAAATAAATGAAATCACTAAGAAAGAAATTATGAAATCTATTTAAAGGATAGTGTATTCATAGAAATCATTGTTTTCTGTATATTTCCTTTAGATTAATCTGGATTTAGTCTTGAAATTTTGCTTATTTTTCACTCTGAAGACTGGAAAATTAAAAATTGTGTCCTTTGTAGCATCCTCTCTTTGCCTCAGTTTGCTATAAAACAAAATGATTAAATCACTATTGGGTATAAAACTGAATATTCATACAGTATAACTGAGATTGATAAAGGTTTTAATTTATAGCATATCTATCATTAGATGATTTGTATTAATTCCTGATACTGCAGGCCTAGGGTTACCAGACATCTGGCGAAAAGAGACTTGTCCTCTTTTTTCCCCTCATGTCCTCTGTCTGGCAAGCATATCCTTACAACCATATATTGTCCATCTTTTTCAGCATTTAACAAGCTTTCTCTTCCCATGTAGCTTTTTTTTCATAGCATAGCACTTTTCTAATATAGGTAGTTCTCAGTTTACAACCATTGTGGAGCCTGCTATTATGGTCATAAATCATGATAGTGGGACATCACATGACCAATCTCTACTTTTTTATGTTGCTTATTAAATGAACATGGTGATTGTAAAGTGAATGTTGGTCATTAAGCAAGCCCATTTTTCACTATGGAGCACTTTTTTTTTTAAAAAACCTGAAGTTTAAGAAACCTGGTTTTCGGCAAAAACATTTTAATCATAATCACTTGACTGAAGGATATTGCAAACGGCAGGAATGCAGGCTGGTTCCAAATCCCCAAAATATAGTCAGGCGATTATGGGGGAGGGGCTGGCATCAGAACTACAGAAGTGAGGTCTAAGCACCTTTCGATGGGGCTGTCATAACTTCGGTTGCTAAGCAACTGGTTGTCTACCTTTAAGTGCTAACTGCAAATTAGTTTTTCTGTGATCTTAATTAATTGATTAGTATTCTCTAGATTGCTTGGTGTGCTATCTGAAGTTGATAAGACCTTATTCATTTATACGCTAGTGGCTTTTTCTCTTAACAACTTGAGCACATTCCTGCTATTGAAAAACCAGGCTTCTGGTGCTAGAAGATTTTTTGGGCCAATTTTTCACTCTAATTTTTGTCATGGATGCCAAGAAAGTTAAATAGTGTGTCCTCCTTTTCCTTCCATTTGCCTTCATTTCTAATTTTCCATCTTCCTTTGCCTGGTGAGAGGGTATGCAGGCCTCACTCTGTGATTAGAGACTGGCAGTACTCTTAATGTTATCAGCTGAGTCAGCTGAGTCCTTCTGAAACTATTCTTAGTTTTCCTTCTGAAATTTTCTATGATAACAAGAAAGGTCAGATGTTTAAGAAGATATATATTTTACAAGTTAGGATCTTGGATCTGGATAAGAAAGGATCTTGATTCAAGTCCCCAGAGGACAAAGAGCACATTGAGCAAATTTGGGCAATTCATTATCTTAGCCCAAATAACTCACTTGGCAATTACAGAGATTGATTTTTCCCTGCTTCTTCAGTTGCACCCTCACAAAACATTGTTATGTGCACCATTACTCAAACAGTAAGATAATGTGTACTCTGGAGGACTAGAAAGGGACAGGTAGAGAGAAATCTCACAAATTTTACCTTCTGATAAATAGGTGATTCAAAATCTCCCAAAAATCTCTAAAAAACTGAGAAGTCTGAAATGTTCAGCCAACCCTTCTAGCTATGAGTTCAGGTATCAAATCAGTACCCAAGAGGAAGTGCAGTCTCTAGGCTGGAAAAAATGCATATTTCTAGAATAAAAAGTAGTGTAGCATATGAAGTAATTTTAATAGCTGCACTGAGGTAAGCTAACCAGTGATAAAAGCACCTTGAAAATTTTCAGAAAATGTTGACTAACATTTTAACCTATATGTTTTTTGTAGCTTCACTCTCTCAAACCTGATTCCAGTTACTCCTTTGCTTTGTTGTTTTGGTGCCTTTGAGTCAGTGTTGACTCCTTGCCTGGACAAGTCCCTGCAGTTTTTGTGGCAAGATTTTGGAAATGGCTTGCCATTACCTCATGCAATATCTATTGCTCATGCCTGAAATGTACTGGGAATTTTAACCTATTCCAGTGAACTCCCTTTATTAATTTTGTTAGAATTATACAGATAAATAATGAGAACTCTGCTCAAAGTGAGGATAAAAACAAAAGCATAGGAAGAAGTACAAGAGAAGAGATCTGCATAGAAAAATTATTTTTTGAAAGACATTAGAACAGGATCTCCTCCCCCCTTTTGGTGGGTAATCTTCCCAAGAAAGGCATTGTAACAGGATTAGAGATGGGGGGGGGTTTAGATATCTTGCAGGCAGAGTTTGAAAAGAAACAACACATCAGTATTGCAGTTACTAAAAGGTAATGCAATTTCAACAAAATGGAGGCACGACTGATGAGAAAGAAAAAACTGGATTCACATGCTTCAGGGAGAGGATGAACAGGTAAAATCATTTAAACACACAGTAAATGCAAGACAGAATTTTTTTTTCTCTTGTAGGTGAACTTAAAACGTTTCCTCATAAACTTGAGTTGTTACTTTAAGATAAAGAGAGGGAAGGAGAAAAAAAAACAGAAATGAAAAGTTCTCTGCACCCAGTTTCTGTTGGCCACACAAAACCAGGGTAAAGGCTCTTTCTTTCTTTTCTCTTTCTCTCTCTTTTCCCCATTTTCATTGCTTCAACCTTTTGTTTTTCTTTTTCCCTAACAATTTAAAATTCTTGTCTCTAGAGATCAGATACATTTTACAGTTACAATTACCTTGAGGGCCCACAAAGACAGACATACACACATAAAAAAACAAGGAGGACAAAGAGAGGAAAACAAAACTCTGAGATTTACATGTACACTTGATCATTCCCGCCATAAATCTCAGTTAAGTTAGGGAAGGCACATATCTTAACAGACATACCACGTGGTTCCATAGAAGACAGAGACAGAGAAAGAGACAAACAAACAAAACAAACAAAAACCCAAACATTCCTATTTATATATTTCCCTTTTCTTTTAAGTACCTTTATTTAGCCAAATTTGTCTTCCCGGTGTTATCTCTTAGCAAAGCCTATTTTTTACACAATTTCTTCAATTTCTTTTCTTGCATGCCAGCTAACACTGGCACCTGCCTGGCGTCCCAGGCCCCAAGCATGTCTCTCAGGGGATTTCTCTCTACCCTCGAGCTTACACTTCCCATGGTCCTCGGAATGTGAGGCTCACTTTGTCGTAGCCGGGTACTCCCGCAGTTTCGGAAAAAAAAGTATCCGCGAAGGAATCCGACTCCCTTCTATCGAAGTATGGGCCCCTTCCTTAAGGGAACTCTTATTTGAAGATCACCAATAAAAAAAATAGTGATCCCGGAGGACCTTACTGCCCCTACAGCAGGTACGAGCACCTCCTCTCACTCTACATGCACCACTTTAGGCTTTCCTTTCCTTTTTTAGATACACCGATAGTTCCTATATATTTCTTTTCCCTCCTTCACACTTCTTTTCCTTTTGCTCGGCTTCCGTTCCTTGAAAACACAAAGTTCCACATTTGGCTTCCCCACCACTTGCTTTCTCTAGCTACTGGTCAGGGCTCGGTGGAGCTAGCAGTAGGCAGAGGTGCGGCTAGAGGTTGCTCAAAGAGGTGGAATCAGACTGTTTCCTCAGGTGGAATCCCCCCCACACACTTCCTCCTTCCCTAACAGAAGGTCCTGTGCTCTGGCAAAAACCCCATGCTCTCCAAACTTTTAGTCTTTCTGTGGTTAGGAAATGCACAGAGGAAGCAAGATCCAGCTGTGATTGGGAGAAGGGCTCTCTTACTCACACACATGCAGGCATACACATATTTCCCATGCTTTTCCATGCTTTAAAATTAAAATTTAGAGGTACTCACCTTCTTTCCAAGCAGCCTTTGAGCTCAACACTCAAAACCCCTTTAAAACCTAGTTCCAAATGGCCAAGGTCCAGGAAAACTTACCCACAGACTCAATGGGTCTGCTGCTAGCAAGGAAGGCTTACCTGGGCTAGGTCCATTGGTTAGGTTAGCTTGGAGTCCCTTCGTGGTTGCCAATTGTTGGAAGAAATATCCATCTGGGTTCAGTTCCAAGTGGGGACAAAGACACTGGAAACATGGAGGCTGCTTGGAAAGATGGTTTAATGGTGGTCAGGATCACATGGCTTGAACAGAAAAGGGCTGAGATCCTGTGTGCTCCCTGGCTTTATGCTTTTTCTGAGCTTTGAACTTTCTGGGGCACAGGAAGAGTATCTTGATTGGTTGTCAGACTCCCAGGGGGTGGGGGTCTTAGCTAGCCTTGCTGGCTGATGTAATGTTCCCAGGTGTCATGTGGTGAGTTTCAGTTGCTAGATGGGTCCTATTATGTTGCAGATGATGGCCCATTGACAAAGGTGGGGAGAATGAGTTTCTACCTCTGACCCATTGACAAAGGTGGGGGGAAATGAATGAGCTTGGCTGAGGCTTTAATGGTCCATTGATAAAGGTGGGGGGAGTCAGGAAGCTGCTTTGTCTTTAAAACATGTTTCTCCATTTCTCATCCAGGGAAATATATTCTGGCTTTTTAAATATTTTCTAAAATATTTCATTCTTCTAGGAGGGGTGGGGGTGCTAAATTCCTACACAAGAAAGATAAGCCCAACATCCATCAAGTTTGTGTGGAGAGGAAAATTAAAAGCTGAAATTCATTTAATGATGACAACAACTTTGTTTATAGAAGTTGTTGAAATAAATACCACTTTAAAAGGATTGGTGTACTAAATGTATTTGATTATAAATATCTACTCTATAGTAATTGTAGAAACCAAATTGTTGGTTTAAAAAACCCTCTACTTATGATATGTCTGCAGTTATCAGAAATCAAACTTAACAAATGAAGAATTTACTTTTCCAAAAACAAAAGGGATTAGGGACAAAAATGAATTCTAACCTTTGGATGCTAGGTTCTTTGTAGCAAACTGTTGTTCGTCTGAGTCTAACAAGTGATTCAGAACGTTCTTCTATATCTTTCTTGGATTTGGGATTTGAATTTATACCAATATTTGTCAATTCTTGAAGAGGCTTGCTCCCTAGGAATTCAATTAATACTAATTAGAATACTAATCACTAATTAGAAATATTTTTGGATTTTTAAAGTCATCTGTTTTATTAGAAAATATGTGTTATCTTAGCATAAACTGCACAGAGTCATTTGACAGTGAAATGGACCACATATCAATTTAATAAATAAAATAAATAAATCAGCTCTGCATGCATATGTTTGGATTATACAGGCATCTTTGAAGCATCTTTGAGATGGTTTAGAATCTTACGATTCATAAATTTGGCCAAATTCATTGGAGAAAGCAGGTTGCGCACTGGGTTGTAGGGCACAGAAAGACCTAAATTTATCTTTCTTAGGTTTTCATTAGCCCAAACTCAAAAATACAAAGACCTTTCAATCAACTAATTTATATTACTTCATGTCCATGACTAGATCAAAGAGTTTTGTGTTTATTTTGAATCATTAAGAGATGTATTGTGCATATGCTTTCATGATGACCAGTGCCTGTGTATTATTTTCACTTGTCAGATACACTAATTATAGAAAAATAAATTGACACCTAAGATAAAACCATGGAATACAAGCAAGAGTTACAATATCTGACATGGGGGGAGCATCTTGTAGGATTGATAGTGAATGCCCCCCACATATGTGGAGAGATCCCTTTCACCATCAAGAAACCAAAAATGACTTAATTTATTTATTTATTTATTTTATTTATTTTTCGTATTTTTATACCGCCCTATCTCCCTAGGGACTCAGGGCGGTTCACAGCCAAATAAAAATATACATATAAATACAAAATAAAACATCAGTTAAAAAACTTATTAGAAATGGCCGAATAATTAAAAATAACAATATACATAATAAAACCCATTTAAAACCAATTTAAAATTTAAAATCTAGTCCAGTCCTGCGCAGATAAATAGGTGTGTTTTAAGCTCGCGGCGGAAGGTTCGGAGGTCAGGAAGTTGACAAAGTCCTGGGGGAAGTTTGTTCCAGAGGGTGGAAGCCCCCACAGAGAAGGCCCTTCCCCTGGGCGCCGCCAGCCGGCACTGCCTAGCCGACGGCACCCTGAGGAGTCCCTCTCTGTGAGAGCGCACGGGTCAGTGAGAGGTATTCGGTAGCAGCAGGCGGTCCCGTAAATAACCCGGCCCTATGCCATGGAGCGCTTTGAAGATAGTTACCAGAACCTTGAAGCGCACCCGGAAGGCCACAGGTAACCAGTGCAGTCTGCGCAGGAGAGGTATCACATGGGAGCCACGAGGGGCTCCCTCTATCACCCGCGCAGCCGCATTCTGAACTAACTGGAGCCTCCAGGTGCTCCTCAAGGGGAGCCCCATGTAGAGAGCATTGCAGTAATCCAGACGAGACGTCACGAGAGCGTGAGTGACCATGCATAGGGCATCCTGGTCTAGAAAGGGGCGCAACTGGCAAACCAGGTGAACCTGGTAGAAAGCTCTCCTGGAGACGGCCGTCAAATGGTCTTCAAAAGACAGCCGTTCATCCAGGAGGATGCCCAAGTTGCGCACCCTCTCCATCGGGGCCAATGACTCACCCCCAACAGTCAGCCGCAGTCGCAGCTGACTGTACCGGGATGCCGGCATCCACAGCCACTGTCGTGTCCCACTCCTCCGCTGACGGCCGGGTCAGGGAAATCCGAATCAGGCTTGCCTCTGCAGCTCTGCCCAAAGTCCTAGCAAAGTCCTCAGAGCAGGCAGGAGACCAGTAAGTGACTTCAGCAAGATAAGTTCGACTTTGCCTGACTCAGAGACTGCCAGAAAGCAGATCCTTTATATAGGCCATGGGGTGTGGCTCCATGACTCAGCACTCATTAAGGCCTGCCCCTCCCTTCCTTCTGTTGCCTCCGCCTATCCAATCTTCTGATGCGAGGGTCACTCCAATCAGCTGTTGGTAATAAACCCTCCTCAGGCTCACATGCTCTGGAGGAGGGGGAGGGGTCTAGCTGCTCTGTTTGCCTGGGCATGGAGTCAGGGCTGGGGCCGGGAGGTGCTCCTTCTTCTGCAGTTTGTCTGGGCATGGAGCCAGGACTGGGGCCGGGAGGCATACATTCCTCCGTGTTCTGGAGCAGATAAGAAGGCCCTGGCTGCTCTGAGGGCGGGCAAGACACAACAGCCACTCTGTCTTGAAGGGACTGAGCTTGAGCCTGTTTCTCCCCATCCAGACCCGTACGGCTTCCAGACACCGGGACAGCACTTCGATAGCTTCGTTGGGGTGGCCCGGTGTGGAAAAGTACAGCTGAGTATCATCAGCGTACAGCTGGTACCTCACACCGAAGCCATTGATGATCTCACCCAGCGGCTTCATATAGATGTTGAACAGGAGGGGTGAGAGAATCGACCCCTGCGGCACCCCACAAGTGAGGCACCTCGGGGCCGACCTCTGCCCCCCCGTCAACACCGTCTGCGACCGATCGGAGAGATAGGAGGAGAACCACCGATAAACGGTGCTTCCCACCCCCAATCCCTCCAACCAGTGCAGTAGGATACCATGGTCGATGGTATCGAAAGCCGCTGAGAGGTCTAATAGGACCAAGGCAGAGGAACAACCCCTATCCCTGGCCCTCCAGAGATCATCAACCAGCGCGACCAAAGCCGTTTCAGTGCTGTATCCGGGCCAGAAGCCGGACTGGAACGGGTCTAGATAGACAGTTTCATCCAGGTGCCGGGGAAATTGACATGCCACCACACTCTCTACAACCTTCGCTGGGCGAGGTTGAGACCGGACGATAATTACCTAAGACAGCTGGGTCCAGGGAAGGCTTCTTGAGGAGGGGCCTCACCACCGCCTCTTTCAAGACGGCCGGAAAGACCCCCTCCAACAAAGAAGCATTCGTAATCTCCTGGAGCCAGCCTCGTGTCACCTCCTGAGTGGCCAGTACCAACCAGGAGGGGCACGGGTCCAGTAAACACGTTCAACCTACCCAGCAACCTGTCCATGTCCTCGGGAGCCACAGGGTCAAACTCATCCCAAACAATCTCAACAAGACCGCTCTCCGACGTCCCACCTGGATCCACCCAATTTTGGTCCAGACCGTCCCGAAGCTGAACGATTTTATCGTATAGATAACCGTTAAACTCCTCAGCGCGTCCCTGCAGCGGGTCATCCCGCTCCCCCTGGTGAAGAAGGGAACGAGTCACCCGAAACAGGGCGGCCGGGCGGTTATCTGCTGATGCAATGAGGGAGGAGACGTAGCAACGTCTCGCTTCCCTCAGTGCCACTAGGTAGGTCCTATTATAGGACCTAACTAGTGTCCGATCAGCCTCCGAACGGCTGGACCTCCAGGAATTCTCTAGGCGTCTTCTCCGGCGTTTCATCCCCCTCAGCTCCTCGGAGAACCAAGGAGCTGGTTGGGATCTACGCCGGGTCAGAGGCCGCAAAGGCCGCAACTAGTTCCTCAGCCGTGCCGTGAGCCAGACCCTCAGGAAACGGCCCAAGCTCCATCCGGAACCTCTCCGGGTCCATCAGGCGCCTGGGACGGAACCAACGTATTGGTTCCGTCTCCCTGCGGTGTTGAGTGGCGGTCAGAAAGTCCAGGCGAAGGAGAGAGTGATCTGACCATGACCAAGGTTCAATGACTACATCCCTCAAGTCCAGATCCTTCAACCACTGACCAGAGATAAAAATCAAGTCCAGTGTGCCTCCCCCAATGTGGGTGGGGCCATCAACTACTTGGGTCAGGTCCAAGGCCGTCATGGAAGCCGTGAACTCCCGAGCTGCTGTCGATGATGTACCGGAAGATGGCAAGTTGAAGTCCCCCATGACTAAAAGTCTGGGGGTCTCCACTGCCACCCCAGCAAGCACCTCCAGGAGCTCGGGCAGGGCAGCTGTCACGCAGCAAGGAGCCAGGTACGCGACAAACAAGCCCATCTGACACCTATGACCCCACCTCACAAAGAGGGATTCACACCCGGCAATCTGAGGTACAGTGGTCTCCCTCGGCTCTAGACTCTCTCTAATAACAACCGCCACCCCCCCACCCCTACCCTGAGCCCTCGGCTGATGGAATGCACGGAAACCCGGTGGGCACATTTCCACAAGGGGCATGCCCCCTTCCGTGCCCAACCAGGTTTCCGTAACGCCTATAAGATAGGCGTTAATGTTAGAGACAAGGGGACCACTACACTTAACTCTGTGCTTCAAGGTATTATATGGCACACATGTATCTACCATCTGGACGAAAAATCTGCAACAACTGTATTTGTCCTATTTTCTTTGATGGGCATTTTTGCCTGAGTTTTTTGTATCAGGCATTCTTAGATTTGTAATGCCATTAAGAAAATGAAAGTATAAATAAGTAAATAAGATGTTAACATTCCTTTTTTGTATAGGGTAGCAATAATTTAGTTTTGTGAGGATTTTTTAGTTTTCAACCAGAGCAAGTATTTAGCTGCATCACAATTAGGCTAACACATACCACAATCTTGCACTGGCTTTCTGTTGCACAATTCTTCATAAATTATGTCTGCCTTCTTTGTAAAATCACAATCATTTTCTTCTTGATAATACATTTCAGATTTATTTATAACGGGGATATTCTCCTTTTTGTTTTGATCATGCATACAAGCAAAATAAGTTTTTCTGCTTGGCTTTGATGTCGAACCTTCTTTTTCATTTATTGCTTCATTAGAAATTTCAGCATCTTTTAGGGAACATGAAGTTATTCTCTGAATACTGAAAGTTCTTCCTTCCTCTTCAGATGCCTTATGTGGAATATTTTCATCATATAATTTTTGATTGTGTAATTTCTGTTTCATATACATTTTTTTCTCATTACGAGAGCCTGGATATATAATATACGTCTTCCGGCTAGCTTTTGCAAAAATTCTTCTTTTGTCACTTTGCAAAATCTTTGAAACATCTAAAGCATCTGTAGATCCTTCTGCTGTCATATTGTGTTTGCAAGTAACTTCTTTGCTACTGCATCCACATTTTACAGTGGTTCTTTGACCATGTTTTGTTTGGCAGTCATATCTGCATTCCTCTGAGCCGAGTCTTCTCAAATTTCTTAAATGCTGCATGCTTTCTATTTCATAATAGTTTGATTTGTTGATTTTGGAAATATCAGGATAACTTTTATTTATGTTTAAATTTTCTTGTTTATCCATTATGGAGTTTGCCAATGGTAGCAAACTTTCCATTTTACGATCTTGTAATAAAGTAGGAAGTATAGTAGATACTTCCAAATTTTCAGCTGGATTCTTTCTAATTACTTCCTCTACTGTTTCAGACATTATTTTTTCCTCTTTTTCTGGCTCTAAAATATTAGTAGTTTGTGGTTGACACTTGAGATCTATTAAATGCAGGTGCTTGTAATTTTTGTTGATGTCTTTATTATCTTCTTTAACATCATCTTCATTGGCATTTTTCAGTTCCACTTCCCAGGATGTTGTCTTTTCAAACAATTCTACTTTTAGTGGTAATTTTTTCTTTGATTTAATGGTTTGGATGGTTTTTGAAACATTTTGATTACTTTTTTTTGGTTCATTGCTATTTTTTTTAATGTGCTTTTTTGTACTTGCAAATGTTACTTTTCTTAGATTTCCTGAAATTTTGTCAGCTTTAACCTTATTAAATTTCTTATCTCTAGATTTAATTATAACTATTTCACCCAATTCACTCGTAGTTAATTCCATATCAGTATCATATATAGTTTTCTCTGATTTTTGACTTTTTATTAAATCTTCTTTGTTCATGTAAACAAGCTTACTGCTAGGTTGGGAAGTCAATTCATTATGTGAAGCACCATTTGGGTCTCTCTGATTACCGATATCATTATTGCAAACTCTGGCCATGCAAAGATGCAATATACAGTTACTATCTCTTTTGGTACCAAAATTGTTTAAAATAGGGTGAATACTTGAAATGCCCGTTTCTTTCTTTCTTTCACTTATATATCCATGGATTGGAAAGGGATTATTATGTCCTTTTGACTGACTTTCATATTCATCTGCAGATGATGCATAATCTAGAGTGGTATTATTAGAGATTTGTTTCATATGAGACTGTTTTTCTGAAAAGCAAAATTAAGAAAACTATTTAAAATATACAAGTTTTATTTTAATATTTATAACATTGGCTTTATACTGCTATTAAACAAATGAAATCTTCTTTCAGTACTAATCACAATGCAATATTTGACTGACTTGTAGACCTTTACAGAAGTATTCATTAGGACTTTAAAATGATTATGAAGAAGTGCTCTGGATATTCTGCTGGCACGTTATCTCTCTGGTATTCATTAGTTTACTGTTCAGTCACTTTTAATGAAAAAAATCATTTTTTCATTGAAAATCTCAAGTAGTTTGAAACAAGAATTTGCAGTTATTTTAAAATTGCATTAACTTAAGTGAGTCAATTCTGAATGCTGAATGCTGAATGGTACAACTGAATGCACCATTTACTACACCAAGCAAGAAGAAGACCTTCTGCGCACAAATTCCAATCATGCTTTTTATAATTTTGTAAACAATAAACTTAAAGAATCAAGATCCATCCCACCACTAAAAGAATCTAACGGCAAATAATGTAATGATGAAACAGTTAAAGCAAACCTCTTTAACACATTCTTTGGCTCAGTCTTTGTTAACAGTGATGGCTCATATCCGACATTCCCCAATCGTACCAACAATGAGTACAATGACTTAACACATATAGACTTCACAGAAGATAATGTTGAAAAAGCTCTTCGCAAACTGAAACCATCTTTATCTATTGGGCCTGATGGACTATATACTTCTTAAAAAACTTTCCACTAATATAGTAGAACCCTTAGCATAATCTTTGAAAAAGCTTTCATGACTAGTTCCCTTCCCAAACTTTGGTCTCTAGCCACAGTCATCCCTATCTTCAAAAAAGGAGATCCCAGCCTAGTTGAAAATTACAGACCAATCTCTCTATGCTGCGTCACCTGCAAAGTAATGGAATCTATCATCAACCAATCCATTACCCTCCACCTAAAAACAAACAACCTACTCTCTAATAAACAATTTGGTTTCAGAAAAAAATTATCATGTAACTTACAAGAAAGTAAGTTACTTACTTGGCAAGAAAGTAGGGGCAGTCAACACAGGTTATGTAGATAGTAAACACAAGATCAATCCAAATGGACTCAAATGTCTATACACCAATGCACAGAGTATGAGGAATAAACAGGGTGAATTAGAAATCCAAGTAAATGAGGGTAGATATGATATTGTTGCCATTACGGAAACTTGGTGGGATGAAACTGACAAATGGAACATACAGCTAGAGGGATATAAATTATTTAAAAGAAATAGACCAAATAAAAGAGGAGGTGGAGTTGCACTATATATAAGAAATAATTACATCTCTACAGAAATAGAGCACAACAATGATGAAAATCATCTTGAATGTATTTGGGTCAATATAAAAGGGGTGAAAAACGATATTGCCATAGGTCTATACTATAGGCCACCCAACCAAACAGAGGAAGTAGATGAACTTTTTGCTAGTCAGCTAACTAAGGTATGTAGGAAGCACATCACAGTAGTAATGGGGGATTTTAACTACCCTGACATCAACTGGGAAACAAACTCTGCACCAAGTGGAAGATCCAACAGGTTCCTAACAAACCTAGCAGACAACTTTGTTTCCCAAAAAATAGAGAAGGCGACAAGGGGATCAGTTATATTGGACTTAATTCTCACTAACAGAGATGAAATGATAGAAGGTGTTGAAGCTACAGGAACCTTGGGGGCAAGTGACCACGCAATATTGGAATTCGACATTAAGCAAATACAAGTAGTAGAACAAAGTCAAACTAGAGTCTTCCAACATGTTAAAAACAAGAAAAAAGTCAAGGAAACAATTGGCCCATTGCTGGGAGAAAGTGGCAAGAAGATGACAAGCAACAGGGAGAAAGCAGATCTACTTAACTCATTTTTTGCATCTGTCTTTACACAAAAGGAAAAAACAATCCAACCTATCAAAAACAGCACTACAAAAAACAGATTAGAAACACAAGTTAAAATAGGGAAGAAAATGGTAAGTGAACACCTGTCTACACTAGACGAGTTCAAATCACCAGGACCGGATGGATTACACCCCAAGGTTCTGAAGGAACTGGCAGACGAGATCTCAGAACCACTGAACTATATCTTTCAAAGATCCTGGAGCACAGGGGAGCTGCCAGAGGACTGGAAAAGAGCTGATGTAGTTCCCATCTTCAAAAAGGAAAAGAACAGATCCAGGAAACTACAGACCTATCAGTCTGACCTCAATACCGGGAAGATTCTGGAAAAGATAATCAAGCAACGAATCACCGAACACCTAGAAGCAAACAAAGTAATAACCAAAAGCCAACATGGGTTTGTCAAAACAGATCATGCCAGACTAATCTTATCGCATTCTTTGACAAAATGACAAAATTAGTAGACCAGAGGAATGCTGTCGATATAATTTACTTGGACTTCAGTAAAGCATTTGATAAAGTAGACCATAACCTACTACTAGATAAAGTAGAAAATGTGGGTTAGACAGCACCACCACCAGATGGATTCAGAATTGGCTGACCAACCGACTCAACGTGTAGTCCTCAACGGAACTACATCCACATGGAGGGAAGTATGCAGTGGAGTACCCCAAGGCTCTGTTTTAGGCCCAGTACTCTTCAACATCTTCATCAATGACTTGGACGAGGGATAGATGGGGAACTCATCAAATTTGCAGATGACACCAAGCTGGCAGGAATAGCCAACACTCCAGAAGATAGGCTCAAGTTACAGAAAGATCTTGACAGACTTGAACATTGGGCGCTATCTAACAAAATGAAATTCAACAGTGAAAAAAGTAAGGTTCTACATTTAGGCCAAAAAAACAAAATGCACCAGTACCGTATATGTGGTACCTTGCTCAATAGTAGTACCTGTGAGAGGGATCTTGGAGTCCTAGTGGATAACCATTTAGATATGAGCCAGCAGTGTGCAGCAGCTGTTAAAAAAGCCAACACAGTTCTGGGCTGCATAAACAGAGGGATAGAATCAAGATCACGTGAAGTGTTAGTGCCACTTTATAATGCCTTGGTAAGGCCACACTTGGAATATTGCATCCAGTTTTGGTCGCCACGATGTAAAAAAGATGTTGAGACTCTAGAAAGAGTGCAGAGAAGAGCAACAAAGATGATTAGGGGACTGGAGGATAAAACATATGAAGAACGGTTGCAGGAACTGGGTATGTCTAGTTTAACAAAAAGAAGGACTAGGGGAGACATGATAGCTGTGTTCCAATATCTTAGGGGCTGCCACAAAGAAGAGGGAGTCAGGCTGTTCACCAAAGCACCTGAGGGTAGAACAAGAAGCAATGGGTGGAAACTGGTCAAAGAAAGAAGCAACTTAGAACTAAGGAGAAATTTCCTGACAGTTAGAACAATTAATAAGTGGAACGACTTGCCTTCAGAAGTTGTGAATGCTCCAACACTGGAAATTTTTAAGAAAATGTTGGATAACCATCTGACTGAGATGGTATAGGGTTTCCTGCCTGGGCAGGGGGTTGGACTAGAAGGCCTCCAAGGTCCCTTCCAACTCTGATGTTATGTTATGTTATGTTACAACTTCTCCAATGCAAAAACATATGGATTACTAATCTTGATCAAGGCAAAGCAATAGATGCAATCTACATAGACTTCTGCAAAGCTTTTGACTCAGTAGTACATGATAAACTTCTCCTGAAACTAAAATCCTACGGCATTTCAGGACCTCTTCACAATTGGATAACTGCTTTCCTGTCAAACAGACAACAAGTGGTCAAAATTGGCAATGCTCTATCAAATCCTGTTCCTGTCAAAAGTGGCGTTCCTCAAGGCAGCGTTCTTGGACCAACACTCTTCATACTATACATAAATGATCTCTGTGACCTTATCTCAAGTTATTGTGTTCTCTTTTCTGACAATGTCAAACTAACACCACCAACAATATTACTACCCTTCAAAAAGACCATGACTTTGTATCCGATTGGTCTAAAACTTGGCAACTGCAAATCTCAACCAGCAAATGCTCAGTCTTACATATTGGAAAAAAGAACCCAAACACTAAGTACAAGCTTGATGGACATTACCTTACAGATGACCCCCACCCTGTTAAAGACCTTGGAGTTTTTGTATCAAATGATCTAAGTGCCAAAGCCCACTGCAACTACATCGCAAAAAAGGCTCTAAGAGTTGTAAACCTAATTTTGCATAGCTTCTTTTCCAAAAATACTACACTACTAACCAGAGCATACAAAACATTTGCTAGACTTATTTTTGAATACAGCTCACCTGTCTGGAACCCATACCACATCTCTGACATTAATACAATTGAAGGCATCCAGAAATATTTTGCAAGAAGAGTTCTCCACTCCTCTGAAAACAACAAAATTCCTTATACCACCAGACTTGAAATCCTGGGATTAGAAAACTTAGAACTCCACCGCCTCCGACAAGACCTGTGTTTAACACACAGAATCATCTATTGCAATGTCCTTCCTGTTAAAGACTACTTCAGCTTCAATCACAATAATACAAGAGCAAACAACAGATTTAAACTTAATGTTAACCGCTTCAATCTTGATTGCAGAAAATATGACTTTTGTAACAGAGTTGTTAACGCTTGGAACACACTACCTGACTCTGTGGTCTCTTCTCAAAATCCCAAAAACTTCAACCAAAAACTGTCTACTATTGACCTCACCCCATTCCTAAGAGGACTATAAGGGGCGTGCATAAGAGCACAAAAGTGCCTACCGTTTCTGTCCTATTGTTTCCTTTCATTATATCAAATTATTTTATTTTTATTTATTTATTTTGTCACAACAGTATATACAAGCAGAAGCATGAAAATAACTATATAATATATAAGCATATATATAAGCATAAGTATGTAATAACTATATTAATTGGATATAACTCTCCAATTCATACATGCAGCAGACTGACACCCATCATGAAGATGTAGCACGACCACGAACGCGAAGCCAAACAACAGCTATGCAGCTCACCAACTCAAATCCCCCTGCATCTCAGACCAACCTGAGCACAACCAAGCCCCCCCCAAACAGAACACACCCCCATCCAATCAGAGCACAGCCAACCCCACCATCCAATCAGAGCACAGCCAACCCCACCATCCAATCAGAGCACAGCCAACCCCACCATCCAATCAGAACACAGCCAAGCTCCCAACCAATCAATTCAAACCCCCACTAGCAGTTAAAAGGAAGAAACAGCTGCGATCATACATTTCTCCTAGAAGCACGAAGCTGTAAACACCTAGCCTGAAGATGACGAATGAGATTTCGTCGAAACGTCGCCAAGACACTTCTAATTTTATGCGGGAGAAAACCCGAATAACCAAAGACCTACATACAAACACCCGCGAAAACCTCAGAAAACACACACACACACACACACACACACACAGTTATTGCATACTTTTGCTTATATATATGCTTATATGATGTGTTGTTGTTTTATTTGATGCTTGTGTATACTGTTGTGACAAAATAAAATAAAAAATTCCTAAAAGCACCACATTTTTTCCAATGATTTTTCTGTCTAAAAAAAGTCTATTTTAATATATTTGTTAAAAATGCCAATTGAATGATTATCAGGGCTTCTCTGAAGATTACATTTGAATCAGTATTCTCTTGTATAACTTCCTTTTCACCAACTATCAATTGTTTTCCTTATATGAGGATTTTTATTTCCTTTCCCTTTAACATTTCTCTGTTTTTTGGCTTCTGAATTAGCTAGCTGACAGAGTAAATTCCAAATGTTGAACTATTCTATAACATGTATTATCTTTCATTATTGTCTTTGTTCTGAGTTCTTGAGGTGAGGTCTGCTTTCTTCCCAAACATCATCTCATGGTGGACTTTTGGAGCATTGAGAATTTTAATTCTATTTATCAATTGTCCAGTCTCTCTCAGAAAATCACATCTGAGTTGTGTGATGATAATTTGGGATGAATTAGGATCTCTCTGTCTCTCTTTCAGCACAATATATTAGATTATATCCTGCTCCACTGCATAAAAAATAATACAATATACCTTCTGGAAATGTATTTGTAGCAAATTCTGTTTCCATTGTATTTATTTCGCTTGGTTGTGGCATTTGCTTAGGGTATAATATCTGCATGTTCATATGATCTGCTGTAACTTGTTTTGAGAGTAAAGATATCTGCTTAAAAGGGCCATGTGTGTCACATAGAAACAAGTTCCCTTTCCCCCCTCCATCACTTTCTACATTATGAGGAGTGATCAAATTTTGCTCAGTAGGTCTGAAAGAAAAAGGAAAAGAAGAGAATTATTAAGAATGAATAATATTCATTAATATAAGCATTTTAAAAACAAAATGAATTTTGATTGTATGATAAACTTTGTTTATACCTTAAAAAAGGAACAAAATAAAGGCTCATAATTTAAATAGTAGTGTAAGACTATTTGAGCCAGAATACAAAAGTATTTGATTAACAGAAAAATTGTGCTAGCAAAATAAAAACACATGATAATTTCATAAATTTTCTGATGTGAAAATAACTCATATTTTGGTTATGCAATTCGAGAGTGCACATATTTTTTTCTGAGTATAAAAATAACCTCTGAAACTGTTTCTGAAGTAGCCCTTCACAGTTGGTTGAATTGGCAAATTTTCCTATTTTCATTTTTTTCTAGTTTAATATTTGAACTCAAATATTACCTTATTTGATTTTTTGAAAGCTTGGATTCATGACCAGAATTGCTGCACTGAGCATCATCCATTGTTACAGGTTTTGGAATACACTATTCAAAGAAAAATATGTTAGCATACTCCTCATATTCCAAGTTTTTCATGACTTGGAATTCTGGAACATGTGGCTCTTGCAATATGGAACATCTGCACCAGGGGTGAAATCTAAAAATTTTCCCTACAGGTTCTGTGGGCATGGCTTAATTGGTGGGCATGGCTTAGTGGTCAGATGACTGGGTGGGCGTGGCCAATAACAATAAATAATAAAATAATAAACAAAGTATACAAAACAATAAGAGGTACCAAAAACCAACTTTCACACTTTACACACACACAACACAGCACAACTGACTCACACACAATGTAAAAGCAGCTGCACTTCACCCAAAATGGCCCCTGCAACAGCAGGAACCTCACACAGCCACAAAAAGCTCAAAAACCAACTTTCACACTTTACACACACACAACACAACTGACACACACACACAAACACACACAAAATGCCACATACAGCTTTGTGAGATTTTGTGTGTTTGTGTAGTTAGAGTGAAACACTACAGAAACACATCAAATCTCAGAAAGCTGCACAAATATTTTTTTTTATTATTTTTATTTATTTATATTTTTTAGATCAGGGTCTCCAACCTTAGTCACTTTAAGGTTTGTGGACTTCAACTCCCAGAGTTCCTCAGCCAACAAAGCTGACTGAGGAACTCTGGGAGTTGGAAGTTCATAAGCCTTAAAGTGACTAAGGTTGGAGACCCCCGTTTTAGATAAAAGCAGCTAAATTTAAAACTTCCTTAACTTTAAATTGCTGTCTAAAAAAACCCCAACTCCTTAAAAAAAACCAATTAACTATTTTTTAAAGCTCCCCCCATTTACTTACCAATTGGAGGTGGGCAGATTGAGTTGCTCACCGAGGAAATGGGTTGCAGGCAGATTCAGTTGCTAGCTGATGCAACTGATTGCAGCACAGAAAGCCCGAAAGGAGCAGTAATTAGATAAGTGGGGAGGAGGCGATTGGGTGGGCATGGGTGGGGGCTGTTGTAAGAGGTTGTTAAAAAATGATTTTAAAAGCCTGTGATGATCAGGAAACTCATCTGGGATCGCCAGAGGAAAAAAACGATTTTAAAAGCTCCTCTGATGATCCCAGCTGAAGTTGCCTGATCGCAGCCCAGAATCTCTTAAAAAGATTGTTTTAACAATCTCTTCAGCTGAAGGGCTTGTAGGAAGCATGTTTTTTAAGGTTCTGGTGATCAGGCAACTCAACTGGGATCGCCAGAGGAGCCTTTTAAAACCTTTTGTTTTTACAACCTCTTCGGCCGAGGCTGAAGAAAAGATGCTTTTAAAAGTAAAAAAACCCTCAAACCTCTGATGATGGCGCGGCTCAGTTGGGGCAGGGGTGGGGCCAGGGATTTTTGCTACCAGTTCTCTGAACTACCAGCCACCATCGCTACCGGATCAGGCGAGCCGGTCCGAACCGGGAGCATTTTACCCCTGATCTGCACCTCGTATCTATTACTCCAACTTATTTTTTGCCATTTTTATGGTTAGATGGGGAGACAAAACTGCAGTTACCCCTTCATTCTCTGAGAAAATACCATTTTGATTAAAGAAGCGTGAACAGATTATGATAAAGGCTGCCTTTTTTCTTCATTTGAAGCTGGTTTTTAATTTTTCTAACTAAAATATTTTATTAAAAGTTTTAATTTTTAACGTGAAAAGTCAAAAGGTGCAAGAGGTCCTGGAGCCTGTGAACAGTAGGCACATTCTGTATATTGCAAGTAGTCCACATTTAGTCTTGGATAGTGAAGCATTCACAACTTTGAAGCATCTTTCTCAGTTGAATGGTTTGCTTAATGACCATGTCATTTAGTGACCATTTCACCAGAATCAATTGCAGTTGCTAAATATAAACCCTGGTGGTGCAGTTGTTAGAATGCAGTATTGCAGGCTTTTTCTGCCCACAATCTGGAATTTGATCCTGATGAGCTCATTGATTCAGCCTTCCATCCTTCTGAGGTTGGTGAAATGAGGACCCAGATTGTTGGGGGCGATATGCTGACATTGTAAACAACTTAGAAAGAGCTGTAAAGCACTAGGGAGTAATATATAAGTCTACGTATTATTGCTATTGCTATAAGGTTCAAATATTTGCAGCTGTTGGCTGGAACAGCGGCCCCCAACCTTTTGGGCACCGGGGACTGGTTCCGTGGAGAGAGTTTTTTCCACAGACCAAGGGTGTGTGGTTTTCGTGTGCTGCCTGCATCCTGCAAATGGAACCTTGCTTGTTTGCCCAGCCCAGTTTCTGGCATGCCGCGAACTGGTGCCAGAACAGGGGTTGGGGACCCCTGCTCCTGTCTGTTTCATAAGGCTGTTATGCTGTATAGGGCAGCGGTCCTGAACCTTTGCGGCTTGGGGGCCTGGCTGAGGGGGGAGAACGGAACCGGGCCATGCAAAGAATGGGCCGGGACAGGACGCATGTGTAGCTTGACTCTCATGAATGGCAGCAGGGTACACATGCACACACATCTCGACTGCAAGTTCAGCTGTGCATAAATGTGCATGCGTGCTGGCCCACCACTCACATCGAAGTGCATGCATGCACATGCGTCAGCCTACCATTTGTGTGAGTTGAGTTGTGTGTGTGTGAGACACCTGCAGCCCAGTTGCGAATAGGTCACAGCCTGGTAGTGGGCCGTGGCGCAGGGGTTGGTGACCCCTGGACTTGGAAATATAAAGCACATAACATACTCATATGCACAGTGCTTATCTATAAAAATGCTTATTTTACCAAAACATAGATCAAAATAAAAGTCATGTATACACATTGCACATTTATAACAGAAACTTCATTTTGAAGTATTAAAATATTTAATTCATATACATTATTTTATAAATAATTTTATATTAAAATATACTATTTTGCACTACTGCATCCCCCAGAAATAAGGATAGCACTATCTCTCTTACAGGTCTGGAAAGCTTTGAAAACCTGGCTTTGATCCCAGGCTTGGGGTTGATGTTTGTTATTTGTTTAATGGCCCTTATTTTGTTATGTGGATATTAGACTAGAGCATGTTAATCTGGGCTGTTTCTGTTGATTTAAATTTTTTTAGTTGTTTTTAGGTCTCTTTTATTTTTGTGCACTTTCCAAGTCCACTAGAGATGGAGAATCAATGATTTTAAATAAACAATAAATGTAGATCTGAACTTATGTCTATATACATATTTCAGGTAGATAGAATGCTGATAATTTTTTATTCACTACTTTTTTCTTGTATTTTCACCATATCTCAGAGTAATGTCTAAATATATATGGGGGGAATATTAAAATTAAGATTCGTAATGACGAGTTACAAAGACAGATGTAATAGTGATCCTGCTTAGATTTGTGATATATTGTTGATATATAGCGTTGCTCCCATATAACACCCATCCTGCGCGGCCTGCACTGGCTGCCGGTAGCCTTCCGGGTGCAATTCAAGGTGTTGGTGACCACCTTTAAAGCGCTCCATGGCTTAGGACTGGGATATTTGCGAGATCGCCTTCTGCCACCGATTGCCTCCCAACGACATGTGCGCTCCCACAGAGCAGGCCTCCTCAGGGTGCTGTCAACCAAACAATGTAGGTTGGCGGCCCCCAGGGGGAGGGCCTTCTCTGTGGCAGCATCGGCCCTATGGAACGAGCTACCTCCGGGGTTACGTCAACTCCCCGACCTCCGGGCCTTCAAACGTGAACTGAAGACCTTATTATTTCACCGATCGGGACTAGCCTAAGAAATATTTTAGCGAAATTTTAAATGGGTTTTAAATTGGTCTTTGACCGTTTTAGTGATTTGGCCATTAAATATCTGGTTTTAATTGTTTTTAAATATTGTTATTTATTAGATTTATATTCGCATTGGTGTGTCTATTTTAATATGGCTGTAAACCGCCCTGAGTCCTTCGGGAGATGGTGCGGTATAGAAATGTAATTATAAATAAATAAATAAATAAATAAATAAATAAATAAATAAATAAATGTGGTAATAGTCATACAGCTGGCACATACCTCAGAAAAGGTGCTTAATTCAATTGCGGTTAAAATCTTATTATTCATGACTGCTTGAATTTCTTTTAGACTTTTGTTCTGTGTATTAAAAAATAAATATATATATACATATTATATATAATATGTTGTTATTTATACAGCCAAAGTAAGTAAGAAAAAAAGGTGGTTTAAAATTTTTTTCTTAACATTAAGACAAAGAAAGAGGCAGTATTGAAACATATGTGATCTAGGAAAGCATAATAAATCTATGTTCATAGAGCCATAGAGGTTCACTGGTGATTTTGAGGCAGGGAAAAAAGAGAGAACACAGTTCCGGGAAAAGAGAAAGAAACTCAAAATAACCTTCCTCTGATTCTATTTGATATAAGAGGAGATAGAGGGAAACTCTGGAAGGCTTTGAAAATTCTGTAATTAAAACCTAAAATAATTAAATAGTTTCCTATAATTCTTGTGTTGTGTATCCCTGATTTAACCTATGTTGAAGGGCTGACAAAGAATGAATATAATGTATGCCACCTTCAGCTTCTATACAAAAGACAATACAAATCTAATAATTAAATAAATCCAACAGGTCAGATTCTTAGGACATTCAAGGAATTGCAAAGAAAAATTAAATTGCCCTGTGAACATTTTACTGAAATAAGCTGTTCCATTAATAGGAAGGAATAATTGGGTATTTTCTGTAATTTTTATTTTCCTAAGTAGTGAATCAAAAATCACACCATTTTTTTTAGAATGTACCAGATAACTTAGCTTTTGGCGAAGTAAGATATTCTGCAAGTTCAGCCCATCCAATTCTTTTTGTAATAACAACTTTCCATTTTTCAGCCACCGAGACTTTTCTTTTTCTGTACTAAGGGCCATGGCCAATGCCTTATTATTACATTTCAAAGAATTTTTAAAAAGTGAGGAGTTGCCTGAATAAAATGAAAAGAAAAAATAAGGGTATGTTCATACTGCTACTACTTCCAGTCCATAAATCTTCAGTAGTTTGAATGATAATAATATAACCATATCTTTTTTCTATACTTACTATACTGTCATATTGCTGGAGAGTAGAATATAAAGTGGGAAATATTAAATAGTCTGACTTTACAGCCTAGGAAACCAGAATGAAGCCAGAGAATGACTTATTAATCAATGACTTTCTGCAATCAAATTATTTTTTTTCACTACTAAAACAGCCTTCTAACAACCAAAACGATGCAATGATATCACCAGATGGTGTGCACAGAAATCAAACTGACTACAATATATTATTGGTAGAAGTAAATGAAAGAACCCAGTTATAATAGCAAAGGTATAGGCAGGGGCTGACTGGAACAGATCACAAATAACTCATATGAGTTCTAAATTAAGCTAAAGTAGAAGAACAAAACTAATCAACATTCATAGTATGATCTTGAGTATATCCTATCATTTTCAAAGAGTACATGAGGAATTGCATTGAAATCCTGAACCTCACTGATAGGGAATCAGAGGAACTGTAGAATGAAATTGAAATTGTTGTTAAGAATGAATGTTGAACTTTAAAAAAATGATGAAACAGAAGGAAGAATTGGATATTAGAATAGATGATAGAAATTGTCAAAATAAAAGAAACTAAAGCCAAGAAAGAAAGAAAGAAAGAAAGAAAGAAAGAAAGAAAGAAAGAAAGAAAGAAAGAAAGAAAGAAAGAAAGAACCACTGAACTATATCTTTCAAAGATCCTGGAGCACAGGGGAGCTGCCAGAGGACTGGAAAAGAGCTGATGTAGTTCCCATCTTCAAAAAAGGAAAAAAAAAACAGATCCAGGAAACTACAGACCTATCAACCTGACCTCAATACCGGGAAAGATTCTGGAAAAGATAATCAAGCAATGAATCAGCAAACACCTAGAAGCAAACCAAGTAATAACCAAAAGCCAACATGGGTTTGTCAAAAACAGATCATGCCAGACTAATCTAATTGCATTCTTTGACAAAGTGACAAAATTAGTAGACCAGAGGAATGCTGTCGATATAATTTACTTGGACTTCAGTAAAGCATTTGATAAAGTAGACCATAACCTACTACTAGATAAAGTAGAAAAATGTGGGTTAGACAGCACCACCACCAGATGGATTCATAACTGGCTGACCAACCGCACTCACCGTGTAGTCCTCAATGGAACTACATCCACATGGAGGGAAGTATGCAGTGGAGTACCCCAAGGCTCTGTTTTAGTCCCAGTACTCTTCAACATCTTCATCAATGACTTGGACAAGGGGATATATGGGGAACTCATCAAATTTGCAGATGACACTAAGCTGGCAGGAAGAGTCAACACTCCAAAAGATAGGCTCAAGATACAGAAGGATCTTGACAGACTTGAACATTGGGCACTAACTAACAAAATGAAATTCAACAGTGAAAAAAGTAAAGTTCTACATTTAGGCCAAAAAAACCAAAATGCACAGGTACCCTATATGTGGTACCTTGCTCAATAGTAGTACCTGTGAGAGGGATCTTGGGGTCCTAGTGGACAACCATTTAGATATGAGCCAGCAGTGTGCAGCAGCTGCTAAAAAAGCCAACACAGTTCTGGGCTGCATAAACAGAGGGATAGAATCAAGATCACATGAAGTGTTAATGCCACTTTATAATGCCTTGGTAAGGCCACACTTGGAATACTTCATTCAGTTTTGGTTGCCGCGATGTAAAAAAGATGCTGAGACTCTAGAAAGAGTGCAGAGAAGAGCAACAAAGATGATTAGGGGACTGGAGGCTAGAACATATGAAAAACGGTTGCAGGAACTGGGTATGTCTAGTTTAATAAAAAGAAGGACTGGGGAGACATGATAGCAGTGTTCCAATATCTCAGGGGTTGCCACAAAGAAGAGGGAGATGGGCTGTTCTACAAAGCACCTGAGGGTAGAACAAGAAGCAATGGGTGGAAACTGATCAAGGAAAGAAGCAACTTAGAACTAAGGAGAAATTCCCTGACAGTTAGAACAATTAATAAGTGGAACGACTTGCCTGCAGAAGTTGTGAATGCTCCAACACTGGAAATTTTTAAGAAAATGTTGGATAACCATCTGTCTGAGATGGTGTAGAGTTTCTTGCCTGGGCAGGGGGTTGGACTAGAAGGCCTCCAAGGTCCCTTCCAACTCTGTTATTGTTATTGTTATATCTCATGGAAGAATAAAGTATTTTAGGAAGCTGTTATATAAAAAAAGAAATATTACAATAATATGTGTAAAGACAGTGAAGATAGAAACAGACCAAAAGATGTCCTAACTCAGGAGATCCAATCTTAAATTGGTACACTAAAGGATACCAGTGCATAGATATCATTGATGGTGAAACAGACTGGTTGCAAATCAACAAAGGAATGGGAAAAGGCTGTATATTTATTTATTCAACATATATGATGAATATATATTGAGGGAAGTTAAATTGGAAGAAGATGACTGTGGTTTTAAAACTGGAGTAAGAAAAATCAATTACCTGCGCTGTGTTGATTTCACTATTATGATAGTTGAAAATGCAGATTATTTGGGATTTCTAATATTGAAAGACACAGAGTACAATAAAATATAGGACTAAATTTAGTACAAACTAATTACAGTTCATCAACCAACCTTAGAACTGACAATGAAGATATTGACTATATGAATATAATATTATTTGATTTGATATTGAAGTGACTCATTTAAAAGATTATGAGTATTAAGATCAACTGTCAACAGTAAGGGAACCACAATTAAGAAACATACTGCATACTAACATTTGATAGAGTAATTATAAAGGACTTAGAAAAGATTTGGATCCATAAAGATTAGAATTGTGCAGGCAATGATTTTCCTTATGACTCTCTATAGAAGTTAAAGTAGGATTTGAAGAAGGTAGAAAGTGTGCTTTTGAACTTTCATGGTGGTGAATACCATGAATAAAAAAGAAAAGAAATGGATCACTGAACAATTAATAAGTGGAACGACTTGCCTGCAGAAGTTGTGAATGCTCCAACACTGGAAATTTTTAAGAAAATGTTGGAGAACCATCTGTCTGAGATGGTGTAGGGTTTCCTGCCTGGGCAGGGGGTTGGACTAGAAGGCCTCCAAGGTCCCTTCCAACTCTGTTATTGTTATTGTTATATCTCATGGAAGAATAAAGTATTTTAGGAAGCTGTTATATAAAAAAAGAAATATTACAATAATATGTGTAAATACAGTGAAGATAGAAACAGACCAAAAGATGTCCTAACTCAGGAGATCCAATCTTAAATTGGTACACTAAAGGATACCAGTGCATAGATATCATCGATGGTGAAACAGACTGGTTTCAAATCAACAAAGGAATGGGAAAAGGCTGTATATTTATTTATTCAACATATATGATGAATATATATTGAGGGAAGTTAAATTGGAAGAAGATGACTGTGGTTTTAAAACTGGGGTAAGAAAAATCAATTACCTGCGCTGTGTTGATTTCATTATTATGATAATTGAAAATGCAGATTATTTGGGATTTCTAATATTGAAAGACACAGAGTACAATAAAATATAGGACTAAATTTAGTACAAACTAATTACAGTTCATCAACCAACCTTAGAACTGACAATGAAGATATTGACTATATGAATATAATATTATTTGATTTGATATTGAAGTGACTCATTTAAAAGATTATGAGTATTAAGATCAACTAAACAGTAAGGGAACCACAATCAAGAAACATACTGCATACTAACATTTGATAGAGTAATTATAAAGGACTTAGAAAAGATTTGGATCCATAAAGATTAGAATTGTGCAGGCAATGATTTTCCTTATGACTCTCTATAGAAGTTAAAGTAGGATTTGAAGAAGGTAGAAAGTGTGCTTTTGAACTTTCATGGTGGTGAATACCATGAATAAAAAAGAAAAGAAATGGATCACTGAACAAATTAATTCAGAGTTCTCATAGAAGGCATAAATCCTGGAGAACCAGAGGACTGGAAAAGAGCTGATGTGGTTCACAGCTTCAAAAAAGGGAAAAAAACCAAACCCAGGAAACTACAGACCAATCAGCCTGGGAAGATACTGGAATAAAAAACAGATCTGTGAACATCTAGAAACAAATGAAATTATAACTAGAAGCCAGCACGAGTTTATTAAAAACAAATCATGCCAAACCAATCTTATTTCATTCTTTGGCAAAGTGACTAAATTAGTAGACCAGTGATGCTGTGGACATGGTATACTAGACTTCAATAAGGCATTCAACAAAGTAGTCCACAACCTACTTCTTGGTAAGCTAGAAAAATGTGGGCTAGACAGCATCACCACCAGAAGGATTTGTAACTGGCTGACAAACCATACTCAAGGAATAGTCCTTAATGGTACTACATCTATATGGAGGGAAGTAAGCAGTGGGATACCACAAGGTTCCGTCTTAGACCCGTACTTTCCAATATCTTCATAAATTATTTAGATGAGGGAATAGAAGGAGAACTCATCAAATCTGCAAATGAACCTAAGCTGGCAAGAATAGTCAACACCCTAGAAGACAAGCTCAAGATCCAAAAAGATCGTGACAGACTTGAACAATGGACCCTATCCAACAACTTGAAATGAAATGTGGAGAAAAGCAAGGTTTTACACCTAGGCAGGAAAAGCCAAAGATACAAATACAGATTAGGCAAAACCTGGCTCAAAATCAGTAACTATGAGAGGGACCTTGGAGTCTTAGTACATAATCACTTAAACAAGAGTCAGCAATATGTGGTAGTAGCTAAAAAAGCTAATACAATCCTTGGTTGTATAAACACAGGCATGGAATCAAAATCACGTGAAGTATTAGTACCGCATTGTAAATCCTTAATAAGACCATATTTGGAATACTGCATCCAGTTTTGGTCACCACATTACAAAAAAGATACTAAGACTTTGGAAAAAATGCAAAGGAGAGCAACTAAGATGATTAAAGCCCTGGAGACAAAAGCATATGAAGAACAATTGCATGAATTGGGATGGCTAGTCTAGATAAAAGAAGCACTAGGGGTAACATGATAGCAGTATTCCAGTATTTGAGGGGCTGCCACAAAGATAGGGGGTTAACTTATTTTCCAAAGCACTAGAAGGAAGACAAGAAACAATAGATGAAAACTAATCAAGGAAAGAAGCAACCTGAAATTAAGGAGAAATTTTTAACAGTGAGAACAATTAAGAAGTGAAACATTTGCTGTTGTAGGTTGTAGAAGGTGGTTCATCACTAGAGGTTTTTAAGAAAAGACTGGACAGCCACCTATCTGAAATGGTATATTGTCTCCTGCTTGAGAGGGGTTTGGACTAGAAGACATCCAAGGTTCCTTCCAGCTCCATTTTGATTGAATTGATTAAAATGAGTAGGCGCACATTACCATATTTTGGATGCATTGTGTAAATATTTCATTCTCTGGAGGTCTGCAATGTTGGAAAAAAATGAAAAGGGAAAAAAGGGAAATCAGAAGCAAGATGGGTAGATTCCATTACAGTGGCAAAGGGAGCACTGATGGAAGACTTGAAGAGCAAAAGTTTGTGGACCGATCATCTTGGAGAAAATCCATATGGTTGCTAACAGCCAACATTGACTTGATGGCATACAATCAAGACAGTGTGATAGGTCCAACATTCCATTCGTGCTTAGTCTTGTTTTTAGCTTATTTTGCCTAAAAATGTTTTGGTAATTATATACAGATATACTGCAGAAATTCAAACATTTTATTTTTGCAAATATGAGCTTGATTACTTATAATTTAATTAGCACTTACTAATTATCTTGGTTTTGATTTTAAATGCAAGAGAAGCATTCAGCTTTGTAACTTTTAGAGCTCCATTCTTCTTCTCCATCACACGGTTTTTAATACCTCCGATGGTAAAAAGGGATGATGCTTCAGGCATTACATCAATTTCCATCTTTAGTTTATTACACTGAAAACCTAACAATGAATAGCATATATATATATATATATATTAAAATTTGCATTTAAAAATATTTTGAAGTGTGTAGTGTGAGTTATGGAACAAATTCCTTGTATGCTTAATCACACCTGGCCATACAAAGTATTTTATTCTATTTATCTCTATTATTCTGTCCAAATATATTCATGTTTCTAAATATAATGATAATCACACCCCTAAGATCACCTTAAAAATTCAGTCCAGTCATCCAATTTAAATGCATACTGTACTGAAAAAGTCAGTTCCTCAACAAAATTGCGAGATTTCCTATGTTAAAAAAGATCAACATTGTCAACTCTCTCCATAGCTCAGAGCAACAATTCACAGAAATTAGCTATGATGTTAGATAACATTTCTGTCTTTTCAGTTAAAATTTACATTAGCTTCAGTACATTTTGGCAAACCATTATTCTCTCTTGATCACATTTTATTTGCATTACCAGAACAATTGTTTCTAATCTAAAATTTAAATTATTTTTTATTATATAAAAAGTTTTTATTGGTCAAAAAAGATTTATGCAAATACATATCAGGTATGGTAAATTTTCATTTTTCTTATACATGATAAGAATTTTACTCAAAATTTTAAACACATACAACAGCCATATGGCAAGCAGGTGATACGAAGTAGCTAAGTTTCTTAAATTATTTTATACTAGTTCCTGGAAAAAGTAGTTTTACTTATTTAAGCCAAGATTCCAAGACATTACTCAAATGTATTGTACATGGTGGAAAATGTAGTACTCTGTCCTCTAGATCATTAGCCAGTACTTAATACCAGCCATGTTAGTGAGCAGACTTTGACTATTTTTTTTACTTGAAAATACCAACATAAGACTTATTTTGCCTGACTTTCTGTTTGATGTCACGGTGAGATTGTATGCAAGGAGAGGGGCTCCGCAAATTTGCATTGAATCCTCCTCGTTGGAGAGCCCCCCAAGGGGCTAAAGTCACCCTGTAGGGGTGACAAAGAAAGGAGGGGCACCCAGCAAGTCATGGAGAGCAGCGGCTTTCCAGCTGGACCCAGGGATTCCCTCCCATCCAATGACGAAAAGGAGACGCAGCCATTATGGCTGCCGGGAAGTTGGGGCATCCGAAGAAACAAAGAATGTGCTGGAGTGGTGTAGATGAACTGTGACCGGAACTGGGTGAGGTGATTCTCTTTTTACCTAGAACCTAACCCCAAATAAAATAAACCCTGGAAAAGAGACTCTTTGAAATGCTTGTTTAAGCAGTGAATAATTACAGAGAGAAAAATTACAGACCCAAAAGAAAAAGAATTAAAAGGAGAGCACAAAATCTTTAAAATATAGAAAGATTGGAGTTTCAAACTTTATTGGCAATATTTCAGTAAAGCATTTTAAAATGCTGGAATTATTCATCTGAATATTGACTATTTGCAAAAACTGAAATAAATATTTGTTAGATTTTGTGCAACGTTGAAATTTAAGCTGAAGACATATTTTTAATGGAATATATTCTAAACTCCTACAACCTTGGGAAGTACTGATAAGAAAAAAGAAAAAAAAGTGGAAATAAATAAGATTTGAGGACTGCTGTGCTATCCACTGTTCTATATTTGTCTATTTCATGGTTATTGGAGGTTTAACTGTGAGACTATGGAAGACATTTAAAGAAAGAGACTTTTAAATGCCAGGATCTATGACAGCACTTACAGAGTGGTTTTAAGGAGACATTTGGAAATCTTTCTGGATTACCTAAATGGAATTAATTGACTAACTGTGGGAGATAAAGAAGTATAATTATTGCATTCCCCGCTAGGATTGAGCAAATGTTTTCTAAATTGACTTTCTGAGGTCATAAACAATTGAGATTATGGGACAGTGACAGATTACTGACAGGCTATTGAGCAATATTTGGACCTATCAAAATAAGACAAGATATTGCATCAGGGGGAGATGAGTGGATTTCAAAAAGAAATGGTGTTGATGCCTCAACATACTTATGATATGTTGATAAATAACCACAAGGAGATAAAAGACTTAATGCATGACATTGTGAGGAATTCAGAAAATGTTCAACAAGGGACAATGAATAAAGATCATAAAACACAGGAAATAAGAGGAGATAATAGAAAGTCCAGAGGAAAAGACAGAACAGATAAATCAATGAATAAAACAAGAAGAGAAGAAGACAATAAAGACTTATTAATCAAATAAGAGACAATATGTATTAAGAGATCAAAAAATGGGATTGGATAAAAAAATAGTTTTGAAGAGAAGATAGGGGCTTGGCCATAATCTCCAGAGGTACAGCAGCAAGAGATAGTAGAGATGGAAGAAATATTTGGGCTAAATAGGAAAGATGTAGACAGACAAAGACCCGAGGGAGGAGTTTGGGAGGCAAGTAAAAAAACGAATAAGAATTTAAATACTAAAGCCGGCAAGAGATGATGGCTAGAAAGGGAATGCTGTTTAATATAAGATTGGCTTTACTGAGAGCTTGAATAGAGGTAGAAACAAGATCAAGGAGGAATATTATTATACATATTTTTATATAATATACCAAAAGTAATTGCTAGATGTAAAGATTAGATGTTGAAAGATGGTATCACTATGTACATTTAAATAATATTGTGATTGTTATTAGAATGGCGCAAAGAAACACTGAATAATTAAGCAACGAAGGAACACACTCTAATACAAATATGTATAATACGACAATTATGTAAGTATAATTAATGTAACAAATATTAATATTACAATTATTATTTGTATTTAAATGAATGATACCCAGATCCCTCACTGTTCATGATATTGATGTGTGTGTGTATGTATGTATGTGTATATATATATATATAAATGTATATAATCAAATGCAGCTTATGTATTGCTATATGTACCACTCTAGGGACCTCCAGAACTTTCTGTACCACTGCATTCTGTACCAGCTATAGCTTCCAAATACTCTTCAAGGGTAGCCCCATGTAGAGCATTGCAGTAATCCAACCTGGAGATGACTGGGGCATAAGTGACTGAGAACAGAGCCTCAAGATCCAGGGAAGAATGCAGTTGGCAAATATATAGAATTAGTCTTTGACTTACAACAATTCATTTAGTAACTTTTCGAAGTTATGCCACTGAAGAAAAGTGACTTAGGACTGTTTTTTCACACTTACGACCAGCATCCCTGTGGTCATATGATCAAAGTTCAGATGCTTGGCAACTGACTCATGTTTATGACGTTTGCAGTATCCTAGGGTCATGTAATCCCCTTTTGCAACTTTCTGACAAGCAAAGTCAGTGGGGGAGTCAAATTCACTTAACAACCATGTTACCAATTGAACAACTACAGTGACTCACTTTAACTGTGGCAAGCAAGGTCGTAAAATGAGGCAAAATTCATTTTAAAATTGTCTCATATAGCAACATTAATTTTGAGCTCAATTGTGCTTGTAAGTTGAGGACTACCTGTACTCTTGTTATACTCTGCAAAGATATCTTCAGCATGTCAAGTTTGCTATAGCCCTTATCATTCTCGGTGTTCCTCTTTGGCAGGTAATGGATTGCCTGTGGTAGGAGAGCAGCTGCCTTGCTACCTTCTGCATTCTGACTGGCACAAGGAATATACTGTCTCTGCAGGGCAGCTCAGAAACTTTGCATTAACAAGGACTCAGATAATTCCCCAAATTAAATTACATAGACTCTCTCCCCATCATAGCCATTGGTTGCAGCAGCTAAGATTCATGTGAGGACAGCAACTCTATCAGCATCTGTGGTCTCTTCTCAAACTCCCAAAATCTTTAACCAAAAACTGTCTACCATTGACCTCACCCCATTTCTAAGAGGACTATAAGGGGCGTGCATAAGTGCACAAAAGTGCCTACCGGTCCTGTCCTATTGTTTTCTTTCATTATATGTGTTTATATATAATGTTGTACAAAATAAATAAATAAATAAAATAAAATCTTCTCAGGTGCCATAAAAGGGTGCAGCTAAATATTACAATGTATTTTCCTTCCATCTTCAAGACAGGAAAAAAGCACAAGGAAATCTATGCAGTTAAACTCTTATTCTGGTTTTCTAAGAAGGAACTAACCTCTTCACTTATCTATCCTAGGTAGCACCATAATGCAAGTTCATTTCAATGGTTATTGTTGAAATAAATATGATTTGTCTTTCATTCAAGAGCTCAAGGCAAAACATCCAACAGTCCCTCCCCCTATTTCCCCCCACAATGCTGTGAGATAGGATAAAAGAAAGTGACTGGAGCTTGAAAGGGAAATCTCTGCATTAGAGGATTTTTGAGCTGCTCTGAATTGTCTATACTTTCAGAGGGCTCTTGTTTTCCTATCTTAAAGGCTTTTTTCTGAGGAAAAAAAACAACTTGAAAAATTGCAAATGGAGGTACAAATGTTTGGACCCATGAATGATAAAAGCCTCCACTGGAAACATTGTTATCATTTGAATTCTTTTTCCACATCAGCATTAATTTCTACTTCTGAACTTTAGCATTCAGATCACATTCTGGGAGTCAGGACTCAAAATTAAATGCCTTTATGGCTTTTCCCCTTGTTCATTAGAAACCACAAATAGATAGTGGGAATAATCAAAACCTTCAAGCCCAATCGGTACTCAAGCAAACTAAAGAACTGCAATATGTGCATCGGATCAAGTACCTTTAATCTTCTGAATTGTAGGGGGGGGGGAAATGCTGTGGTGTTTGCCTATGTGCACAAACCTTGTTAGGGAGCAGAAAACAAGTGGGGAAAATGCTTTCATATTAAGAAGAGAGGAAGAAAACGATTCTGACCACTGACAGGAAAAAAAAAAGACAGCCATAATACGTCATAATTTCTCACTCAGGACACCTCAATAAACTATGCTTGCTTGCTTTGTGTGTGTGTGTGTGAGTAAGTCTTTTTTTTAAAAAAGAACGCTCGTAACTTCGACGCTCTCCATTTAAGAGAAGGGATACGGCGCTAAACGTCGGAACCGTTTAACTGCGACCACGCAAGAGCGCGAGCGTTGCGATGCCTCAGGCGCGCGCTGGCATTCAGCAGCTAAACGTTACGAGCAACGCTGGGGCGCGTGGACCCGAGCCTGGACCCGAAAGCCTGGACCCGAAAGTACGGTGGAAGAGCGATCGATGGGCAGCTGGAGCTATATAGGGGGACTCGCTCGGCTAGTGTCTTCCTTGACGGGGAGCCTTTTTCCAAGTGGTTCCATGTTTTGCCGTCCTGTTGCATCATCCATGGATTGTTGATCCGAGGGCTGCTTTAAGAACGGGCGCTTCCCCCTGCGCCCCCCATACCACCCCCCCTCCCCAAAAAAAATCCAGCCCGCGCATGACTCCTCTTCCGCCTCCGTCCTTTCCGCCGGATTTGGAAATGGAAGTGGTATTGACGGTAGCGCGAGAGGAAGGCGGGGTTTCGAGTGCCAGTCCCGAAAATTTCTGGGCGGAACCTCGGACTAAGAAGGTAACGGACCTCATGAGCGGAGCGTTTCCTGAGGCTTCTTCCTTGGGCTCGCCTCCCTCGGATCCCCTTACCCCGTAACAGCGAAGCCCTTGTGCTCAATGCTTCCTCTTCCTCCTCCTCCAGTCGCTGCTTGTTTTCGGGCTGTGGAAGAAGGAAGGGGACTGGCTTGGGTTTCTTCCCTCGCTCCTTCCCTCCCTCCTGCCCGGATGCTGCGGGTTCCTCCCTGCCCTTGGCAACGTACATAATTTCTTATTAAAGAGGAAGCAGATGGACTGATTTAGCAGGGAAGCAGGATTCCTTCAAATAAAGATTGCAAAAATCTAGCCAACCACCGGATTGCAGCTAAGAGGCAGTAAAATTCTCGGAGCTGTCCACGTTTTTACACATCGGTTCTGATAATTTTCTTCCCAGGAATAGCTGCACTTAACTTTATGTGATGGTGATACTTAGAAGGCTTTTAAGGAATTTTGGCAGCCGATCTGTAAACTGTCTGGATTCTTCCCAACAGTAAAAAAGCTGTTGTCTTCCAGCTGTTTCATACAACAGCTCTGTACTCTTTGCACTATTGGACATGGTTAATGTAAAGAATCCAGCTTGCCTGGCCAATACCCATACTTCAAATTGCACAGCATGGTCCTTTGTCATTGCTTGTTCCAAATTCCCCCTTGGATCTTAGAATTTTAGAAAGGAGAGAAACACTAATCGCTGGCTCTAGCAAAGAATCTGCTGTTCAACTTGGACCTAATTTGTATCCGAAACATTAACGACATGGCAAAGCTCTCTAGGAGAGAGCTTATTTGGACAATTTCATTGGACCTAGACATTCTGTTCCATTTCTAGTCCCCTTGAGTTTTCTCATGGCACAGTGGAAACAGGAATAGGAGCCCGTATATTGAAGTACTGTACTCATCAAGATATTTTATTATTATTTGCTAAACAACTTTATCAACCAGGCTGTTTTTATGGATTCCATGTATTTGTCTAGAAAAGTCACAGAGCATGTGCATTTATTTGATTTATAAACCACAGTTGCACAGCAGCTCAAGGTGGTATACAAAGTGGCTGGCTCCTATTTTCCCCCACAATGGCAATCCTACAATGTCTCCATAGCTTGGATAATTTCTTCTGAAAGGAGGTTCTAATAAAAACACATGTTACTCTTGGCATTTAGCATTTTGATGAAAAGTATATATTTTATGCTATGGTTCACCATTTTACTATGCCTATTTTATTCAGGTAAGCAAATAATCATGGCATTTCATCCTAAAATTGTAGCTGTTCAGTAGTTAGAATTGCATATTGGGACATTATTTCACAAGTTTCTCTCAGAGTATATTGGACAAAGGAAGAAATGTCTGAGGAACATGGTCTGCTCTGGCTCCAAATAGGCCTTTCTTAGTTTGGAACATTACTTTCTCAACATACAGTAGTTCTACTAATGTAATCAGGTTTTTTGAGATTAATGTTAAATAAGAATAGCTGGATTTTCAGTTATTGATATAATTTGCTTTTGCTGTAGTGGTTGAGAAAAAGCCACCTAGAAACAAGGCATTTGCAAATTACCTAATATTGGTAAGAACTGCAATTGACAACATTCCAGGCACCTTGACTGAGGAATGAGAATTATAGCAATTGAATCTTAAGAACGCTTGGTTAGATGTGTGGCCTACATGTGCATTCTCATGATGGTATGGATCTTCAGCATTTAAGAGATTTCTACTAATTGTCCAAAGGATTGAGCTGAAAAATCAGCAGAAAATTTAAGTCATTTAAGTATTTTTTGTAAGTGATAATGCTACCAAAACGTTAATTTTCTTAATCTCCTAAATTCAATTTTATATAAAATTTATTTCAGGTGTCAAAATACATAATCTAATCAACAATATTAACTGACAGCAAGTGATGGATGACAGCAAGTCTGAAACGATGGAAGATATTATTCAACTTAATGTTGGAGGCTGTATATATACAGCTAGACGTGAATCTTTATGCCGTTTTAAGGATTCAATGTTAGCAGCTATGTTCAGTGGAAGATTTCCTTTAAAAATGGATAATTCAGGTAAAAGCTTCTTAAATTATAACTAGCTGACACTTGAAAAGATGAACAAATGCATTTCATAAGATAACTTGGTTGCAGGCTTCTTTGCATTATTTTTTCCTATGATCTTGACTACATCTCTTGATTTCTTCCTTCTGCATCAGTTCATTCTTATGTACAGCCCTCATTCTGCAGATGTATGATCTGTACTATTTCATTCTATGTAGAAACTAGTGTCCTGAGTTAAAGCCCAATGCACAGTTGGGGATATGATTAGAGTTGAAGGGGAAATAATTCATCAGTTTTTGTTAGTATTTAATGGATTAGATTTTGAAACACTTTGTGGCTTCAGGGCCATGTACGAGCTCCTGAAAGCTTCATGTATGGCCCAAGGCCTCTCCCAAAGTTGTATCAAACTAATTTGTAATGGAACAGAAAAGTAAATTTACTGCATATTAGGGAATAAATACTAAGCTTCATGTTTAATTATAAATGGGAATGAATCATCATCCAATTTCCTCTTTGTTTGCTTTTTGATGTGTAGCTTCTAGCATGCCACTGAATAGCCAAATATGGTCCTCGGACAAAAAAGAAGTTTATACTTTTAGCCTAGAGGAAAGAAATAGATTTTTTAAAAAGTGAACCCTCCTAAGCAAATATGATATAAAGAGTCCTGGGTCAAAGACAATTCAACCCTGAGCTACATATATTCTCTTCTATAAATATGATATGATGTTAGACAATATAATTTCTAAATAGGTGTTCAAATTTGACAGAGTTATACAATGCTCTCTATATAAACAGTAGTAAACTAGAATAGCTTATGCTATAAAGTAATTCTACCTGATTTGGCTTCTATTAATCTAGTACAAACTGTTGAACTATGTCCAGCTTGGTTAATACAAATTAAAAGTTGTATTTTCTTTTTTGTTAACACAGATTTACTGGGTCAATATAATATACTACAGTAATGGAGGCATACAATGTATGTGTACATTTTTTGTATCTGTTTTCAGGAGCATGCCTTATTGATCGTGATGGCAATCTTTTTAAATATCTCTTAAATTATCTTCATGGAGAAGTTTGGATTCCTGAAAATGAGGAAACACGAATTGCATTACAAGAAGAAGCTGATTATTTTGGCATTCCTTATCCTTACAGTCTTGTTGACCACCTAGCTAATGAAATGGAGACATATTGTTTTAGAACAAATGTAGAACTTAAGAAGGTCAGAATTTTCCTATGTTCTTAAATTATTCTGCAATATATACTCAACATTTGATAAAGGACAAGTAATGCATATTTCTCAGCTGGAAAATAACTTTTACCCTTTTATTTGGGCTTATTCCACAAACTACTTTGTCTATGATGGGGACGCAGTGGCTCAGTGGCTAAGACGCTGAGCTTGTCAACCAAAAGTTAAGCAGTTCAGTGGTTCAAATCCCTAGTGCTGTGTAACGGGGTGAGCTCCCGTTACGTCTGCCAACCTAGTAGTTTGAAAGCACATAAAAAATGCAAGTAGAAAAAATAGGGACCACCTTTGGTGGGAAGGTAACAGCATTCCGTGCGCCTTTGGCATTTAGACATGCCAGCCACATGATCACGGAAACATCTTCGAACAGCGCTGGTTCTTCAGGTTTGAAACGGAGATGAGCACCACCCCCTAGAGTCAGGAACGACTAGCGCATGTGAGAGGGAACCTTTATCTTTACCTTTATGCATACATTAAAACATAGCCCTTCACTAATGGTAAACACAATTCAGTAATCCATTTCAATATTACTGTATTTTCTCTTAACATACTTCTAATAAAAATCTAAAATGTTGTCTGCACATTTAGCAAATGTTGGCTACATATAAAAAATACTTAAAATATTGTTAAGCTGTTTTTCAGAGCAGAAGTGGTAAGACTGCAGATATCTGGATATTTACCATTGGGAAAATACTATGAACTCAATAGGATTACATTGGCAGAATTCAATATTTATGAATAAATCAAATTATGTAAACTATATTAAATAACCAGATTGTTTGATTGAATATATGTGTTGGTATACTCCTTTTCTAGGCACTTGTAGGTTTTTGTGACTCTTATGGCTTAATATGCACTAAACCAACAGTTTGGGTCTTGCATTACCTCAACACTTCTGGTGCCAGCTGTGAGAGTAGAGTAATTGGTATATATGCTACAAAAGCAGATGGAATAACTGCAGTTGAAAAGGAACTAGGAGGACGAATAAATAGTAAAAATATTTACAAAAGGTGAGATGTTTCTCAGCCAGGTGATTATATATTAAAATTATAAATGAATTTATATAACTCATTATGCAATTTCTGTTTAGAGAGAAAAAATGGCAGATATTCTCCAGATGCTTTAGGCTTCAGTATTACTCATTCCTTGTCCTTGTGAACAGTGACATATCATAGAATAGAAATAGAATAGAATTTTTTATTGGCTAGGTATGATTGGACACACAAGGAATTTGTCTTGGTGCATATGCTCTCAGTGTACATAAAAGAAAAGATATGTTCATCAAGAATCATAAGGTACAACATTTAAGGATAGTCATAGGGTACAAATAAGCAATCAGGAAATAATATCAATATAAATTGTAAGGATACAAGCAACAAGGTTACAGTCATACAGTCATAAGTGGAAGGAGATAGGTGATGGGAACGATGAGAAGATTAATAGTAGTTCAGACTTAATTACGTACATCATCATGGGACTTGTTCCTCAACAGCTACCAGGAAGTTAGGTTCCTACTATTGGGCTCAACAATAGTAAAAATAAGAAAATCTTTCCGTTCATTCCTTTTGAGATCTGCTTATTTACCCAAATTGGTTAAGATTGCAGTCTTATATCTAGTCATAATAATATAGTCCCATTAAATGCAATACAATAGAAATTACTTTTGGGTAAAATAATATACTGTCTAATTATTATTTAGAGTAACATTAAAGATTTAATATTAAGACTCTCCAATTACATTTCTATATTGGTGTGTTAACATCTGCTAGGAAATGCCTGTGGATACTCAGTTTCTCTGCTGTGGAATGTTTGAGTACATCTGATACAGTTTTGAAGGATATATAGGAAAAGGAGAGCAAGAGAAAGTCCAGTTATGGAATTAGATTTCTACTTCTGATATGTCTGTGTAATACCATACTCTGGATCTTAATTGTTATTAATAAAACTAAGCCTGGAATATTTAAACATATATTGCCCAGAAAATACAATAGATTAAACAGTAATTCACTCAAATGTAATTAAGTCATTGATTTTGGGGTAGAACTAAATGTTACTCTTGCTATCCATTCAGTTTGATTGCATAAGATCTATCTATTTATCTGGATACCTAGATGGAATTATTATGTAAAAATAATTAGGCAAGTAAGAATACTACATTTAATCTTCAAATTGTGTTATCAACATTCAGCAATGAAGACAGTGTAATCTAGTGCTGGTGCTTGGCTGAATAAACCAGTTCACTTAAACACATAATTGTGCCTTATTGTGCTAAATTGCTTTCTTTCAATCATTTATGACTGTTGGGTAAGAAAAAGTAACTTTAGCAAAGTTTTGTTTTTCATTTAGTAAAACAATGTCTTTTTCTACATTTTTTACTAGAGAGGCTGGAAACAACATCCAGTATATTTGGAGTTACTATTCAGTAACAGAATTGAAGAAGATAATGGATGCATTTGAGGCTTGGGAAGGAAGAGGTATGTGTGTGTGTGTATTTCTATATTTGAAGATGGAATTTTTTAAAACTATAATTATTTATGGTTGGGAATCGGCTGTTGAAGGTTAATCAGGGTATTTTTTTCATTTATTTTGTATTCATTTTAGTCATACAGCAACATAAGAAAAAGGGAATAACTGGCTCTTAACTTAACAAAACCAATATCTTGGGTATTATTACTCAGACTCAAACAACCAACTATCTATTATTTCACTATAGTAAAAAGGTAATCAGCAATTGTGAAATACAAGAAATACCATTTCAAATATCATATATTTGGTTCATGCTATCATTCGTTGGCATGATAGTTTAATATTAATTTCTGCCAGAACAAGTATTGTGAATTTTGAAAACATGCATGTACTTCCCTAAAGAAGTCAGTTTAGTATAATAGCCATTATTTTGTTCCATTTTTGGAAACATTACTACTTCAGGCAATTGCCTGAAATTGAGAAAGGTTAAAAAAATAGTATAATATAAATTATAAAAAGGTAAAAATATTATAAATTAGAAAGTAGGAGTTGCATCCTGCAATCTCTCTCTCCCTCCACATATAAACAGAACAACTACATCAGGCTGAAAATCTTCCAAATGTTGGGAGGTATGCAGTAAAAGCGGGGGTTCCCAATTCTTGGTCCACAAGAATTGGGTCTGTGGCCCATTTGGGAACTGGACTGTGGAAGTGGTGAGCGAGCATGCAAAGCTCCATTTGTGCATGCACAGGATTAGGTTGTGCACATGAAACCATCCCTTTCCCTGTCGTTGCTTCTTGCTGCTGGTTCAGAGCTGGAAAGGTTGGGCACTGCTGAGTAAAAGGAGGAGGAGAGGGAACAAGATTTCATATTTCTTCGTCAGCGACTTCACTTATATAATGCTGGATGTAGTTCAATTTTGTACGTAGAAAAAAATATTCAGAATATTGCTCTTTAATTATGGGAACACAAAGAGAAACTCTTGTAATGAAGGTATGTTTACAGTTGCATTCACACATTCCTTATTGCATATCAGTGAATTTCAGGTAGAAGTTACCAAATTTATGCATCTTGAATATTGTGAAATGATATGTTTGAAATTACAAGGTGCCAGCTACTGGCGAGTACCACAGGAGCTGATAGAGTGTTGGACTCTTGAGGAGCATTCTTTGAAAGGAAGCCTTCAGAATATGTCTCCAGTACGTAAACGGTAGGTATTGTGGTTCATTTTCTGTTGTAGCCTTTAAATGGAATAAAAGTTATATTTGCACTCAAGTTTTTTTATTCAGTATCTTGATAGAAGAATCATGTGTGTTAACATAACATAACATAACATCAGAGTGTTACCATGCAGTTAGTGTATTATAGTGTGTTAGAGAAGGATCAGTAAACCCTCCTGCTTTCAATATGTTAAACAATATATTACAAAATACTAGGGTTGTGTATCTGTTTTGAAAGTTATTAGGAAGAAATGTTTTAGACCTTGTGCAAGGGCAGCACCTGTGCTTTCATTAAAATAGTGCAACTTTTTTCTCATCTCCATTCAAACTGGAAATAAAATGCTTTTGATTTACAGTCACATTTAAATTGAATTAATTATTTGAATAACTCATCTCAATAAGTGATTCTTGGCAGTGAACAATCTTAAATCAATCTTCAATGAAGGCATTTCTTAAAGCAGCACTTATATGGAAACTTCTTTAATGAGTAGCGGAAAGATGCTACACTCATGCTTCTTCTCCTACTCCTACTCCTTTCACAAAAATCCATGTGTTATTCTCTTTACTATAAAATACAGTATTATTTTGTAATAATAATGAATATAAGAAAAATATACTTGGAAATATGATGAATATATTTGGTATTAAATAAGAATACATTTTTCTATTGTTTATGCCAAATACAAATGATTATTAGTATCTGTATGTTGTCCTAGTTCCTCATCCTTGATGTTTGAAATGTCTGATATATGTGTATATATCATTTTAGGCAAATATTAGAGTAAAAATAATTTTTGCTTATTTTTGAATATTATACTTCTGTCTTTACTGGACTTAATTATTTTTTTACAGACGAATAATTGGTTCTCTTGATGAGGAAGAAACTCAGCTGAATAACAGAATAGCTCGGAAGCCAGTTCAGTTCTCTGGCCCCTCCACAAGTACCCACATCAAAGTCAAGAACTCAGCTTCTTTAAAGATAGCAGCATCTTCACATGCCCAAATGGCTCTTAAGCGTCCTAGCAGAGATACTTCTTTAACAAGCAAAAAGATTTCCAGAACTCTTTATGCAAGGACCGTATCATTGACTAAAAATTCTCAGGCCTCTCTTAGAAACGCTGACCATAGGGAAGTTGGCCAAATGATCCCAAATTCTCCCTCAGCCAGAAAATGTGCAACTAGCCGGGTGATAAAACTGAAGCGGACTCCACTCTGTAATGAATTACAAACTCAGCATTCTTCATCAGTTGTGAAGAAAGTTAAACAGCAATTTTCCTCTGCTGCGATTACTGCTACTTCTACATGTCACTCATTAAACTGTGAGCATTCGGGTCTTTCTCTGAGGTGCACTAGTATCAGAGATGGTCTGCAGAATAGCCAGCTGAGTGGTGATGTGTGACACTAGTCTCCAAAGTCATTATTTTTTAACAACATAAATTTTTACCACCTGAAAGGACAAAACAGTCCCAGGTTGCACAAAAATATTGGAAATATTCAAAATGCTCTAGTAAGATGATGGATGGTAGTCAGTTGGTACCATTTTGTAAGGTACATTATAAATCATGAAATATAGATTAAATGTGGATCATTGGTCATTTTAGAATATTATTTATGCTAGATTGGGTGTGTTCCAAGGTTTTTAACTTTTTGAAAACTTGTGCAGTTTTTTTTGGGCCTACTCAGCCTTCCATCCTTCTGAGATTGGTAAAATGAGGACCCAGATTGTTAGGTGGAATAAGTTGACTAAACCGCTTAGAGGGGACTGTAAAGCACTATGAAGCGGCATATAAATCTAAGTGCTACTGCTATAGAGAACAATAAAGTATCTTCCTCCTGAAACTAAGATTTTTACTCTGCTATTGTTCTGGCTGTTCTGTTTTCAATAGGTATGGCCACATATTTCCAAGATGTTAACCATGTTATATTAAACATATTAATATGGTTTGAGGCATACTCTCTTACTACAAACAAAGCTGCGATTCTTACAAAGATAGGTTCTCTGAGCATGCAGGCAGCTGTGAAAATATTTTTATCTACTGACAAAATTATCTTTGGAGTCCATTATTCCAAATTCTCTAGGAATGTTGCTCTTGCTAAATGGTGGGGTTTCCCTATAACTTGCTCAGTTCTTCCTAAACATTCTATTTCCCTACCTAGCCTTCTGGTCTGAACATAGAAAATAATAATGGATCATCAGAAAGATATTTTCCCCCAAAAAGTTAGAAAATACCTTCTCTTGAGGCTATTAGGACACTTTCATACCACCACTATTTCCAATTATATCAAAATCCTTTCATCCCCATTTATCCCAACAGAATTAATTAGTGCTCCCCTCCTCAGTCAATATCGTAACTTCATTTTGGGGACATTTGTCTGGCAATATAACTCCTTTCCCCTTCAGAGAAGAATTTAAGTATCAAGGCCTCATTACCCTTGAAAGGTAGAGGCCAGAACCTGAAAAGCATGCTGAGCACTTTGCAAATGGAAAATGGATTACTGTACCAGGTGTGAAATGCTTCCGGTTCGGACCAGATTAGGCGATTGTGGCAGGTGGTTCGGAGAACCAGTAGCAATGGCAGCATGAGGCTCCGCCCACCCGCCTGGGTGTCATTACTTCCTGCTTTTAAAAGGTAAAAAAAGGCTGATGATCGCGCGCCACAGCTGTGATCGTCAGACCCTTTTTTTATCTTTTAAAAGCATTTTTAAACAACCTATTGCCCGAATAGGTTGTAAAAAAATGCTTTTAAAAGTAAAAAAAAAGGCTCCAACCATCACAGCTGTGGCACATGATCGTTGGAGCCTTTTTTTAAATTTAAAAACATTTTTTTACAACCTATTCGCCGAGCTGGTAGTAAAAAAATGCTTTTGAAAGATAAAAAAAGGCTCCGATGATCATAGCTGTGACATGTGATCAGAGCCTTTTTTTACTGGGGTGGTGGTGGAAGGAGTCAGTTTTTGCTCCCAATAGGCTTCCCTGAAGCCTGCTAGGCAAAAAATGGGTGCAGGCAAAAAACGGGGGGTGGGGGCAATCCATTTTTGAGAGAAAGAGAGAGAGAGAGAGAGAGGGAGGGAGGGAGGGAAGGAAGGAAGGAAGGAAGGAAAGAAAAAAGAGAGGAAGGACAGACTACAAACCTGGCACTAGATGCAGCTTCAGAGGATAATCCAGGGCTGGAAGGGACCTGGAGGTCATCTAGTCCAACCCTGCTCCAGCAGGACATTGTTAGGCAGTTTCTGTCTTTTGATCCACCAGTCACAGTTACATAGCCATGCCCACCCAATCACATGACCCATCAAGCCACACCCACAGAAATGGTAGGGAAAAAATTTAGATTTCACCACTGTACTGTACCCATAAGTTCCATGTAGCTGTAAGCATTATAGAAGCAAGGCTAGTTTCCAACAGGCATGCCATTTTTTTCTGAGTATTTAATCTTGTAGCAGCCATAGGATTATTCTGGCTTACTATTCCCCCTCCTTGTATTAAAGAAACAGAATGAGCATTGGAGGTCAAGTCTTTTATCTCTGGAATAGGCAACTGTTTCTCCTAGCAATGTAAATAGACAAATATGCAACAGTGCTCAAGGCATTCATTCAGAGGCACTTTCTAGAGATTTAATTTTCCTTAACCTTAATGGATGGCTTTGGTCTTCTGGACCAAGAGAAGCTTGTGTAAAACAGAGGCACTTGACTATCAATAAATGAGACTTCTTAAAAGGAAATATTTTAATTTTTTAAAGCCCAGAGATATATGACTTATTTTTCCTTTTCAAGACACTGAATGGAAGCAGTATCTTCCTTTTGAAGAACGGAATAGAAGCTAGCTATAAAAATCCTAAAAAAAACCTAAATTCCCCTCATCATTTTTGGCAGCGTGAAAAGTGCTTTATCAAAGAAAGAAAAGGTAGTATGCTTACATTGGTTAAAATATTTGACAAGGATTTGTGAGACTCCTTATGTTTAAGGGGATAGTATAACTAAGTATAACCCTCTGCCAGCGAAAATAGTAATTTTGCAGTAATTGGATCAGAGGCCCAAGATGGTGGAAGATGAAGTAGCCTATTGCAATAGTATTAGTGGGAATGTTAAGTATGCCCTCTTGAACTCCTCAAATAAGTGTAGGAATAGCTCCCCTCCCGGAAAAAAAAAAAAAAAAGGAACCTGAGACTGAAATACATTCAATTTTTAGTCCACAAAAATAATCGATCATTAAAAAGAACTGAAAGGTTTGGAAAAACTGTACTGTGTAAGTTATATAAATTTCAAATGGAAAAAAACAGACATTTTACAAATGTTATAGCATGGAACAATTAATACATAGTTTTTCTACTATTATGATTAATCTTGAATATTTTTTTGGATATGATATTAGGTCACACAGAACTATGAGATTTGTCATGTACAATTGTTGAATTCTATCTAATATGGGAAGCGTGAAAAATGTTATGTATTTACATAACAGTCCACTATTAGAGATGCCAATATTTTACTTCTTTTAATACTGAATGATTGAAAACAAACTGGGCAGTAATTAACATCTATAATGAAATCCTCTTATAGTTTATTTTTCAACATCAGTCTAGTAGTTCTATTAAGTACTGCTGGCTAAAAACTGCATTATTATGAAAAAATAATCTTGAGCACATTGAGCAAAGCTTTCCATGTAGAAAACAAGATAAAGTTAAGACCATTTTAGCAAGTTTGGTTTACCACAATTGTAATATTTTTCTCAAGCTGTTTCTCCAATATTTGTGGAGTACACAACAAAGGAGGGGAGAAGCACCTTTAGTGAAAAAACTAAGATTACTGTTATCATGCCACCAAAGTCACAGCTGGCACGGTGACTGAAAGGACAGGTGTCTCTCCAGAAGTCTCTATTCTTGGAGGACATAAATTACAAGGAGAACCCCTTGTTATATTGCTGCACAAAGGACTGGGCTCTGTAGGGCCTGGAATAGGATGCTTTTGCTGTGCTTTCTCTGGGTATGCTCCCTTTTCTAGATTTTTTATGGGTGTTGGTTGCTCTTGAGTTTTTACTATGCCTCTGTTTTTGGGCCTGAAGCTATGATGGTGCTGCCGTCGGTATTCATGTTGAGGGTGACTCTTCGGGTTGCTCTGATCAGACTCATCACCAGGATTTTGGGGCTTGAGAGAACCATTGATTCGAATGCTATGATAGTGCGCATGAAATCTTCGTCTCGGACCTGAAGGCACATTCTGTCCAGGAAGAAAAAAGAACATCAGGACTCATTTCAGTGCAATTTCAGTTCAGTTTGGTAAAAGTTGGGTGGGATTATGATGTCTACCAAAGCATATCTATTATATTATGCATGTCAGCACCGCAGTCATTGACGCTGTTCTAATGACCCCATCAACTTTGCTGCCTCTACGGGCTGGAAGTCTAAAATCATATCCTTAAGCTAATCATTGGCAATTTGGTTGAATTGCTACCACTGTAACTGCATTCCTCTGACAATAAAACAAAATGACACTGGGCCTGGCTTAGCTCAACTTTACCATGTTTCAGAAAATGAAACGTTTTCGGTGTTCAGTATTTGATCCAGGAACGGATGCAACACTAGTCCAGGAATGGGTGCAATTGGCACACAAGATAAATTTGTGCAAAGGACCCCTGTCCATGGTAGTTGATTAGACATGGATGAAGACAGATTTATAGACATTCATTCATTGTTCTGGAGACATTTAATCAGCTAGACAGAGTTGGTATAAGTGAAAGACAGAAAAGGGTTTATATATGGATGTGAGATTAAGCCATCATTGTGATCTCTTCAATTTATTAATCAATGCAGCTCATCAATGCGGCTCATTTTGGACTGAAAAAGAATGTATATTTTACTCATGTTAAATTTTAAGAACACAAGAATTAGCTGAAAGGTGTCACTTACATAAATCAAATCCAAAGGTGTTGCAGAATCTAGAATCTTTTAATAATGCAGCATTTTAAAAAAATTCTGAATCTGGGAAGAAATTGACCTGATGAAAATAATCTCAACTATGTGTCTATAAGATGTTTCTCATACGGTTGTAAATTTTTAATTTTATAATTTTTATGCTGATTCACAGACAAAACTTTTTCTTTGGCCTTTACCTGTTTATTTGTTGAAATTACATGAGAAGAGGATTCTGTAACCTGGAGAACTTGGCTTGAACCTTTAGTTATTGTTGTTTTATGATCAGAAGACTTGGTAGGAGTTTGATTAGAATATTTTTGGTTATATGTATTTCGCATGCTGGTCACTGATTTTGAAATTTCTGATTGCAGCAACACACTGGATGGTGTTCTAGAGGAGTAATTGTTTTTTGGATGGAAAACTACAAAGGAAAATGCAAATTTTATCATATAATATACTGACGTGAATTCCAGAAAAATTAAACCAAAGACAATGTATACATTATAATTACTAGCTATGAAAATGGTTCTAACAAGTGTTTTAAAGAGCAATTAACGAAGAAGCTGAGACTTTACTACAACTTACTTTCTCCACACTGTAATATCTGCATTTTTAACTGTTCAGTGTCACAGGAAAAGCGGGCAGCTCTACCCAATTCTTCATCATATTTACGTTCACTTACAAAGTGCTACAATGAAGGGAAAAGTAACATAAATAGCCTCACATGATTAAATAACTAGAAAATTACATTGAAGTCTAATGTGTTGAACAAAAGCTTTTGAAGGAGATAAGTGTTCCTATCTTAGAAAGTTTGGATATTGTTTATATTTTGTAAACTGCTATTGTAAAATCTGATTCAGAATCAATAGTACAATACCTTATCCTCACATTTGATGGAGTGCTTGTCACCGGAAAAAAATAACTACAGTTATACAAGAGAATTAAGCATGAGGCTCAAAAGAAAAAAAAAAACACCTCTGCAACTTTAATAGAACTGGAAAGAAAAGCAAGAATATTACTATGCTTATATGAATCTGAATACTGTTATTATTCTTACTACAACATACAAGAGATACCACAGTTTTAAGTAAGATTACATTCTTAAAAAGCTAGATTTATACTTTGCTTGAGCCTTATGGTGAGAACCTGTGGCTCTAAGTGCTGAAATAGAGATGCATTACTTGTATACAGCCATGCTTATTTTAAAGAGAAATACCCTTTTAAAGCTGACCTTAATTTCAGCTCGCAATTCAGCCAGCTGAATCTCAGCCATCTGACTTGCCAAATCTGTTAGTCTCTTTAATTCTTCAGCTTTTTTCTGACGTGCAGTCAAAATATCCACTGTCAAAGAAAAAGGGACAATGCAAAATGTTAAATGCTCATGTGGAAGAGATAACCACTACGAAAAATTAAGTGACCCCTCAATACATGAAATTACTTTTCTTTCTTTCTTATGTTACATTATCTGTATTTTGCCTTTCTCTAAAAAGCTCAGAGTGGGATTATTCCACCCCCCCCCAATGCTATGTTAACAGCTTTCCATTCAACCTGGGAAAATTCTAGACTTTCTCTTTTCTACTGCAACCTCCAGGAATGCCTTTTCCCAAGAAAAGTGAATGATTTAAAAGAGAGGCAGGAATCATCCCAAATCTGTTGGTGTAGTATTGGAAACCAATTTAACCTATCAGACCTCTGCAAATACGTAATAGCCCTAAGCCTTTTAATTTCAATTTTTTTCTTTTCTTTCTGCCATTGTTGGCTTGAACATATTTAGCAAGCATTACTTGATTTTTTTTTATTTCCAGTATGAAAAATATGGAGGAGTATCATACATTGGATTTATACTTTTATCTTATTAATTTAGACTACACTGCCTAGTAAGATTCATAATAGTGGACCTGTACACACTATCAGTGTACAAAAGGGACATGGTGGCTCAGTAGCTAAGACACTGAGCTTGTCAATCGAAAGGTCGGCAGTTCAACAGTTCAAATCCCTAGTGCCGCGTAATGAGGTGAGCTCCCGTTACTTGTCCCACTTCTGCCAACCTAGCAATTCCAAAGCATGTAAAAAATGCAAGTAGAAAAATAGGGACCACCTTTGATGTGAAGGTAACAGCGCCTTTTGCATTTAGTCATGCCGGCCACATGACCATGGAGACGTCTTCGGACAGCGCTGGCTCTTCAGCTTTGAAATGGAGATGAGCACTGCCCCTTAGAGCCAGGAACGACTAGTACATATGTGCGATGGGAATCTTTACCTTTATCTTACACACTGTCATGCATCCAAATTCATTGGAGAAGTCAATGATGTTAGGAATGGTTAGTGGAACAAGAAGGGGCAAACAAAGATCTCGCTGGCTTCATAACATCAAAACATATACAAAGATGAAGTTCCAACAACTGAAAGGAAGTGCTCTACAGGGTAGCATTGACAGCACTTGCCTATAACATCGCTAAAAGTTGAACATGACTGAATGGTTAAAACAACGCTTTTGTCAATTAAAGAAAAAATTGGGAAGAAAAGACCCATCTTCACTGTTAGAAATATTTCATTGTTTACTCTCCAATCAATGGTAAGTTCCAAACACCTAACTGCTGAATGTCTCTGATATTATGGTATCTGAAATTTATGGCCAAATTGAAATGTGTATGATATTCAAAGTTATTTTTGAAATAAACTTTGCCATTTTAATTTTAATTTCTACTTACTGGCTTCTTGTTTAACCTTGTCAACTTCTGCCATTAAAGCCACTTCCTTGTCGATGATACTGAAAATGGAAACAATTTAATTTACGGCAATATTAATAAGATACTTGATTAATTATGTCCTTCAAAATGGTTTTCAAACAGAATTTATGGTAAGAGTTGTGAAAAATATTGCTTTCTGGAGAAAAATAATTTAAATAAAAATTTAAGAAATCAATTTTGCTTCAGATTCATCAAACACATTATTTCATCACAACAGATCTAGTTCTTTCTGTATTAGTATACAGATCCACCATTAAACCATTACAAACAAAACAAAAGTAAATGCAATCTGGCTAATAATACAATACTTTTGCCCATATGTTCAGTTATTTGTATTGGTATTACATTCTGTATATATGATCCTTAAACTTGCTAGACGTGGACTTAAACAAAATCATGTATATATATTTGAGTATGTCAAATGAAGTCACTATCAAAGATTTCTATAACGGTTTAATCATTGTTCATTTCTATAATGTCCATGAGACTCTATTATATCTACACCAATGATGCCACATTATAATTCATTTTTAAAACTTAATGTTGAACATAATAGTGTATTTTCTAGCAACTGAACATGCTGATGTTCTCTTGGTTCATTTAACCTGCTAAATGGGATTTTAGAAACTTCAAAATTAGTCCCTTCCAACTCTATTATTCTTTATTCTAAATGTGTATCCTAATATAAATACCGAAAGTAGTCACACATTGGACAGTTACTGATCTACATGACATATTTTGCTGTTGTACAATTCCCCACCAAAGATATAACTTAAAAGGAAACCCGATATATGAGCTCATTGTGGCTTGCCAGTTTATACACAGTCAAATTTTCCTATTGCTGTATGTTGCTAACTACTCAGAAAAATGCCACATTGATGCATCTTTTTCTGCACTATAACTCAAAAGAATAAGAAAAGACACAAAAGAGATGTTTTGAGAGGTGTAGAAAATAGTTTGATCAAACACATCCTAGGATCCTCTGGGATTTGGCAAAATGTTTCTTCCATTGATGCAGTTTTAGTTTGTAAAAGGCTTTGTGCTTTGGGACATTGATTGTGTTTCATTAAATTACTCCCTTTGCTTTTGAGAATATCTTGTTTTATGGATGGAATTGACTTAAATACGTCGCTTAAAAAACAACTTAGATAATTGCCAATGTCTCCCTGCAGATGGCACTCTATACATATTAAGTACCAAGATGGTTCACACAATTAGCATTTTTTTTTTTTTTACATTTATACCCCGCCCTTCTCCGAAGACTCAGGGCGGCTTACAGTGTATAAGGCAATAGTCTCATTCTATTTGTATATTTTTACAAAGTCAACTTATTGCCCCCCCAACAATCTGGGTCCATATTATGCTAATTGCACAATGCTACATTAGCGGCAGTGGGCGGCTGGTACTCTTCTCCTCCAGTACACACTCGTTTTAGGAAACATTTAAACGTTTAAGTGTCTCTCTCTTTGTAACTTAGAATTCACCAGGAAGGCATGGAAATGTCTAATAGACAGATAGATTTTTTAAGAGGGCAAAAGTAAGTAGGTTTCAGGGCAACTGAACATTGTACCTTTGGTTGGGTGGCACTTGATTCCACATTTAACTATAGAGCACTATCTTCTTCCCGTGTTTAATTCAGGTTAATGAGATTTGAATAATCCGTTGTAGAACATCATAATTTAACATTAGGGTATTTACGTAAGGTCTTTCTGCAAGATAAAAATTACTGTATCCAGGCTCCCATATTTGCTTTGGAATTAAGTCCTTTAAACAATTGTTTTATTTCAAGGCGTAACTTCCAAATACTTTGTCGAGGCCAATATTTGTCTTGGTTGCTCTTTCCTTTCAGGTAGAGATATCTGAAAATGCTTATTTTGGTCCATTTTACTAACTGGGATTGGATGATCCAAAACTGGTTTTTAGTTGATGGGAAATGCTTCCTGTGCATGAGACAGGCCCCACTTAGTGGTTCACCTCGCTTCTCCTTGTTGGAGGCTTTCTGAGACTACTGTGACTTATGGCAAGGAGAACTGGAGTAGTTGCAGAGATGTGTAAAAATTGGATACAGAAATTCATAAATTTTTAAAAAATCTTGTAAACTTGACTACATGATTCCAGCTACACTACTTGAGATGAAAGCTAGGAAGAATAATAGATTCTGAAAAACTAAAGGAAGTTTTTAAAAAATATGAAAACAAATGAAGACTCTGGACCACATAGCAATAGACTAAAGTTTTATAAATGCTATGAAGAATTTTTGTTATCATCATTGCTCCATACTAGCAGTAATATAAGGATTAAAATGTACCAGATTTTATAGTCTAAAGGCTGGATGATATTGGAATAAAGCGGAAAATGTTTCTTAAATACTTAGACCCAAGGATAACTTACTCCACTCAAGGGCTGTGGACAAGAAGAGGGGGAAAAGAATGGAGTTATAACTGCAAAAAGACACATGGTCAGGGCACTTTGGGGCTGTGGGAAAGGCCATTAGAGAGCCCTTAGAGAAGTTTGGAAGTATGATGTTAATTTAATGCATAATAGTTGGCAATGGAAACTCTTATCTTTTTTTTTTATCAACCAACGGGGAAAAATGGGGCCCAAGGAATTTGCTCCATCATCAAAACAGACACCTTCAGAAACATACATTTTGCATCTTTTCAGCAGAATATACCTAATAAAGGACAAGAATTATTTGGGTGCTTAATGCAAATATACGTATGATTGCAGATCTAGAAAAGTGATTAGAAGCTCGGCTGAATAAGTGATGAATAGAAATGTTGCCTCGCTAGGAAAAAAAACGAGCACACCTTTTATTCAGCTGAGGTTCTGGAGGTTAGTTGTTACATTATGTATTTTTGTGATGGTTTGGAATATAGCACTGTTCCATTATTATATCAACTGAATTCTATTGGCACAATGCTCAAGATTTGTATAGTGAACCTCATTCTTATTCTGGTTGCAAAAAGGAATTTTAATAGAAGATCCAAACATGGAAAGATTATCCTAGCAAATGCAGTTCTTAAAGTTAGCTAAGTGCAAAATTTACTGTCTAATTCCTTATTTCCAACCTTTCTTATTTTAATGAAACGGGGGCCCTGCTAAAACACACACACACACACACACACACACACACACACACACACACACACACACACACTAGTTTTTTTGTCCATGGAGCTCTTGTCTTTAAGCTCTGCTATACTGTGATGCTCTTTCATTTACTACTTCATCTGTTCTTTATATTATTGTATTGTTTATATTGTAGGAGGCGGCTCATTTTAATCTAAGGTAGCCAAAATTCAGAAAGAATCAGGTAGCACCTTGTCACATGGAACACATTTTGTTGTACAGGCAGTCCATGTTTAGCAACCACTTCTTCAGTGACTGCTTGAAGTTATGACAGCACTGAACAAGTGTTACTTATTTATTATTATTTATTAATCAAACTTATATACTGCACCATCTCCCGTAGGACTCAGGGCGGTTCACAGGCATATTAAAACAATATAATAAATAAACATTAAAAACCCAATTAAAACTAAATATTATGATAGCCAGATCACTAAAAACGGTAAAAAACCGGTTAAAAACCCATTAAAATTTAGCTAAAACATTTTATTCTTAGGCTAGTCCAGCGCGCTGAAATAATAAAGTCTTCAGTTCACGTCTGACGGTCCAGAGGTCGGGGAGTTGTCGTAATCCCGGAGGAAGCTCGTTCCACAGGGCAGGTGCCGCCACAGAGAAGGCCCTCCCCCTGGGGGTCGCCAACCTACATTGTTTGGTCGACGGCACCCTGAGGAGGCCCACTCTGTGGGAGCGCACGGGTCATTGGGAGGCAATCAGCGGCAGGAGGCGGTCTCGAAGGTATCCCGGTCCTAAGCCATGGAGCGCTTTAAAGATGGTAACCAAAACCTTGAATTGCACCCGGAAGGCTACCGGTAGCCAGTGTAGACCACGCAGGATGAGTGTTATATGGGAGCAACGTGGTGCTCCCTCTATCACCCGTGCAGCCGCATTCTGGACTAACTGGAGCCTCCAGGTGCTCTTCAAGGGGAGCCCCATGTAGAGAGCATTGCAATAGTCCAGGCGGGAAGTGACGAGGGCGTGAGTGACCGTGCGTAAGGCGTCCCGGTCAAGGAAGGGGCGCAACTGGCGAATCAGGTGAACCTGATAAAATGCTCCCCTGGCTACGGCTGTCAAGTGATCCTCCAAGGACAGCCGATCGTCCAGGAGAACGCCTAAGTTGCGCACTCCCTCCCTGGGGGTCAGTACTTCCTCCCCCACGGTCAGCGATGGTGTAAGCTGACTGTACCGGGACGCCGGCACCCACAGCCACTCTGTCTTGGAAGGGTTATCACTGGTCCTTGAGGTTCCAGCCATCCCAGCCTCCCTGGTCATGTGATCATGACCTAGGGCTTGGTAATTGGCTTTTATTTATGGTAGGTGTAGTGTTCCACAGTCACATTATTGCCATTTGAGACCTTTCCTGACAATTTCTCATAACAAAGTCAATGGGATGCTGGCAAGGAAGATTGCAAGTTGCTGTGATAAGTTATTCACACCCTCCTCCTTCCAGCAGCAGCCACTCCTGAACCCGCTCTGCTTGCGCTGAGCTTTCTGGGATACCTGCACATTCTCTCCTGTGTGGCAGCAACCATTTTACCTGCCTGCTGGCCTACATGCAAGCAATCTGGAACTTGGTTAACAACCTATGATTCTCATTTAACAATGGCAAAAAACAATGCTGGGACTGCTGTTATGAAGTGATGCAGTCACATTTATTTATTTATTTATTTATTTATTCGAATTTATATACCGCCCTATCTCCCGAAGGACTCAGGGCGGTTCACAGGCAGATAAAAAACATATATATACAGATTAAAAAACCATTAAGAAACTTATTCAAAAAGCCAGATTATTAAAATAGTATAAATATTAAGACCAATTAAAACCCCTATAAAATTTAAAAATTTAAAAAACTAGTCCAGCCCCGCGCAGATAAATAAGTATGTTTTAAGCTCGCGACGGAAGGTTCGGAGGTCTGGAAGTTGACGGAGTCAACATGACACATGACACATACTTTGCATGGCATTACTTAAATGATGGAAATTCTGGTCCCAATTACTGTCATTAACTGAGAACTATTTGTAAAGTATAAGTTCCTCTTTCTTACACATGTTCTTCCTCTGTGAGATATATCACCATTTGCTAGCAATGCCCTTATTCTACTTTGGACAAAAGACCACACTTTGTGCAAATGCACACAAATTTAACACCAGGTCTGAAGATAATATTAATTATCTAATATATGTAATCTTAGACCAATTGTTAATGGATAATGTACCTATAATCTGCGCTCTATGGAACCTCCCTGTGCAAAACCATCCTGTCATTCCCTCCCCTCCCAAGTATTTAAATCTTACATCAGTTTAGCTATTCTATACATTTGATGGAGTGACCTGCTGCTTCTGAAAGCTTCTCCCCAAAATAAAATGTAGCAGGCATAAATAGTGCAACTAGACTCTTCTGACATCTGTTCTTTATGGAAACAAAACCTGCAGAGTTAAGCTAATTTACGGCTCAGTATGGTCAGGTTCCTGATTTTTCACATTTTAAAACCAAGCTTTGCAGTTCTCAGCTCATAAAGAATGATTTTACCGTAATGTTTACAGAATATTATATACTGTAAAACTGAGGGTTTTAATATTAAATGACACATAAGGTTTCAACTATTTAGATTGCTAATATATACTGTTATATGTTAGAGAATGGGGGGATGTGGTGGCTCAGGGACTAGGATGTTGAGCTTGTCGATCGAAAGGTCGGCAGCTCAGCGGGTCGAATCCCTAGTGCTGCTGTGTAACGGGGTGAACTCCCGTTACTTGTCCCAGCTTCTGCCAACGTAGCAGTTTCGAAAGCACATAAAAATGCAAGTAGAAAAAATAGGGACAACCTTTGGTGGGAAGGTAATAGCGTTCTGTGCGCCTTTGACGTTGAGTCATGCCGGCCACATGACCACAGAGATGTCTTCAGACAGCGCTGGCTCTTTGGCTTTGAATCGGAGATGAGCACCGCCCCCTAGAGTCAGCAACAGCTAGCACGTATGTGCGAGGGGAACCTTTACCTTTATGTTAGAGAATGACTAGCATATCACAGTATGTATTAGACTAGACTAATGTACAGGTCTTTGATACTTTAAAAGTTAGGTGCCTGTGACCATGAACACATTCCATTATGGTATTTCCTTTTGGGGTAAGCAATGTCATATAGAGCACAGAAAGTAAGAAATAAACAAAAAAGGTAAATAATCGAAGAAGAAAGGATAAAATATGTCTAAATCTAGTCTACAGCAATGCCATTCAGTGCACCTCTTCACCCCTTTTTATGTGGAAAACATTCTTGCTTCAATACCACATGTCTGGTTCCTGATTTTTGGGATAGTCTACAAATCTTAAGCTGGTGATGAAGTGATCCACATAAAGAAAAAACTGGGGAACACCATAGCTGCTATTCCATGGTCTTAAATATAGGCCATTCCTACTTACTCAGAATGAAGGTGTGGGAATATAAAATTGAGAAGTCAATCGAAGCAGCAAAAAAGTCTTCCTTATAGAGTGAGAGCAAAACGGTATCTTTTGTAAAACAATTAAACCATTCTACTTACCTGTTATGTAATTCAGAAAAAGCAGCCTTAATTTTCTTTACTGAATTATCCACTTCCTCTTTGACCATCATGCGGTATCGAGTCAGTGAAACAGTGCAGCGCTGAAGATCTTTAACAGATTTCTCAATATTTAGACCTGTAAGAAGGAAGAGTCATCATCCTTAATATGCTACATTTATATTCCAGTTTTTCTCCAGGAGCTTGTGGCAGTGCACCTTGCACTCCCTCCTTCAATTTTACCTCTATATCAAGAACGCTGTGATTGGACTGAGAAAGGAAGGTTGAACCAAAATCATCCAGAGAACTTTCATGTTGATAATGACCTCCCTCTTCTTCAATCAACACTTCAATCACTAGGACACACTACCTCATCAATTGCTATTTCACTAACAACCTTGATTTAAAAAAGATCAGATATCTATGAAGCAAGCATACAAACAGTTATGCAATACTCATTATAGATATATTAAAAAGTTCTTTTGTAATTATACAGGGTATGTTTTATAAATACAACAATTTTAGAAAATAATTGAAAAAAATTAAAGAAAATCTTTAAACACCACACACATTGTATCTCTTAATTATCTTGGCAATTTATATTATGGTTATAAAGAAAAAACTGGGGAACACCATAGCTGCTATTCCATGGTCTTAAATATAGGCCATTCCTACTTACTCAGAATGAAGGTGTGGGAATATAAAATTGAGAAGTCAATCGAAGCAGCAAAAAAGTCTTCCTTATAGAGTGAGAGCAAAACGGTATCTTTTGTAAAACAATTAAACCATTCTACTTACCTGTTATGTAATTCAGAAAAAGCAGCCTTAATTTTCTTTACTGAATTATCCACTTCCTCTTTGACCATCATGCGGTATCGAGTCAGTGAAACAGTGCAGCGCTGAAGATCTTTAACAGATTTCTCAATATTTAGACCTGTAAGAAGGAAGAGTCATCATCCTTAATATGCTACATTTATATTCCAGTTTTTCTCCAGGAGCTTGTGGCAGTGCACCTTGCACTCCCTCCTTCAATTTTACCTCTATATCAAGAACGCTGTGATTGGACTGAGAAAGGAAGGTTGAACCAAAATCATCCAGAGAACTTTCATGTTGATAATGACCTCCCTCTTCTTCAATCAACACTTCAATCACTAGAACACACTACCTCATCAATTGCTATTTCACTAACAACCTTGATTTAAAAAAGATCAGATATCTATGAAGCAAGCATACAAACAGTTATGCAATACTCATTATAGATATATTAAAAAGTTATTTTGTAATTATACAGGGTATGTTTTATAAATACAACAATTTTAGAAAATAATTGAAAAAAATTAAAGAAAATCTTTAAACACCACACACATTGTATCTCTTAATTATCTTGGCAATTTATATTATGGTTATAAAGAAAAACCCACAAAGAATGTTCTGTGTGAACAAATGGACTTTTTAAAGTATAGAAGAAAGTAGTTACTGTCCACCAGTACATTGATTTTTCTCTTTCTTGCAATTTTTAAAAAATGATTATTTGATGCAGCACCACTATTGCAAACTATAACATTTCAATTTTGTCACAAAAAGAAATATTATAGTATGTTTCCCTTTTGCAATTGGATGTTGATCCTTCAGAAGTAAATTTACTTGCTTCTAGTTCAAAAAGATTAAATTACTTCTATTTTGCAATATCTTATTTGTGACTTAAAAATCATGCTATATATTCCAATATTTATTCTATGTAAAACAAATTCACTACCCTTACATCAACCCGGGGTTTCATCTAATTAACTCCAGCAATGAATGGCTCTTCCTCTCATGCATGTTTGCCTGCACTTAGTCTCTGGGGGTTTTCCATCTGTCTTTCCTCTTTGCCCTTATCGGTCATTAATTTCATTTAGCATTAACCTCATTCAGGTTATTCTTCTAATCTTCTGTGTAATTGAGGGAGACCAGGAAATTCTAGAGGTTAAGGACAAAGAGGCTACAAATACATCACCCTGATCTAACTTCAACTAGTAGAAAGTGGTACAAAAGACAGAAGCTGCAGAAGGAGTCTCATTGTAATAATTATACAGGATCCAATCTGGGTCAGTCAGCGGGATCAGAGGTTTAGTCTTCTGAGCTTTCGGACTCATGCTGGAGCCCATCCTCAGGGAACTTCTCTCTAGCAGAGTCTGTGCTTTGGACTATTCAGTGTGTACAAGAAGTACTTGTGCAAGTACTTAGGAGGTGAGGGCTTGGCAGCACAAGGAAACAACAGCCAACAACTTAATAGCCAAACATCAACACCTCAATCAACATCTAAAAAGCTACACACAACAGGCACCATATAAACACTACAGAGAGAATAGCCAAAGCACAGACTTTGCTAGAGAGAAGTTCCCTGAGGATGGGTTCCAGCACAAGTCCGAAAACTTAACCAGCCCTAAACCTCTGGTCATGGTCACCGACCCAGATTGGATCCTGCAACATATCCTGGGACACATCTATTCATCTTCATTCATAATAATTATATTGTAATATATAATAAACTAATAAGGCGATTTTGTGACTCAAGGCAGATTCCCCCAAAGATGTTTGTCTATAACAGGGGTAGGCAACCTTAAACAGTCAAAGAGCCACAAAGGCCCTAACCGGAAGCCTCCCATTCAATTCTGGAGCCAACTGGAAATCTGGTTCCCCCCACCGCATTGTCTCCTCCTAGCGTGGCGTCCTTTTTCCTCTACCTATCCTAACTGAAAGCCCAATCAATTGTGGAGCTGACTGGCAACAGGGAGCCACAGCAGAGGGATGAAAGAGCCACATGCGGCTATAGAACCGCAGGTTGCTGACCCCTGGTCTATAAGAGAAGAAATACATTTACTTTTATAGGATAGGAAAAATATAATTACATTCACTTCTGAAATGAATGATGATGTTGCATTTACAGTTATATAAGCTGGGAAGAGTAATGAATCTTTATCCAGCTGAATTGAATCATAACCTGTCTTACCTCTTTTTTGGGCTGAATCTTCTGCTTTCATTTCAAGATGAGATGCAGGGACATGCAGTGATTTAACGGTGGTAGCTGGTACTTTTGATTTTGTTCTACCAACATTACACTGAAGTGGTGGTGAATATTGGAAAGGATCAGGAAGCTCTCTGCTATTTTGTTCTGGCTCTATAGATACTTTTGTAGATTCTTCTTTTTTGTCTAGAAAAACAAATAAATAAAACAACATAAATGATATGCAAGCAAGACCAGCAATAGTTTAGTGACAAGATAGGCGACAAATAGTTAATAAATAATAATATTAATCTTGGACAATAAACAGAAAAAAATACTGAAATAAAGCAGAAATTATTTCAATAGGATTTATTTGCAGAACTGTCTTTTTCAGACTGAGAGGTTGCTAAGCTTCAGATACAATCAATCAAGTTATGAGACAAAAAAGGCATATCTTCTCAATAAAAGTTTAATTAAAACTTTTTAATTCCAGCAAGCAATATTATATTCCAACTACTTTGTTGATTAGAACAAGTGAAAAAAATGCCCAAAGTAAAAAGGGAACCAACAAAAACGGTACCAGAGGACAGAACAGCAACAGCAGCCAATCATGTGGCGAAAAGGACATACTGTACATGCCGAGATCAGGCAGGTGCTCTGCATTATGAAATACTGTACAGAAAATAGTTAAAGAAAGCCACTTCTAAGGATACTAAAAAGAAGAAGGAAGCAAAAGCTGTGAGACTAATTATATAAGATAGGATATGGAAGCAATTGGTTTAGCCAACATCTGAATGTCAATTCACATTTTCAAATCAATATGCAAGCTAAAACTAAAAACATATATTAAAGTACTTAAATCCTGGTTGAATAACAATGGTGGAAATCAAGCTGATCTTAATATACAGACACTGACCTGCTATTTCTGGTCTTGCCTCTCTCCTGTTCTTGTATTCCCAGCTCTTTTCTTCATGAAAATTTTTTGATTTTTCACTGGCATATTTGTCAGGGAAAGTATCTTTAGCACAGCCATTCAGCTGGCAGTCATTTACTTCTTGGGATTCCAGAGGCATCTTTTCTGTCCCATCCTCTCTACCCTTTGTATCTTTGTTACGGTGATATTGCTTTGATTTGCTTCTTTTTCTTTTGCTGTTCTGCATTAAATAAGGTTAGCAATATTACTCCTCACGGGTCATGCTGCAATAGGAAAAACAAATCCACCCACATTTCTTTCTTTCAACTTGGAATTCTATTCAATGTATTAAATGTAATTTTTATGAGGGCTTCACTCGTGTTTCTTGAAATACATATGACGTAAAGGAAACAAGGTGATAAAATAAGTACAAACAGTTACAACTGAGCATTGGATATTTTAAATAAAATTATTTTTAAAAGCATATAGCCTATTTAGCTCTCCTAAAATGGTTTTTTTAAATTTTCTCTATTTTATTCAATCACTGGTACATGAAAGGAGAAAAAAGGATTTTTTTTCCTGAAGAATGTTATTTCCAGAATTATCTGTTAAGTTTTGCAACTGTTGGATTAATTGTAATAACTCTCCATGCCCCATAGAGTCTACTCAATAATCAAAGTTAAAATTATATAAATAAAACTGAGAAGCACTAACTAAAATATTTGATCTCAACAGAGCCACCAGAGTTTTCTTGTCTGTTGAAAGTAATTTGTAATTGGTACAATAGCTCGGTAGTTAAAGACTCTTGAGTTTTCAGTTGGCAGCCTTGCTTCAAGTCCCAAGCACTGCATGACACAGTGAGCTCCCGTTACTTGCCCTAGCTCCTGCCCACCTAGCAGTTCGAAAACATGCAAATGCAGGTAGATAAATAGGTACCACTTCAGTGGGAAGGTAACAGCATTCCGTGTGTCTCAGCATATAGTCATGCTGGTCATATGACCACGGAAGCATCTTCAGACAACGCTAGCTCCCTCAGCTAAGAAACGGAGATGAGCACTGACTCACTGGACAGGGGAAACTAGTAGCATTACCGTTATCCTGCCTTTATTATTTTTACAAATAACTTAAGGCAGAGAACAGTTCCAGCACACCTTCCTCCTCCTGTTTTCCCTACACCAGCAACCCAGTGTGGCGAGTTGGGCTGACAAGGGAGCGAGTCGCCCAAAGTCACCCAGGTGGCTTTCATGGCTAAGGCAGTACTAGAACTCACTGATTCCCCACTTTCTACTGTAGTGTTTTAACCACTAGATAAAACTGGATCTCAAATTTATGCAGATATCAATTTAAATAGTTAACTCAGCTTTGGATCTATTACCTTCTTTTTCCCAGTCATATTCCATTCTTTTAAAAATTGAAGTGCACTACCTGAAGAGGAGAAGAGAAGAAATGATGAGTATACAATATGCAATAATAGTGGCTCAGAAGAGTTTCCCATCTTAGAGTGCTACGATGGTTTAATACTCTGGAAGGTGTCCAAATTTTTAAGAGCTGTCCTTGCAATTCTGAGATGCATCAAGAATACTTCTCTACAGTTAAGAGACGGGTTTGGTTTCTTTGGCTGCCAGAGTTTGGTACTATCTCTTTCATTTCTTATTAAAATTATTTTTCCCTCAGTGGGTCTGTCTTTGTAACCTTTCTAAATTATCAGCAAAGCAGCCATAAAGTAAAGTCAACTTTATGGCATTTCCCCCCACTATCCCCCCCACATATTTTTCTTGGTTTTTCTTGGATCCTGCAGGTTACTATTAAGGAGATGAAAATTTTCTGATATTCTATATGGGGCTTATTGCTGATGCTTACAAATCCCTTCTCAAGTGACAACACAAGAAGAATCGTCCCCTTTCAAGAAATGTTGAATATTGCCTTTTAATAGGACACACAGCCTTTATTTCACCTATGCAAAGAATGAAACCTTTAGCAATTAATGCTTGTTTCTGAAGACTCAGTAAAATGCGAAAAGCATACAGACCATCCATAAAAGCTTGTACTGCCTTGTTTACATTGTTATCAAACTGCTGTAACACCAGCACTATCTCATTGTTGCTTTTGTTGGGAACAACTGAACGCACTGCATTGATCTGCAAGTAAGAGAGAAAAATACAGTTTGAAACAAGGAAAGGACTACTAATGCAAAACAAATGCAAATCAAAAACAAATTTGTGTTGTATTTTTGTATTACGAATTTGCAATTATCTTTCAGACTTGCAATAGCCTATTTGTATAAAATAATCAGAATCTCTTCATGCTAGTGGTACAATTGAAAGAACATGTGAAAATTGGTTCCCCCTTTTTTTGCTATATGTCTGATAAATTCCACATTGCAGTTACAGCTGCTTTCCTCTTTCTTGGCAGCAACTTTTTCTTCTTTCCACCTGAAAATTAGTCCTGACATTTCCGTTTATTTGCATCCTGCATTTGCTTGTTAAATTTTGATCAGCTTTTCAGACAATGGTTCCCAAGGGCAGCTGTTTATGCACTGTGCCAGCCTAGATAGGCTTTTGACATTTCAAATTTGATGAATAGCATTTTCATGCTGTAAATTTTCAACAAAACTAAATGTCCCACAAGCCCTGTTGTCTGCTTTCATCTGGCTATCCAACCGGTCTAACCATTATGCTTCTTCTAGGATAATACATGATATGCAGGATGGAAATTGTCAGAGATGTGCTTTCTATTTAGCCCAGGTTATTGCAGAAGTATGACTATACCACTGAAGATGGGCAAAGAACAGAGAATGATAAAAACATCTCTGTCCCATACTTCGGACACATTATGTAAGAGCTAGGTCTCTAGAAAGGATTCTGATGTTGGGGAAAGTGGAATTAAATATGACCAGTGGCAAGTTGGAAGGACAATTACAGTGGCAATAGGTGCAATATTGGAAAACTTGAACAGCAGATCATTATAGAGAAAATCTATGTCAGGGATGTCAAACTCGTGGGCAGATGTATCACATGCTGGCCATCCCCACCCCCGTTTTAGTGAGGGAGAAAAAAAGTTGTGATACGTCACATGATGACAACCTGATGATGCAAGTTTGACACTCCTGATCTTTGTGGTCACCAAGAGTCAACCCTGACTTTTGATGGCAGATAATCCATCAATCCATCCATCAATCAATCAACTTGCTAATAAAAAAATCCCACCAGCTACATGTATGATGTTGCTTAACTCACTTTCGAACCATCAATATACCTCCAAATGTTTTTAAAGTGTCACTGATTTGTGTTAAAGGTGTGATAGTTTAATAAAAGTTGGCTTTTGCTAATGAATAAATTTAAAAAATGTAAAAAAAAAGGTTAGCCTTTACTTTACCTTGATTTTGGCATTTTTAATTCTCTTAATTCTTATTTTTGTTTAATGGCTGCAAAATTTTTGTTCCTCATATGTCTTAAATATGCAGAACCCCATGGATTAATTGATAACAAATAAAATTGAGGATTTCAGTGGGTCTAATTTGCGTGTTAAATTATACCTGCTGACATTTTCTGTTATGTCAACATTTTATACGGATGCATGTATCCCAGGGATGAAATCTAAAAATTTTCACTACCGGTTCTGTGGGCGTGGCTTAATTGGTGGGTGTGGCTTGGTGGTCAGATGACTGGGTGAGCGTGGCCAATAACAATAAATAATAAAAATAATAAACCAAGTATACAAAACAATAAGAGGTACCAAAAACCAACTTTCACACTTTACACACACACAACACAACTGAATCACACACAATGTAAAAGCAGCTGCACTTCACACTTCACACACTTCACACAGCCACAAAAAGCTCAAAAACCAACTTTCACACTTTACACACACAAAACACAACACAACACAACTGACTCACACACAATGTAAAAGCAGCTGCACTTCACACTTCACACAGCCACAAAAAGCTCAAAAACCAACTTTCACACTTTACACACAAACACAACACAACACAACACAACTCACACATACACACACACACACACACAAAACACCATATACAGCTTTGGGAGATTTTGTGTGTTTGTGTAGTTAGAGTGAAACACTACAGAAATACACCAAATCTCAGAAAGCTGCACAAATATTTTATTTTATTATTTTATTTTATTTATATTTTTTAGATCAGGGGTCTCCAACCTTAGTAACTTTAAGTTTTGTGGACTTCAACTCCCAGAGTTCCTCAGCCAGCAAAGCAGATTGAGATGGATTTTAGGCAGGCAGTTGCTACTGATGCAATTGATCTTCTAAAGCATGGCTTTCGCAGCCGGGAAGGAGCAAATAAGGTAAGTGCTATATCGCAGCCCAGAATCTCTTAAAAGGAGGTTTTCTACAAGCTCTTAGGCTGAAGAGCTTGTAGAAAACATGTTTTTTTTACTTTTAAAGGCACGTTTTCGGCTGAAGAAAAACTGCTTTTAAAAGTAAAAAAAAACAAAACCTCATGGCTCGGCTCAGCAGAGGCAGGGGGCGAGGCCAGGGATTTTTGCTACCAGTCCTCCGAACCACCCGCCGCAATCGCTACCGGATTGGGCGAGTCGGTCAGAACTGGGAGCATTTCACCCCTGATGTATCCTGTCATCTCCTGCATCTAACCACAAAGGAAAAGCAAACACAATAGAGCATGATGAAGACAAGATAGGCAATTAATTAACAGGGAAAACTATCCTGGGGAAAATGAAAGAAATTTTAGGTTGCAAAGTTAAGACATGCCCTAAAAGAAAGTGGACTTGATTTCTATGAAGATACAAGATAAATATAAATTTAATTAAACTAAGAGGAAGATGCTGAATGTAGGAATAATACTGATTATATAAAACCATACAAGGTATTAAAATTGCATATCCAAAAAAGTCCTAGCTACTGACAAAAAAAATACTTCAGTAATGAGAGGACATATATCAACTGATATAATGTAGTGTTTGGAATGCTGGACTGTGACAAGAAAACCCAGATTCAAATATCCAATTAAACATGGAGTTCATTAGATATCCAACCCTCGATGGTATTGTTGCAAGGACTAAATAACGATACAATGTACATCACTTTGAGCTCATTAAAAGATAGATTGTGTGTTTGTGTTTGTGTATGCAATAGATAATATGATATTGAGATCAAGCACATATGCAAGTCAGGATTTCCTTTTCATATTATCCAGACAACCAAAGTTTGAAGTTAAACTCCAAATAGGAAAGGGGATTGTTATATAGAAACAACTGAGATTCATTCTTGTTATCAAGAAGTAGAATTTAAATGTCCTTGGCTGAAGTTGGAATGCAGGGCAGCTAGCTCAAGGACATCCACCAAGCATGGGAATATCAACTAATTATTCCATCTTCTATGAAAAGCTGGAGTACACACTGTTTAAAGTTTGAATGGCCTGATCTATATGTCCTGTGTTCTGCATGATGTGATCATTAAAAATTGTACCTTTTCCTTGATGTTTGCTGGTGAGCTGATTTCTGCCATATCCTACTTGAAAGTACTGCAATAAACAGCTGCAAGCTGCAAAATAATAATAATAATAATAATAATACATACATACATACATACATACATACATACATACATACATACATACATACATACAGCAAGTTATGCATATAGTATGAATACTTTAATTTTCAATGTCCTGTCCTTTCAAGAATAAGACTGCTAATGTTTTAAATAGACGCTAAATTTTCCTGCTGTTTTAGTCAAATAACCTGAATGTCATGCAGCAGGCCTGGAAATGGCTCATTTGTCGATTTCTATAAATCAAATTTCCATTAATAACACAGAAACAGAAAATGCCATTTTTCCTCCTGGTGGGCTGATACTAAAAAGAAAATGGCACATTCTGGGGACTCAAACTGTTGTCTCAATTATCTGTTCATGAACAAATGTTTTTATTAAAGGAAAAATACTTTTTGAAGCTCAAACCTAAAAAATTGCTACAATTCTTGCTTTGTGTTTACTATGGCAAGACCATACAGCCCTGGGCCTTAGTCTGGTCAAACAAAAGCTGTGTGTGAAGGGAGAGAAAAGAAGCAAAATTCAACACTACTAGGAGTAAAAACAAATATCTGAAGTTGCAGAAGGCAGGTTCCATTTTAAAACTTCAGACCACACAAGTTCAGCGTTGAAAGAACTATTTAAAGAAGAGGTAGCTATAAAATTCAAGGATGAATATATTTGAGGAACAAGTGATGTTATTTTTTATTAATTATTTCAACATACCGTATATTACAGATGGACCTCGACAACCGAGCCCAAAATTCCTATTGCTAAGCAAGACAGTTGTTAATTACGTTTTGTCCATTTTGCAACCTTTCTTGCAACAATTGTTAAGTGAATCACTGCAGTTGTTAAATTCGTAACACAGTTATTAAGTGAATCTGGCTTCCTCGTTGATTGCTAGTCAGGTCATAAAAGGGGATCTTATGACCCCAGGACACTGCAACCATCATAAATGCATGCCAGTTGCCAAGCGTCCCAGTTTTGATCCTTTGACCATGGGGAAGCTGCAATTGTCATAAGCATGAAAAATGGTCACAAGTCACTTTTTTCTATGCCATTATAACTTTAAATGGTTTCTAAATGAATGGTTGTAAGTTGAGGACTACTTGTACATAGCAGGACTTCATAGGGTTTAAGTCTGCAGGATTTATTTTGTTTTGTACTAGAACACCGGATGCCACCAAGTATGGCAGTTATGAAAAATATTCCCATCAACAGGAATACTTCAGAATAATATACGACTGTTATTCTCAGCAGCTTTAACCACCATGATCATTAGTGAGAGATGCCAGAAGTCACGGATCACCTGCTTCTGAAATTTATTTATGTCTGATCTACTTGGTCATTAAGAAAAGTGATTGTGCAAGGATTCTCAAAAACTCTCTATAAGGCACTCCCTGGACAAGCAGCCTTTATTTGGAGCAGACCATCTGAAATATAGCCAACGTCCAATCCTTATAGAACTTTTAAAAGTGATCACTGGCATCATGAATAGTATCTGGAAATTGATGACCAATGCAGCTCCCACAACATTGATGTTATACCACAAAACAGTTAAAAAGCTATTGCATTTTGCATTTGTTATTTCAAGGACAGTCCCAATGAAAACAGTCTAATTGTTAGGTGACAAGGATATGAGTGACTATAAAACTGTGCCTTATAGTAAAGGAATAATTGGAATTACTAACCAGCTGAAAATGAGCACAGAACCTCCAGGACCCAATTTTTACTATTCCAGGAGTTGAGAGTTCAGGAATATCCCCAGAGTGCATACCAGCTCTTTCTGGGGGAGACCAACCCCATCCAGAGCTGAAGTTAGTAATGTACTAGAACTAATGCAAAACTACAGTCACTCAGTTTGCTAGGACTGAATCTCAACCCAATTCTCTCCATCTAGACCCTTACTGCTTCCAGGTCAAGAATTCCATTGCATCTCCCAGACACTCCCATGTAGAGATGTATAACTGATGTTAGCCTTATGAGGTAGACCAGACAGGAAATATGAACAGATGAGCTAATTCTACATTATTGTAAGATTATTACATTAACATATTCTTGCAAGACTGAAAGTATATCCCTCCCTCTGTCCCCTTTATAGTCCATGAATCTAGGGAAGGACTCTTCTGAGCTTCTTGCCTCACCCACATTCTCACTGTGGGCTAAACTGCGTTTTATCTGACCCCTTGGTTGTATCGTTACATCCTGTCTCTCAAGGTCATTCCCACATTCCATTACTATTATATTTAGTTTCATTTCCTTCAGAGGTTAAAGCATTAGTCAAGCCCAGAGCCACCAGAAAGTGATCTGTCCATTTAAGTTTCTGTTTTAGTGAAGATAATGGAGTAGGCACTAATAAGGATATTTGGCATTTGGAGTGGAATAAATAAGCTCAGTCCCATTTTTATCTCACATATTATTCATTACCTTTTTATAATAAGGAAAAAAACAAAATCAAATAATCCTGAACCGAATAATTTCTTCTGAATACCAAAACATAATAGAACTTGAGTTTTTTCATTATAAAATTTCCAGCTATCCAATTTTTATTTACTTTAGCATTACTGTATCATTTAAGTTGATTATTCATTTATATTTAAAACTGAACACAAAACAGGTAATACAATGAAAAACCTTAGCTCAAGATTTGCTTCTTCCTTTCAGATTCTAAATATTAAATATTAAGAATACAGTATATATGTGGAAAGTCTTTTAAGAAAAGGCTGAAAGTCAGTTTCAACACTTCTCTCTCTCCCTCTCTCTTTTTCTGTCACTGTATAACCTGTCTTGGGTGTAGGAAGAGGAAAGAGAATAAAGGAAACGAAATACCGCTAACCTTCTGGGATTGGTTTCCAAGCATACTCAACCTGATTGAGAAAAATGCTTTCTTATCTCTTACATGGCAGGGATAAGAGGCTGTAAACTGATAAATATTATGTCTTTATTCCAAGACATGGCTTTCATTTGCAAGTTAAAGATGTTTCTTTCACTATAATAGCCATATATTGGAAAAGGCTAAACAAAAGCTTCCCATTTCACATAATTTCTCTCTCATGTATAAAGGGGCTTTTAATTTTCTTACAGAACACATCAAAACTTTTTATAGAAATTGCCAATGCAACACCAATAGAGTATGGAAATGAAGATGACAAAATATAGAAAGATTTATATTTTAATTGAAAAATTGAAAAAAGAAAAAGAAGAGCAAGCAAAACACATTTTAAAGAAAACCAGTTTAAATGTAAGAATGCCTCTGCTTCTGTTCTCAGGTTTAAGCTATTTTGGGCACTTATGAGAAATGGATATGCAAATTTAAAAACAACAACAACAACAACAACAATATGCCAATGGTGATAGGCCCTTTGGCTGCAATCCCCATCTGGACCACCACTATCAGGATTGACAAAATCACCACCACTCAATTGCAAAAGGCAGCTTTAGCTGAAACAGCTTACATCCTTAACACATCAAACAACATACGGTAAATAATAAAATATGAAATTTTGCCCAGTGATCTAAGCAAATAGATGATAAAACCATCGATAGCAGTTCAATGACACTTAAATCATCGTTTTAGTTCAGCAAGACATATTGTTCCATTTTTCCAACAGTGACAATCAAGGCTAAGCCACAGATTTGTCCTAAAGATCAGGAGATTAAAATGGGGTGTGCCAGTTTTGCACTCTTTGGCTCAGCCATTCTGGCAGAAAGCAAAGAGATAAAAAGGACGGAGACAAAAGTTCCTCAACTGTTGGACTGTTTTTTGTTTTTTTTTTTAAATAAATACTGCCAATGCATATTTGTTATCTTTTAAATCTGTAAATGTGTAAAAATCTAATGCTTGCAGCAATAACGGGAACACTAGATTCTTTCCTCTGATGCTGCTGACACTGCAGGAAGTAGTTTACTTTTCCAATTGCTGGAGCACAAAAGAGGAAAGGTAAAAAAAAAGCAAAACAAACAGAGGCAGCTACTATAGCTGGCTCAGGAATTTTGGGAGTTGAAAGTCCAAACAACTTCAAGCTGCCAAGTTGAGAAGCACTGCCCCAAACTAACCCAGGGCCGAGATACAGAGCCAGGTCTTAAGGACCCATTAAAAAAAAAAAGGAGAGGAGGAGGAAGGTAACCATCAAATTTTCAGGTTTAGCTAGCAGTACAAAGAAGAACAGCAGGATGGACAGCGATATGCAAATGGTTTCTCTGAAGAGAACCACAGCTTATGTTCCCTAGAACAGGGGTCTCCAACCTTGTTCCCTTTAAGACTTGTGGACTTCAACTCCTAGAGTTCTCAGACAGCTTTGCTGGCTGAGGACTCTGGGAGTTGAAGTCCACAAGTCTTAAAGGGACCAAGGTTGGAGACCCCTGTCCTAGAAAGATTATGATCCGGGGCCAGAAACATTTTGGAGAACTTCAATTGCAAGGGCTAAAGTCCCAGCACCCGTTGCTTCTCTTTAGAGAGTCAAGCCAACATTTGTTTAATCAAAAGGAAGCCAGATTACCATGCTGCGTTCTGTTTTCTGTTAACCATAAGGCACCATCACTGAGGGTATGTATCTATTTCTTTGTTGCCAGTATTTTTTTCTCTCTCTTTCAAACAGAAATGAAAAACCAAACATGGGAAGTTCTACAAGCTGCCACTTTATGCATTTTCAGCTTGCCAGGTGGCTGAGTCACTCCAAAAGAATCCTCGCTGGGGTTGACAAGAGTTTGCCAAATTCCAACTTTGCCTTAGCTGCATTTAACCATTTTTTAAAAACTGAAAGTTGATTCCAGTTTATGAATGTACTAGTGCCAGACTATCAAGTGTTCTCTTTCTTTCCCCATTGGCTTCTTATTGCAGTCAATACAATGCTATAATCTTCATTCATATATGTATTCCTCCATGCATCCATACACATAGGCAAAATATAATATTTATCTACTAAAACATTCAGGAGTCAATGTTAAAATACACCCTATATTTTACCTATATTTTTATAAGCACTGAATCTCAGCACTACTGTAGTGTTCCTGAACCTCTATGGCATACACATGCAAACCAGTAGTGGCAATGGGACAGCATTTTTAACTATGCTTTTCAGAAATACAGAGCAAATCAATACATGGCTGGCCAAAATACTTGCAGAGCTGAAGGAAGGTGTGTTGCCCCAACTCTGTTCTTGCTTGCTCCCTGCTCTGCCTCACAGCATTAGTGAGACCACTGGATGGCAGGCAGGTGCGCATGAAGTGCCTACATAGGATGCACCTTTTTAAGGAATCACCCAATACCTACTTTTCAGACTAATTTTTTGGTTCATTGACTGCATGGAGACATTAGTGATTTTGGAACAAAATATACCCTTCTCTCCTGGAATTTGATTTCTTTGAACCAAGTATTTTATTTCCCTGTAAGCAAATGTCCAGCTTTAGGTTATGGAAAGGGATGGGTTTATGTGGTCAAAGGTATGAAGAAGTCTAGTTTCAATTTCCACTGAGTTCTCAGTAAACTTTCTCATTTTGTGTATGTGTGTGTTTTCTGTCTGTTTGGAGGGCCCTGTTGCTGGAGAAGGGAGGCTTTGCTTCATTTGCTAAGTCTGCTTTCTAATATATCTGGGAGTCTTATGTTGTTTTTAACTTAGTATATTGGACCACTGGCATAAAAAAGCATGAAAATAAGTACTCACCATAAATCAACATCCTCCTTAGAAAACAATTGCAAGGATGAATTTAAACACATAATTTAAATCTCTGTTTTCATTGATACTGAAACAGAGATATAAAAAATAGGCAGGAATAAGAGTCTAGACCCATTAAAGTTAAATCAGTTTTCATTTAAAGCCAAGTCACTGACCAATAGTCAATGTGTATGTGTAAATATAAATTACAACTTTTACACTTTACACACACAAACACAACACAACACAACTGACTCACACACACACAAAAAGCCACATACAGCTTTGTAAGATTTTGTGTGTTTGTGTAGTTAAAGTGAAACACTACAGAAACACACCAAATCTCAGAAAGCTGCACAAATATTTTATTTTATTATTTTATTTTATTTATATATTTTTAGATAAAAGCAGCTAAATTTAAAACTTCCTTAACTTTAAATTGCTGTCTAAAAAAAAATCCTTAAAAAAACCCAATTAACTATTTTTAAAGCTCCCCCCCAGTTACTTACCCAGTTGGAGGCAGGCAGATTGAGCTGCTCACTGATGAGATGGATTGCAGGCAGGCAGATTCAGTTGCTAGCTGGTGCAATTGATTGCAGCAGCTGAAGCAAGGCTTGGCAAGCCTGAAAGAAGCAGCAATTAGACAAATGGGGACTGGGCGATTGCATGGGCATGGGCGGGGGCTGTTGTAAGAGGTTGTAAAAAATGATTTTAAAAGCCTGTGATGATTAGGCAACTCAGCTGGGATCGCCAGAGGAAAAAAAGCTTTTAAAAGGCTCCTCTGATGATCCCAGCTAAAGTTGCCTAATCGCCAGAACCTCTTAAAAGGATTTTTTAAACAATCTCTTCGGCCAAAGAGCTTGTAGACAACATGTTTTTTAAAGGTTCTGGCAATCAGGCAACTCATCTTGGTTTGCTAGAGGAGCCTTTTAAAGTTTTCTTTTTTACAACCTCTTTGGCTGAAGAGGTTGTTAAAAAAAAACTTTTAAAAGGCTCCTCTGGTGATCCCAGCTGAGCCGCTCGATCATCAAAGGCTTTTTTTAACTTTTAAAAGCATTTTTTCAGCTGAAGAAAAAATGCTTTTAAAAGTAAAAAAAAATCTCTGATGATCACGTGGCTCAGCTGGGGCAGGGGGTGGGGCCAGGAATTTTTGCTACTGTTCTCCGAACCACCCGCCGCCATCGCTACCGGATTGGATGATCCGGTCTGAACCGGGAGCATTTCACCCCTGAGTGGGACCCAGCAGGGCAGGCAGCAGGCCAAGACCAATAGTACACAACTAGATGAGAAGTAGGCCTAAGGACCCAGCGAGATAGGATGGGGCGCGGCAAACAGGCAGGTTGGGGCAGTTGTACATCCCTGTGGTCAGTCATAAGGTTTGGCACATCCCTGTGCCAAACACCCAAAATTTAACTGAAATGACCACAGATATTACTATACTATATTTTAAAAATATACTTTTTTAATACTGCACAGAGATATTTAGTGTTTAATCTCACAGCTCTTGACTTTAATATTTCTTTTTCTTTTGTATATACTTAACAACATACTTATTACTTGCTGGGGTCTTGCTAAACACTAGACCCTAGTGTTTAATTTGTACTGTCATTTCTAATTTGAAAATAATTGTATCAGAAACCGAAATAGGTTATATATGCATTCATACACACACACAAATGTACATAAACAAATAATGAAAAGCAAACAAATAAAATATTATCTTCCATTTTGGCACAGTATTTTGCTCTAGCAAAAGAAATAATCAACTTCACCTTGCACTGATTCATTTTTTTTCACCTTGTATTGTTAGCGATTGCATTTATAATTTCCATGTTTCCAGTGTTTCAATTCTTAATAATAAAAAGTTTTGTCTACAAATACAACCTTTTCTTAATAATCCACATATAAATGGATTTGGAACACTGCCATGCCAGTATATTTGTTAAGCCTGCCAAAGAGCATTTGCAATGAAAAACATCATTGCAAAGAATCACAGGTGATCTTTCTTTATGGCATTGTTACAGCATAATTAAAATTTCTCTGGCTTATTGAATCACTGAAAGAAATGATATGTTGGCAAATATGCAGGGAAGAAAAAGTTGGATGTGGTTTATCAAAACACAATTAAGACAATGAGACTGGAGACACATTATGTGATTCTAATCCACAAAAACATTTTGAAAGACATTAATAATTTTAAAAGAGAAAAGATTTAATTGCAAATTTATTATTACAAGACAAAGTACATAATAGAACCAAACCGTATTTAGAATTTCTGAAATAAACTTCTTGCTTATGAATATTTCTAACAAATATCCCTCTGTTTTTTTATTCATTTTATTTATTTTTAAAAATACTTAAACTGCTATTCAATACTTTTACTGATTTCATTCAAAACTAATGAGAGTAAAAGGTAAAGAAAGAAGCTTGAATATTATTTGCATATATAATTTATTGAAGCCAAAATTTCCATCAGGTGGCTATTCATTCTCTAGTAAGATTCACACATCATATTAAGTTACATTTAAACTACATCTTATTGAAGGAACCACCGAGTTTGCTTCTTTGTGTATTTAGCAACATATTTATTTATTTCAATGGTTAAATGACACTATGCCTTAATATGATGTGTAAATCAGGTTTTTTTTAAAGAATTTCCTGTCCAGAAATCTTGCTTCATTACATAATCAGATGCAACAGCTGAAAAACAAGTACTTTAAAAATATGCTTGTATGAAAAAAAATGAGTTTGCAATTGAAGCACAAGAAATGACAGAAACCTATCGAAAGGAAGCTTCTATGTAAAGGGATATGTATACTTGCGAGATAGGTTGTAATACTTTTCTTTAACTGATTTATGAGATTACCACGCCATGACTTTTTAAACACATTGATGAAATGATTACCCTAGGGATAATACTGAAGGCTTTCATTTGTGATGAATAGAAACTGCCTGATGATTTCAGCCGCCATTGTCCAAAGGACTGGTATCCTGTAACCTGTATTTAATTTTGCATATATGTTCTGCTTTCACTCTTTTTTATTTTATTTTATATATCAGAAATTATGTGGCAGCTAATCAGAGATGGAGATAAATAATGAAAAAATAGTTTTGTTTTCATCATATATATGGGTATGATCATCCATCCATCCATCCAGTATATAGCTATCTCATACACATGTGTTTTTATACATGCATGTCAGAGGTGGGTTTCAGCAGGTTCTGACCAGTTATGGAGAACCAGTAGCGGAAATTTTGAGTAGTTCGGAGAATCGGTAGTAAAAATTCTGACTGGCTCCACCCCAATCTATTCTCTGCCTCCCAAGTCCCAGCTGATCAGGAGGAAATGACGATTTTGCAGTAACCTTCCTCTGGATTGGGGAGGGAATGGAGATTTTACAGTATCCTTCCCCTGGAGTGGGGTGGGAATGGAGATTTTACAGTATCTTCCCCTGCCACGCCACCAAGCCACACCCACCGAACTGGTAGTAAAAAGTTTTGAAACCCACCACTGATGCATGTGCATAAATAGGTAAATAATGTTTTACACACATACACACAAATTATATTAGCAGAATAAACATGTTTTTCTCAAAGTTATATAAATACTGCTCTAAAATAATTTTTGGCTTTAGGAACTAATTACCAAAATCCTTCCCAAATCTTTTGCTTGATCTAATTTATTTTCTATTGATCTGAACAACTGGTATATTTCTGTCTTCCCTACAATAGGAAGATGTAGGTGCCAAATTCAACAATTTTCTTTATCACAAGCATATATGAAAAATGAGAGCACTGTAGCAAACAGCATTCACTTTCCACCTCATTAAAAGGCAACCGGTGCCATGGTGGAACTAATAGATAAACTAAGTCAACAAAGAAAATGCAGAGACAGGCAGAGGGAGATGTAAAAAATTACCCAAACTGGTTGCTTGGCAGCAGTTAATAGGTAAATGAAATGTGATGTGTGTTCATGATTGCATTTGGCCGAGTCCAAAAGAATGCTTGCAAAACAAATTATCATGACAAACATTTTTGTACTGCTGTGAAGCAAGCAAAACTAATCCTGGGACACAAGGCATCCCGTCTAGAAGTCTGTAAGAAAATTCAAAGCATTCTTCACTCAGCTTTAAATTTTTTGGAAGTGGACAAAGAAAAGCAGGACTTGTCTGTTGTAGTCCTGCAAATCATTCTAGCTGGGGTCGAAAAACAAGTTAACTTAGTTAAAAACAGTTTTGTTTACAAGCCTTTTAAAATCTTTGTTGTCTTAACTCTGATAATTTTTAACCCCTTCTTATATAAGAATAATTTTCTTATTTCTGCTTCCAATTTTTACTGGTAGGTTTAATTAGATCTTTATCAAACTAATGTTTTATTTGCTTCATATTTTACTTTGCAATTTAATTTTATAGCTGCATTTAAGCAAGTGTTATAAATCAATAAGCATTATGCTGGGTTTTTTTTTTTTAAAAATAACAGGATTATGCCTTCAGTGAGAATTTTCTTTTTCTAGGAAACCATTAGATTTGAAAATCACTAAATCAATAAATACTAGTTTATTAATATTCTACAAAATAAAATATATTACCAGAATTATAAGACAGATCTAATTACACAAATATTTATTATTCACTCACTCACTCACTCCCCCTCCCTCTACCTACCTACCTACCTACCTATCATCATCTCATAAAATCGTAAAAGCTGTGTAATAGTTGAGTAATCTTTAATTGTGAATTGACCTCTAATTGTGAATTGACCTTACAGAACTTGCAACTAACTATCCTACTGAAGCAGAGACCACATTTCACAATATGACATAATAGAGAAAAAGTTGACATGAAGCCCACCATTCCTCATTTTCTGACACTGCATTTATTACAGGATATCATTGCCCTGTTTTTTGAATGTCAGCATTAATGTCAGGCCATATTAACTGTTGCATCATCATCCTTTCTTTTTTGGCAAACAGAAAGCGTGAAACCCTGCAAACTCCCAAACCTGTTTGACTCTTCAAAATTTGTGGCAAAAAGAACAGTTTAGAATTTTTTTCCAGAATGCCAATCAGAATATTTTAGTTATTTAGTTATTTTTTTGAGTAATTACAGAGTTATGAAAAAAACATGGAATATATTCAAAAGCATTTCACTTCTGTAAGTAGAAGAAAGGGGTTTATTTTCTATGAGATCTGGCCACCTTTTAAGATAAGCCTACAAATTGAAAATGTGGTGGAAGTCATGACCCATTTTGGAGATTGTCAGGGTTCAGATGGAGAAAAACAGGTTCAGATTCAAGCCAAAAAAGTAGAATGGCTGTTGATGAATCTGAATGATTCCAAGACTCCTCCAGGAACAGAAGGCTCACCATCTGAGAGTCTTCCTGGAATCATGGCTGTGGCCATGAGAGCTTTTGCATAGCTTCAGTTGCTGCACCAGCTCTGCGGCCCTATCTAGAACAGTAAAAAGTGAAGATCGTCAGTCATATTGTTTGTCACCTCTCAATTGCATGACTATAATTCACTTTATATATGGCTGCTCTTGAATACCACCAAGAATCTGCAGCTAGTTCAGAATGTACAACACTGGTGTCAAACTCGCAATGTCATGTTGCCGACACGTGAAGTTTTGCGATGTATTTTCCCTTCGTGGAGCTGGGGTGGGCGTGGCCTGGGCATGACACATCCGGCCCTTGGGCTGCCAGTTTGACACCCCTGATGTAGAATCATGCATATTTCATTGTGAATAGTAGAACTGCCATATTACACCTCTGCTGCATGAGGTGCACTGGTTATCAGTAGGTTTCAGAATACAATTCTAGTTGATGATTACTATAACGTCCTACATAGCTTGAGGTGTAGGTATCTTGGACATTGCTTTTACCAGACAGTTTATGCCTGTCCTACACAGATGATCAGAGAATATCTGCTAAGAAGACCCACCTGTGACACTATATACATATATGCACACATTTCTAGTTACTATTTTAATAGTTTTATCCTGATTTTTACCCTTTTTAATATTTAAATTATGTATTGTAAGCTGCTTATTGTCCAGTTGCTTCCAGGGATATACTGGATAAACAAATAAATGAAATTGCAGAGAAAATTCAATTTCTGATTCAAAATAAAAATATTTTTCAACATGAACTCAAATATTGATAATACAAATTCTGTCCTGTTTGGACACAATTAAACTATTTTTTTAACATACAAGTAAGAAAGAATGGATTATATTATTGGCCTTTTGTACTATTTATACAAATCACAACATTAAATCACTCTGTCATGCCCCCAGAGTCTGAATCTCCGGGGGAAGATGATCTGGAACAAGAACTGACAGAGATGGAGACGCCAGCTCCATTGGCCTTGGAGGAAACTGGGGAAAGGCAAAGTCAGTCCAGGCAAGGCTTTTCTGAATTAGTAGGGCCTGCAGACAGGGAGATATCAGGAGAAGAGCAAGGACTACCCTCTCCTGATCCGAGAGCAAGAAGAGAAGAGAGACGGCCAGATTGTTGATTAAGCCAGCTACGAGGGAGGAGTGCGCCCCGTCCCCTTTCACAAGACACACGTGGGGACTGAGATGTAAGAAAGTGCCGGTGGGAGGCGCATTTATCGGGAACAAGTATTGAATCTATGGAGCCTTGTGTGCACTTACCAAAGCCATCTTCCTTTTCAGGAAATATATATACTAACTAAATAAATAGAAAATAGAACTAACCACACAATGGTTAAAATGAATGAGTTCTGGAAAGTAAAATTCCAATATCTGACCCGCTATTAAATGACAACAAGACTCTTTATATTTTATTTATGTTGTAGTTCATTCATAAGTGGAAATACAGCATGACTGATATTTATATTTATTTTATTTAATGTGCTAGGTGTCTAGTACAATATAATTTGAAGAATATACAAATATTCCTGGGGTTACAGCAGTTCACTTAATGACCGTTCAAAGTTACAAAGGCACTTTAAAAAGTGACTTATGACCGTTTTTCACACTTAAGATTGTTGCGGTATTCCCACAGCCATGTGATTGAAATTCAGACACGTATCAATTGACTCATATTTATGACGTTTGCAGTATCCTTTTGACAAGCAAAGTCAATGGGGAAGCCAGATTCATTTAACAACCATGTTACTAACTTAACTGCAACAATTCACTTAATACCTGTGGCAAGAAAGGTCATAAAATGGGACAAAACTCACTTAACAGTTACAATGTAAATACTGCAATTGACAAGGTGATTCCTGCAGAGGAACGTGGCAGAACTCAATCACAATCTGGGTCTAAATGCAGTAGCAGAAGGCATCTATTAGAAATTGAAAACTAGCATGTACTTTCAAATATGTCATTTTACTAAATGGCATGTATCGAAAGGACTATTTTAAGGTTGTTTATATCGCACAAAGAACAACCCACAAAATTATAGGCATTGCAGTGCAAAGTATTATGTGGACACAGCAGTGGTTTTCCACTAAAATGTTTTGCATTAAAACCTCAGATTGGATGTCTATGGCCTATCTCTAACATTCGCAGGATTTTAAAAAAAATACCTTAAATGTTCTCAGCTTTACATTGATTTTTTTAATGGTATGTTGGACAGCAGATTTCAAATCACCAAAAATATTTACAGTATGCTGTAAAATATTACTTTATTTTTAAAAATGTGTGACAAATGACTTAAGATTTTTCTCCTGCTTTATATTTTTATATATTGTTTCTGAAGCTTTATGGCAACTTGTTCTATTGGGTTGCAGATATTTTGAACTAAACAAAGTATGTATTATTCCATGCTTACTATCAAAAAACTGTTTTGTGAGATTAGCAGGGGTAATAAAAGTCAAGATGGTGATCACAACCATATGATCAAAACTCCACTTTTTAAAGTGGATTTTGACTTATTTGATACCACTGGAAATTACTGACATGAAATTTATATGTCTTTATGTTTGTGTATCTTTTTTATTGGAGTTAAATAATTTTTAACTCCAATAAATTAGAGGAAACAACGTGATGCCAATATAAAAAAGAATGGACAATGTTTTCCCATGTTTGTCCATATATGTTTTCTGCTATATAATTTTACGATATGACTTACCTTTTTAAAAAGATTTCCCACCATCCTCTCCACTTTCTAGCAAGATCTCTTCTGACTCGTTCTACCTGCTTTCATGGAAGACTATCATAAATTGGCTGCCAAAATCCATACAATCATTAGATAGCAGCAACTCTGCGAGCCCTACTTCATCTGCTATTTTATGGGGTGGAACTTGGAGGCAGTATGATGGCATGCAGGTGGGAGGCTGATGTAGCTAGCCTTCAAGCAGTCTGTGAATTGGTGAGGTAGAATGGTTTGGGTGGAAAGAAAATGCACAAGGCAAAATGAGTGGCTGAGCCCTGAAGAAAGCTTCCAAAGAGCCTTTGTCCTTTTTCTTCGTGGGTCCTTCCCCATTGCAACACTCCATCTCTTCAAAAATGAAGGAGCTTACTACTTTTGTAGGTAAATGGGGGGAAAAGGACGAAGATCTAATCTATAATTGGGAAATCTTTTTTCTTTTATTTATATCAACAATAGCCCAGTATAGCCAGGGTATTCCTTAGGCTTCCGTATTGACTTTGCTTATCAGAAGGCCACAAAAGTTGATCACATGACCTGGGACACTGCAGCCATCATAAATACAATTGCCAAGGGTCTGAATTTCGATCACATGACCACAGGGATGCTGCTATTTTCGTAAGTGTGAAAATGATCATAAGTCACTTTTTTCAGTGCCGTTGTAATTTTAAACACTCTCTAAATTAATGGTTGTAAGTTGAGGAATATATTGTAAAGCAGTGTCCAAGTTTGCTTACTGAATTGATAGCATTTTGAAAAGTGTATTGTTTGGACTTAAAAGTATATTGAGAATGAGACCTTTCATGTTCAAATTCTGGAGAAGGAAAACAAAGAGAACAAAAAGGAAAAACAGTGAGATTTGTTGATGTTACTCATGACTATAGTAATGGAGGGGAATAATTTTTATGCAAGCATCAGTTGACACAAAATCCTCCAAATTCATGATCCAATAATAATTTATGTCTCAAAACAATAATTTCACAAAGATTATTTACGAAGTTAAACCATAACATTTTTTGATGTTTCTAATTGGCTTGCCTGATACATGTTGATAATGTCACTAAAATCTTGGTAATATCATATGAAATTGATATTATTATACTAAAGAAGAAATACTTTATTCTGAGTTATATCAATACTTTTCTTCTTACAGGAATCCTCTAAAGGGCCTTTCTCTTTTTGATTTTTTTTAGAAGTAGTCTGGTTGAAGAAAAGGAAGATGAATATTTAGAAATATATACTTATAGTTTGTAATATAAAAAGTTCAATGTTCTATTCCAATCTATAACTGCAGGTAGTTCTCTTCTTATGATGAGTTGTTTAATGACCGTTTCAAAGTATGATGGCCACAGAAAGGCCTGAAAAGCACTTGCAGTCATTGTAAAACATTGCACCCCTCCCCCATAGTCACATGATTATGATCTGGGTGCTCAGGAAAAAAATAAGATGTTTCATCCTCTTCATGTTTTCTTGGAAATCATGCGACTAAGTTTTCACTGAAGACAACTGAGGTCATGGGACTAACTTTCACAGAAATCTCCATAAGAATATATTTTAAGAGCCCAACCTATGCCCTTCCAGCTGTGCATATAACCGGCACTCTATTTTCTGTTAGTTTGAATATACACACAATGCCCCTTTCATACAGTAGTACCCTAACATTGTCAAGTTTTTTTTTTTCAAATTTCTGATTGCATAAGGGGAAAGCTTAAACATAGATAATGTATTTTCTCTCTCTTCATCAGCAAAATCTGCTGAGCCAGCACCATTATTTCAGGTATTTTCATTTTTCAGTATTCACTGCACAATCCAGACAGAAATAAGAACAATCTTAACACCCCCAACCCAAGCATTTGAACTTGATAGGCTATGACTGTAATATATTCGCAGCCAAATTCTGAATTCCAAGTCCTAGAAAATATGGAATCTAAGCAGACAAGAGTTCTAAATTATAAGTAACAATGATTTAATTTGCAATTATTCTCTTTAAGCCCTATGCCCTTTTTATCCTCAATCATAATCCCTTGGACACTTCTTAATCCTGTGAGATATGATACAAAAGGCACAAGAAAGCCTAAAAGGGTTGTGCAGCGCTTTGAGTTCAGTTTGGAAAAAACACTTTAAGGAGCTGTAGACAGATGCTACATTTCCTCATTAAGTACTCTAAAGCAAGTGCCATCAAGCCCTAATTCCTAATAAAGTAGTTTTACCCTTTGGCAACAAGAGATATTATTCCAGGGTATTTATAGTGATTACAATGAGAACTATGTATATGACGTAACTAACACTCAAATATCATCAAAGAATTTGTGCCTAATTTTGAGCACATCCCTATTTTGGGATTAGTTTTATTTCAACTGGACTTTGAAGAATCAGGAAGAATATTGGTGCCTTGGGGATTGGAGACGCCTCATGACAACACAATGGACAGCCCAGAAGACAAACAAATGAATCATCAAACCGGACTTCTCACTTGAGCTACAAATGACTAGGCTCAGATTATCCTACTTTGGACACCTTATGCAAAGACCTAGCTCTCTTGGAAAAGTGGTGGGATAGGTGAAAGGAAAGAGAAGAAGAGGATGAACAGCCGCAAGTTGGATAGACTCAGTTACAATGGCAATGGATGGATGGTTGGAGACCTGAAGGATCAGATTAGGAATCATGCAGATCATAGTCATTAAGGATCGACACTGACTTGATGGCACATAATCAATCAATCAATCAATCAATCAATCAATCAATCAAATGAATCAATTTCTTTCAACAAGTGTTAATAATGATCATCTTTACAACAAAAGCACCCAGTGAATGGAATAATCTTTTTAATAATGTTATTGCTAATACATTACAGAATTGATCTTATAACACTGAATTGATTCATTATCTTGCTAAAGTTTTATATCTAATCTTGTAGCCTTCAAAAAAAACAACCTTTTCTCAGACAAATACTTGCACTAAAACAGTAATATCCAACAAAGAAGTACTTTGGCATTTTTCTGTAATGATATTTTTTTCCACTGAGTAACAGCTCAAAAACATGCGGAATACCACAATGTTGTTAAGGGCTGTTATTTAACTTAGCATGCCATTTCAAGCAAAATACCAAGTGGTTAAGAGATCAAAACATTCCACTGAGAACTCTTTCTTATAGCTGGTGCTTCCTTTTCATGTTGTATTTCTCCCTCTATAAAGTATATATTTTCATAACTTTGATGTGTCATCCAAGTATCTAACAATATCTCAATTTAAAGGGTATCCTTTTCAAGATCAATGTAAAGATAAATCCCCTCATTCTGATGAATATGATGTATTTTAAATAACATTTATTATTTGTTTCCTACAACTGCATCTGAAGTGTAAAAAACAGCACTGCAAATCTACATCCATCTTTTAATCATGTTTTTCTTTTCCTTAATAAATGAGAGGCCAACCTATCTTACATAGCTGTCCATGATATCTCACTTCCCAGTTGTATTAAAATCTGGAGCAGCTCCTTCCCCAAAGATTGGAGGGTTGAGCTGATTTGCCTTTACTTCAGTTGCAGGGTAATTGGAACTAGAAAGCTAGTTTGGGGTTTCTGTTTCAAGGTTTTTAAGATGCTGTGCCCGGTAACTTCTTTCAGCTCCTGAACCTCACTTCTTGGGGGGGGGGGAGTTCAGCCAAAAGCTTCACAGCTCCCCCTTCAAACGAAACCACAATGGATGGAAATGAACCATTACTTTGTCACTTTCTCTCTGCAGCTGGGAGGTGGGGGGAAAGATTTCCCTCAGTTTTGTGAAATGAAGTGGCTGGAGCAATAACATTCACTTTTTAGCTTTTACAAGTCTGCTGATCTGAAGAAAATAACAGGATACCTTCCACTTTCTTCTGAGATTCTGAGTGGTTGAGTAATACAGTGGTTGGAAAAATCTTGGAAAAGATGATCAATTCCCTCCCCTACCCCGAGGTTTGAAAAGAAATAATAAATGGTTGGAAAATATTGTGACAATATTGATGGCCAACCATTTTTGACTGTTAATATTGCTAAAAGTGTTGCACCAGTATTGGGATCTGGGTATTGAAATAAATTTCCCTTTTACAATGGAAAAAAAAAATTAATGGAAGAAAAACTTGTTGGAAAATTAACATACAAACATCAGCCTAAGCCTGCCAATTTGATGTTGGCTGGACCTCTTGTGTTCTGAAACTGTACAGTAATTCAAAATGAAAATTGGATGAATGCTATTCTCCTGGTCATGCTGTATTCTCTTCCCTCCTTCTCTTATCAAACATACACACAATACCTTAATGAGCAACATTTTATAAGAAGGGTAAGCAAATGTGTTTAATTATACTGTGCAAAACACCTATTTTGCATTTCTAATATTGTATATAAAAGATGGTTCCAATTAACTTAATGAGGAGAAATTTTGTTCCACAAAGGAAAATTGTTATGCCAGCATGTCTTGGTTGAACCTCTAGTGGTTATTGGCTTTAAATATTGGGACTTTGCCTTAAAATGTAATTATTCCTTTTCATCGAGATATATTAGTCTCATCAACTCATCAAGCTTAATTAAGACTGTAAATCAATAAAAAGTCTTAACTGTTTCACTTTCTGTATTAATTTGGCAATATTTTGCTGTCTTCACTCCTATTTGATATCTATACAAGGCCAACATTCAGCCACATAGGCAGTTATGTAGGGTTCTAAAACAGCATGTTATGCCTCTATGTTGCACTGATTGAGACTTTGCTTCCAGGTAAAAGTCAAGGTGACCTTTAAAAGCCCATGGGGCTTCAAATAAACAAACAAATAAATAATTGATTTAATTTATTATTAAATTAAATAATATTAAGATATATTTTAATTGCAAATAACATTAAAATTGAATTATTCCAAAGGTGGTTTTTCAAGTGGCAATTGGACTTACTTGTTTTTCTTTGAAGACATTTCACTTCTCATTCAAAAAACTTCTTCGGTGCTGACTGAATGATGGGGAATGGAAAGATTTATACTCCTTGCAGATAGCTGGTTATTTGCATTCTTTTAGAGCAGGGGTATCAAACTCGATTTCATTGAGGACTGCATCAGGGTTGTGTTTGACCTTGAGGGTTCGGGGTGGGTGGGTATGGCTAGGATGGGTGTGGCCAGCTCGATGTTGTTTGACAAGGCTCTGTTTTCAGCTGTGACAGGCTCCTGCAGCCCTCTACCAACGAAAATGGAGCCTGGATGGGCCACACCCAGCCTCCCCAAGCTACATTTTCACTGGCAGAGGCATTGCAAGCCGGTCCTTCGCTGTTTCCAAGGTGCCCCGTGGGCCAGATCTAAGCACCCCACAGGCTGGATCTGGCCCATGAGCCTTGAGTTTGACAATCCTGTTTTAGAGAGTTATTGATGCCACCGGGAGGTTTATCTGTGTCATCGGGGTCACCCAAGTAGTGCAAATGGGTGTGGAGCCTTCTTGGAACTGTTGAAAAGACTGGAGATAGATGATGTCATATCCCTTCCCCTCTGTTGAGAGAGGGTTGTTCAATTTTGACACAGATAGTGTTGTGTCTGTGCCCCCCGAGCCGGGGCCCCTGCCAGAAAGTGACTCGGAAAGTGAGGGGGAAGGGCCATCAGGATTTACCACTGGAGCACCGGCTCCTCTGACTCAGCTCCAGGAGCCAGAGGCAGGCCAGGTAGAGGAGATAACGAGGCCTCCGTCCACTGACTCTCCCCTCCCAGGCCACGCCTCCAGACCCGGCTGATGGCAATCAGGCCTGGTTGGATCCCAGGTTTCGGAGATACGAGAAGCGGCTACAACAAAGGAAGGGGTGGGGCAGGCCTAGAGAGTGCTGAGTCATGGAGCCACACCCCACAGAGTATAAAAGCAGCCCTGCCTGCTCTTCTGCTCCATGACGAGCAAAAATTGAGCTGAACTATTTGACTCTTGGAGAAGTGAGCTGAACTCTGACTCGTGGAGAATTGAGCTGAACATTCGGCCTGGATTGCTGACTTCCTGGTTGCCCGGCAACCCCAAGATAAGGAAGACTTTGGCAGGCAGCTGCAGATTCCCTGCCAGGACTGATAGCAGCCGTGAACTCAATTACTGGCTCATTTAGCCAGCTCGCGTGGCTGAGGCCGGGAGGGGACAGAACAGATAGTCTCTTCAAATGGGGTCAAAAAGGCCATCTATGTCAAAATTGAATAGCCCTCTCTCAACAGAGGGGAGGGATATGGCATCATCTATGTCCAGTCTAACCCACCGTCCTTTCAACAGTTCCAAGAAGGCTCCACACCCAATTGCACTACTCGGGTGACCCTGATGACAGAGATAAACTTCCAGGTGGCCTCAATGACTCTCTAAAAGAATACAAATGGCCAACTTTCTGGAAGGAATATAAATCTTTCCATTCCTCACCATCCAGTCAGAGCTGAAGAAGCTTTTTGAATGAGAAGTGAAATGTCTTCAAAAAAACACAAGAAAGTCTAGTTGCCTCTTGAAAAAGCACCTTTGGGACAACTATGACCTAGATACTGAGAATCTACATAGACATTAAAGTTTAATACCTTTTTCCCCCAAAATAAGACAATAATAAGCTGATAATAAACCCAATCAGGCTTTTGAGTGCATGGCAATAAGGCCAAGCGCTTATTTCAGGGTTCAAAAAAAATATAAGACAGGATCTTATTTTTGGGGAAACACGATATTAAAATTCAATAGTAAAATAATAGTAAAATAATATTTTACTTGCAGATATTAAAAGAGATTTATTATTTATATGTTTAGGGAAAGTCCTAAAAACACTGGTTCAAAAATTAGCATGGAACATACAACAAGCACTGTGCTGGGATAGATACATTCACTATTCAATAACTAGTACAAGTTCCACCTTAGCCATGAAAGCCAGCTGGGTAACTTTGGGCCAGTCACTCTCTCAGCCCAATCCACCTCACAGCTGTGAGGAAAATAGGAGGAAGGAGTATTGGACATGTTGGCTGCCTTGAGTTATTTGTAAAAATAATAAAGGAGGGATATAAATGAACAAATTAACATTAACAGTCTTAAGGTGGAATACTCAAAAAAAGCAACAGAAAACACCATACCATAAAGAACTGGTGAGTTCTGTTTTACAGTTATATATGCTTTTGATGTAGATTCCCTAAAGCTGAAATGGAAACGGTGGATCTCCCATTTTGCTTCATTTCTTTTTAAATATAGCAGCCTGCAGTTAATGTCTGAGGGCCGAGCTTCCTACAAGTAGTTTAGTATATTTGGATACGTGGTTTTTGGTTTGGTCTTTTCTGATTTAGCAATGCTGCTCTTTTGTTACCACAAAATAAAACAGCGTAGTTACTTAAGCAAATTCTGTATCTGGAACCCCATTCTTTTCAGTAGTAATTTTACCTAAGAACCAAAAAACCAGCACTAATTGTGATTAAATATTAATTACAGGATTAATATTAATTTTAAGCCATGATATCCTTAAATATTTTCAAACTATTCAAGTACCTTTAAATATCTTGGGGAAAAGACTTGTTTTCCCAAACATATAATGGATACTTTTCTATTACGACTTTTTTCACCCTCCAAGTCCTCAAAAGAATCTTGAAAGTGAATTGTGGTATTCATAATTTCTGTAGACTTGTAAACAGGATGGAAATCACTGCAGCAACCAAACTACTACTACAGATACTCCACCAACAAAACTCTCTTATCTCCTTTTTGCACAACACAGGGCAAATAGAAAAAAAAGCAATAGGTTGGTTTTTGCACACTGGTTGTTTCCATACTAAAACGGGGGAACAAAAACAAAGCATTTCTAACTTTCATCACCTATTGTGATTTTTTTTTGGTAGCATTATTGAGGGAGAACTAATAAGCCCTAAAAGTATCATTTTCTTTACAGGAAGTTTAGGAATTATAAGATGTGAAATAAAAGGTCTCTAATGGATAAAGCATTATCTTTAAAAATCCCAAGCAACTAAACCCGAAGTAGCTCCTAATGTAGCAAACCAACTTGAAAAAAATAAGCTCAGCTCTACAATATAACTATATTGATATCATGGGAACACAGAAGTCTAGAGCTGCTTTCAAGTGTGGTTTCAAGAACAGAATTCTTGTGTGGAAGAATGCAATGTTTAATATACTTCTAAAATGCCAGGAAACCAACAAAGCTGAGATTCCTCAAGGCTCAAATTCAAAGAAACTTAAACCCCTGATTGAAGAAAGTACTTCCTAATGGTTTATATTAATTATAAATATTCTTGTAGATTATTAGTAGAACAATCAACAGAAAATTACAACAAACACTATACCATTGTCTACCATTCTGGGGGAAAATGCATACTTTGGAGTCTTTCAAACACAAATTCTGTTCTAAGATTGTATCTGATTTTTGGCTCTTAGCATATTTTTATATGGTTGTTTCTGTTTTGTTTTCACTTTACAATTCCTTACAACATATTTGCTGTGGACCGCCAGTGGCCAGCACAGCTGGCAGCAGAGTCGGATAGTGAGGAGGCTGGGGAGGAACATGGTCGAGTCCTGGAGTCTGGGGAAGGCTCAGACGAGGGCTCTGCGTCAGAGGCAGAGATGGGGCCAGGGCCACCTGGAAGTTATGTGCTGACTCTGGAGCCTCCAGAGTCTGACATCAGTGAGGCAGAGGAACAGGAGGAACCTGTTCCCAGTTCGCGCATGCACAGAGCTTTCAGAAGGTAAGAAAAGTTAAGACAAAAGGGGTAATTCAAGAGTAGGGCTTGGAGATGATTGGCCCCTCCCATAAGACATAAAGGTGGAGCAAAGGGACATGAGCTTTTGCAGGAAGCAACTTTGTTCGTTATGGTCAGTTTAAACTCTGAAACTCCATTTTCACTTTGTGTTTCGTTTGGGCTTGCAAAGCTAATTGGCAATTAGGTCTTTGGCAGTGTTTCAAGGGAGATAAAGGTAGGTGCCTATCGGCCTTATCCCGAAAGACTGTGGCAGATTTCTGTCGGACTATTCACAAACTGCTTGGGACTCATTACTGGTTGCGAAGGAACATAATTCACAGCTGTTGAAATAAAGAGGGTTTTTAGGACTAAGCATGTGATTGCTACTGTCTCAGGAAGCCTTGGTCAGAACAATATTTGAAGGAAACTTTTTGAGCCTGTTTCAAAATATTAATAGCTTTTCCCACCCCGGAACTGCCACAGCTGTAGGTGTAGCAAAAATGCCCTAGTCCCATTCCACAAAAAACAAAACAAAAAATATTTGCCAGCAACCCCCCCTCCATGTTTTTAATACATAGGTACATTTTTCTGACTATTTGCAAATATACACAAACAGACATATTATAAAAGGTAATCAGACTGATGTGACGACACAAACTTTCCTGTTAAGATGTTTCTGCTAGCTACAATGATGGAATGGTAACATGGCAATATTTTTACAATTGCATTATTTGCACAAGTGTGCTAACTTGATTTCTAGAGCTTCTAGAGATATGACTGAGAAAAAGTGAATTAACGGCTTACTTAAACCAGAGGGGCTGGGAAATGAGGCCGAGGCAAGAGGATCCTTTATGCTATTTCCATAAGCAGGGAAAAACCAATCTTTAATCAATTGTGTTTATCAATCAGGAAACTGATGATAAGGGTTAAGAATATGAATCACTTAGAACAATGGTTCTCAACCGGTGGTCCACAGACCCCTGAAGGGTCGTGATGTCATCACAGAGCATCCGTAAAGGCTTGAAGAAATGTAATGATTTAAATCTTGAGTTACGTCTTGGGGGTCCATGGCCCTGGTCCATGGCCACAAAAGATATTAAAGGGGGTCTGTTATGAAGAGAAGGTTGAGAAGATTGCTTCTATCCCTTCCTTAGTGAAAACTGCAGTGAAGATTGATGATGGACAAAGGAACTAGGATGACAGAAACAAGAGCAGAGCCACAAGTCCCAACATTGTCAAACAAAGACACAAGCAAGAAAGCTTTACTCAGTTTTAGTTATACTGGAAAGAAGCCAGAACATATTCTGATTTAATCCTTCCAACAACTCAAAGAGATTGGAATAGGCAGGTCTGAACAAGGAGTGGGAGGAGAGCCCATAGTTTATTATGGACATGTTTAAGGACATTTACAATGAAACATCCTAAGGAAAAACCCATTTCAATCTGTAAATATAAATTATATAGCATAGACATAGATTTATATATAGATATTCATTCAAAATAATTCTGGACTCTTACAATCTACTCCCATAGCTAACTTTACCCATATGGAGCTTGGAAACTTCAACTGAAGGTTGCCAATGGATTGGCAATAGGTTTAGCTACAGGGCACATGTAATTCCCTGCTTTTAAATTTTTAACTGATGAAAAATCTGGTACAAGTTCAGTTCAAGTACTGGTTATAATCTGGAAAGTCCTGTTGAGAAGACTACCTTTTCCCTTAGCAGCCTGTCCTGCTATTCATCTCTTTGACAGAGGATCCAATTCAAGAGATGACCTTCTCATTAAGGCTTTTAAGGCCTTAGCAAAACAAAAAACAAAAAACCAGACTAATAAAAAGTATTCTTTAAGTAGGCTCTGGCTGATCAAGTTACAAATGTTTTTTCTAGTTTTTTTTCCCTAGTGTGTGTTCTAATGATGTTTTTGTTGTATTTTTAATGTTACGATTTAACATTATTGGTTGGCTGCCATAACCGCCATCTGTTAGAAACAGGATATAACTCAAATAAATCTCTTATATTACCATCCATTGCTTAATGGAATTAACTGAACAATTCTAAGTAATCTGGGATCTTGTTTGAACTGGAGGAAGGAATAGACTGCCTTACATAAATATTCACTGAAAAAGTAGATTTTCTGCATTCAACCTAACATATTTAACATTTAATCAGTAAACTGAAAATTCAGCAAATCTCCTGAGTTAGGAGATTTTGTAAAAATTTCAAGTTTTTGCCTTAATTTGCCTTAATATGTTTCTAGATTCGGGTCAGAGAAACAGTGTTCAGAACCAGGGCTAAATTACGATTCCTCACTAAATGTTTCTATAATATTAGCAAGGCAGGACATGTATTAGGCAGTATCCAGTTGTTGGGAATAAGTCTGTTATTTTAATTCAGTGTCATGTTTTTTTACATTTGACAGTTTTATTTGTTTTGATTTATTATTTATTCCATTGCACTTTCCATAATGCTTCAGGGCTGTATGTGTATAATTAGTTACTTCTCAAGCAACCCAATTCCTGCTACATTTTTTCCTTCTCCAGAACACTTTATTTTTCATCCCCAAATAAATAATTAAAAGATCTTGCAGATTACGAAGTTGCCACCCAGATGTGGCCCTCTCCTAAAGCATGATGAAAAGCCCCAAACACTGCAAGAAAACTCAAAAGTTTAAATTAGATGCTATTTGCCTTTCTGTCAAAGATTAAATTAAAGACTCATAGTCTTACTTATCTCTTTATCAATGTTTTTGGATGTGCAGTTGTGGATTAAATAAAATTCTGTGAGAATACATATAACACTGTCTCATTTTTGTATTCTGTAGTGAGTGGATACTATTGCAATACAGACATTTTTAAGGCACGTAATCTGAAATGTTGGCCATGACATATCAACTTGGTATCTCAAAATGCAACAGTATTTGTATTTGTAATAGCATGTGGACAAACAAGTTCTTCTCCTACTCTTCTCACCTATCAACAGAAGAGCCAGCAATTGTAGTTGAGTTACAAACCCAAGCAAAAAATTCTAAATAAGATGTCTACGCATTTTGAAAGTATGGAATAAAAGCAATCCTCCTGTTGCTCTCAGTAAATAGTTAATGAATTTCAAGGTTACGGCAGTAAAAAATGTAACATAAAGGAGGAGGAATGTGAACTACTCCTGAAACCATAGTTTAAAAAAGCCAGAATCTTGATGGAAATCAGGGAAACTATTCATTCACCATTCTATTTGCCTTTTAACTTTAGCACATTTCAACAGTTATAATTTTGAACACTCAAAAAATATAACACAACCTTTCCTGAAAAATATTGCAGCTTTCCTGCCCTGATACCAGATTGCAGTTTTTAAAAGCTGCCCAGTCACTTAATATAATTACCTTTTCAAGCCATGTCAAATCAGATATTCCACAATACCATTCAATAGTAATATACATACTTTAGAAAGTACCTTATTGGAGTGGAAAGGGAGTTGAAAAGGCAAAGAATATAGATGCCTCGTCAGATTCCTGCTTGCAGAGCATTAATACTGTACAGCGCTGTAGTGTAAAACGAGCCTCGGAAACAAAATAGGGTTAACAGTTCCTGCCTAGTTAGTTAAACACTATCTCTGGGCTTCCTACGCACACTCCGATAGGATCCAAGAATGTCTCTAGCCACCACGCCCCTTTATTGCTTTTCAGGCATCACGATGCCATTTCCTCAAAACTGTAACGTTGCGATCACCCTGGCTCTTGAAAGAATACAAGAGATTAACAGCCCAGAGACTGTGTGTGTTTGTGTGTGTGAGAGAGACGACAGTATGTTGTGTGAATAAACATTTGTGTAATTGTCTTATAATTCTGGTAATGTATTTTATTTTGTAGAATATTAATAAACTGAATTAAACTTCCCGTTCAACAATACAACCAGATTTTGTTCTTTTCCTTCACCCCGTTCCTCCCAGCGCCACCCACTTCATTGCAATTCGCTTCGATCAACATAACCAGAGCCGGTCAAAAGAAATCTGGAGGGCTCGGAAGGGCTAACCCGCGATTATTTCCCTCCACCAGCAATGCTGGCTCCGGGGTCTCCGATCCATTTCGCCGAAAAGCAGCTTTCAGTTGGCACCATTTACCTTCGGGGGGTGGGCAGCAAAGCAGAAAGGCGCACAGGTCGGGACGCTCGCCACGGTGCCTCACCTGGCGCTCAGCCAATGGTCTGGTCCCGCCTTGAGCAAAGCGGCCCGGGCAAGGAGAGGCGGGTCTCCAACGAGCAGCAACAGGACAGCGAAAAGCGGGTTGCGAAGTAGCGGGGAGAGACCAAAGAGGCGGCGTCTTCCTTGATTTTCGTTTTCCCGTAGCAGCTCAGAGCTGGAGGGAGAGCGCCGTCCTTTCAGTGCAGCTGGGCTTCTACAGCGATTCAATTCCCTGGGCTCGTCACTCAAGCCCAGATAAGCCCTCCTCAGTCACTCCCATCGCACAGGGTTTCCCCCCCTCCCTTCCTGGGTCTATATACATACACGCACATACCCTCTCCTCGCTATAGAACAGATGGGGGTGGGGTGGGGAGGGGGAGCCTCACTTCCTCTTCAAATGCATTCTCTTAATTGCCCCACCCAGGGGTTATGAAATGACCTCTCAGGCGCCGCAGACCCTTTTCCCATTGCATGCCAAAATGCAAAGCGCGTCTTCCTTACAGCAGCGTATTTTTTGTACGTTGCTGCCCGCTGTTTGGGTCTCAGCACCAGCGGAGCGAGTCTGTTCGTGCGCGCGAGGGCGCGCGCGCGTGTAATAACAACAGCTCAGTGGGATCTAGCCAACATATTTTCTAGCTGAGGCATTTTGGACGGGTTAAAAAACAACAACAACCAACGAAGAGTTTCTCACAGGCGGGCGTGTCTAATCCGTCTCTTATACTTTTTTAACAGGACTGGAGATTAAACCGTTTTGGGGCAGTTTTTCCTGCGTCAGATGTGATGCATCTCGGGGTTGTGCTGTTTACTTTTCTCCTCAAATATTCGGGAATTGTGAGATTTGCTTTTCAGATGCTTGGGACCCGTTACTGCTGATATTTCTGGGCCAACCAAGCTCTTTTTCTTTTTTACTTGTAAGAAGATGTGGTAGTCCTCATGGTAAAATTCCTTAGAAGATAAATAGTAAACTTGTGGCAAAAACAAGAAGTGAAAGGGAATTCTGCAGTGCAGTCATGTTCAGAGGAAAGATCAATTTGTTTTCAAAAGGGCCAGATTATCTACTTAAACAACAGTCTACCAACCTACCCTAAAATTTGGAGATATCTGATTGCATCCTTATTCATAAAAGAAATATATGGTCTCAGCTACACTGTAGTGGTCTGTAGTAGTAGTTCATTTATGTAAATAAATCAGAATTATTGTTTTTCATTTTGTATGGTTTGCAGCATAATAAATAAATAAATAAATAAACCCAATTTTCTGAGTAATGCCTGTTCTTAAGGCAAAAATCATTTATTTGATGATTGGTTTAAAAACGACCTTAAACAAGCAGTCCTGCTCAATTTTACTCCCAGGAAAGGTACGGTAACACCCAGATTTTAGAGAGTTTTGGTTGCACCCAACATTTCATGTTATAGGCCTGCATACCGATTCAGTGGGATTTTCTCCCATGTAAATGTGTAGTGAATAGAATAGAATAGAATAGAATAGAATAGAATAGAATAGAATTTTATTGGCCAAGTGTGATTGGACACACAAGGAATTTGTCTTGGTGCATATGCTCTCAGTGTACATAAAAGAAAAGATACGTTCATCAAGGTACAACATTTACAACACAATTGATGGTCAGTATATCAATATAAATCATAAGGATTGCCAGCAACAAGTTACAGTCATACAGTCATAAGTGGAAAGAGATTGGTGATGGGAACTATGAGAAGATTAATAGTAGTGCAGATTCAGTAAATAGTCTGACAGTGTTGAGGGAATTATTTGTTTAGCAGAGTGATGGCCTTCGGGAAAAAACTGTTCTTGTGTCTAGTTGTTCTGGTGTGCAGTGCTCTATAGTGTCGTTTTGAGGGTAGGAGTTGAAACAGTTTATGTCCAGGATGCGAGGGGTCTGTAAATATTTTCACGGCCCTCTTCTTGATTCGTGCAGTATACAGGTCCTCAATGGAAGGCAGGTTGGTAGCAATTATTTTTTCTGCAGTTCTAATTATCCTCTGAAGTCTGTGTTTTTCTTGTTGGGTTGCAGAACCGAACCAGACAGTTATAGAGGTGCAAATGACAGACTCAATAATTCCTCTGTAGAACTGGATCAGCAGCTCCTTGGGCAGTTTGAGCTTACTGAGTTGGCGCAGAAAGAACATTCTTTGTTGTCCTTTTTTAATGATGTTTTTGATGTTGGCTGTCCATTTTAGATCTTGCGATATGATAGAACCTAGAAATTTAAAGGTTTCTACTGTTGATACTGTGTTGTCTAGTATTGTGAGAGGTGGAAGTATGGAAGGGTTTCTCCTAAAGTCTACCACCATTTCTACGGTTTTGAGTGTATTCAGTTCCAGATTGTTTTGGTTGCACCACAAGGCTGAATTGCATTCTTGGAACAGTGCTCTAGTAATGGAACAGTGCTCTAGTAATGTTACGATTGTTTAAAACCACATTACTGATTCTTCATTGTTTGGCTTCCAAACTTGCATTTTTGGTTTATTAAAATCAGTGATAGTTTTGCTATTACTTAGAAGATAATAGAGTCTAATCCGATTACTGTTTTTTTTATACAGTCAAATATTTTTTGCATTTGCAGTCTCCTGAATATTATTTCTAACTATTCTGTACATAGGGGCAGTCAGAATTAATATTTTGGAACATTTGAATGTTTTACATTTACATATTTTAAAACACTAGAATTTGATTCTAAATTCTTTTCTAATTACAGAGCTCCAGCATGCGTTTTGTATTAGGCGGCTTAGTGAACATTTGGGGAATCAGTGGAGACTCTTCTGGAACACAACTGCCATTCCAAAACCAGCTGGGAAAAATAAAATTCACAAAAGACTTGGACAGTAGTGTTCAAACATTTGAAGTATAAGATAAAAGCCTTTAAAAAGCCTTAAAATTATTTTGCATGTCAGATGTGTAGAGAAAAATATGGAAAGAGAGCAAAGAATAAAATTAATCCTTCTGTTTAGTTCATGTTTAAACTATATGCATTCAGCCAAAAGTCAGTCATTTTATTTTTCCATTTCATAGAGTGCATAAGAATTTAAATATGCTCATATAATATGTGTTGCTCCATTAGGAAAAGTACTTGTTGAATTATAGCAATATATTGTCCAGGAGTTTACATACCACTAATATGATTTAAAATGTTTAAGTTATATGTTGGAATTTTTCATCTTCAGAAATACTTCCATAATTGGATATTTTAGTAATTTGAGCTCAATAAGTCTGAGGTAGTCTTTTCTTTGCTGCCAGGAAAGTCCAAATATAGGAAGATGCCAAAGCTTCATAAAATAGTAACATTTGCTCCTTCTTTTTGAAACACACTTAAACTTATATTTAATTGCAGATAATAGTATCTCAGTCAAAACAATTGTGGTAGGGAAGGAATCTGAACTGAAGGAATAGAAAGCACAAGTTCCTTTTGTACTGGTAATTTCGCCATTCAAAATCTCATATTCTATTTCTCTTGATACATAGTTACGACAATAAGCCCACATTTGCAACCGTGCTTGCAAGGAGGAAGTGGAATGATTGGTGCAGAATCAATTTTGATAAAAGTGTGTGTGTGGACCTCATGAGGAATAACAATCTTTCCTTCCCATTCACATCAATTGTTTGTCCTATCTTTCACAATTTGTTCTGATTACAGTAGAATTTCTGGTCACGAACGCTTCTGACCATGACCAAATCAGATTCCGACTCAAAAATTAAGGGTTTTTTTTTGCAGCCTTTTCTCTTCAATGCCATTTTTTTTGTAAGCACCAAATTTCCAAAATTAGGTTTGCATCATGACCAAATCAGTTTACGACCAAAGTTATGGAAGGAATTATGGTCGTGACCAGAGGTTCTACTGTATATTAAAACTTTTCCACCTGATAATGTTGCATTTGAAATTAGTCCCTCAGGCCTTTTTTTTCTTACAGATTTTAGATCTGCCTAATAGCATAAGAAAGAAAGAATTTGGGAGAAAATTTTCAGTGTATGAGCAGCTGTGGGGAGTACATGGGGCTCAGGACCCACCATTTTGATCAAAATGATAAAAGCAATGTTACAGCATTGTGTTGCATCCTCTGGCACTTTTGACCATCATGTATGTATAAAAGGGGCAGAGTACAATATCACAACACTGCTTCAATCATTTGCCCTTCTTCCCATCCCTGATGATGCGTCTAGTATCATCCTCAGCCCCTGGACCAGGGGTGAAATGCTCCCAGTTCACACTGGCTCCCCCGATTAGGTAGCGATTGCAGCTGCTGGTTCGGAGGACCGGTAGCAAAAATCCCTGGCCCCGCCCCCTGCCTCTGCTGAGCCGCACCATCAGCAGAGGTTTGTTTTTTTTTACTTTTAAAAGTTTTTCTTCAGCTGAAACATGCCTTGAAAAGTAAAAAAAAAAAAACCTCTGATGATCGCGGGGCTGAGCAGAGATCATCAGAACACTTTAAAGGTTTTTTTTTAAAAAACCCTTTAGCCAAAGGGGAAAAGAAAAAGGAAAAAAACTGGAGGTTTTAAAAGCCTCCTCTGGCGATCCCAGAGGAGTTTCCTGATCCTCACAGGTTTTTAAACTCACTTTTTAACAGCCCCCACTTACAAGAGCCCCCACCCAAGCCCAGCCAATTCTCTTTCCTCACTTACCTATAATTACTGCTCTTTTGGGCTGGCAATGGCATGTTTTCTTCAGCTACTGAAGGAAAAAAAAAACAGCTTGCTTTGACTTCCTGCTTTGCTGGCTGAGGAACTCTGGGATTTGAAGTCCACAATAAAATAAAATAAAATAATAAAATAAAATATTTGTGCAGCTTTCTGAGATTTGGGGTGTTTCTGTAGTGTTTCACTCTAACTACACAAACACACAAAATCTCAGAAAGCTGTATATGGCATTTTGTGAGTTGTGTGTGTGTAAAGTGTGAAAGTTGTTTTTTGAGCTTTTTGTGGCTGTGTGAAGTGTGAAGTGCAGCTGCTTTTACATTGTGTGTGAGTCAGCTGTGTTGTGCTGTGTTGTGTTGTGTGTGTGTAAAGTGTGAAAGTTGGTTTTTGATACCTCTTATTGTTTTTTATACTTTGTTTATTATTTTTATTATTTATGTTATTGGCCATGCCCACTTAGTCATCCGACCACCAAGCCACGCCCACCAATTAAGCCACGCCCACAGAACCGGTAGGGAAAATTTTTAAATTTCACCCCTGCCCTGGACTCTCCAAACTTTCCAAGGGAAATGTGCCATCTCCATTGGATGGTCCCGGTTCCAGCTCTTCCTCCTCCGAACTGGGCTCTGATGGGGTCATGACATTGCCAGAGGACTGGAAAAGAGCTGATGTGGTTCTAATCTTCAAACAGGGAAAATAGATTCAAGAAAAAGACCAATCAGCCTGACATCGATACCTGGGAAAATCCTGGAAAACATAAGCAACAGATTTGTGAGCACCTAGAAATGACCAAAATGATTACTCAAAGCCAACATGGGTTTGTTAGAAACAAATCATACCAGACAAATCTTATTGCCTTTTTTGATTGACAAAGGATTAGAGAAATGCTGTAGGCATAGTTTACTTAGACTTCAGTACGGCATTTGACAAAGTAGACTACAGCCTACTTTTTGGAAAGATCAAAAAACATTGTGTAGGAGAAGAACAGGCTAGGCTTGAGGGAGGAGACAAAGGCATCAGCAGTTTAGAGTTCTGTCATACCCACAAGAGATCTAAGTCTTGCCGTCCTTGAATTCCACTGACTGTTATCTACCAACAATTTGTCTTGACTGTTAGTATTCTTGTTTAGAGGTAGCATGAAATAAACTTGTTTTCATTTTGGACCCAACCCTGGCACTCGATTTCTTGTGCCTGATGATGTGGGATAGCCTCACCACTAGATGGATTCACAACTAGCTAACCAACTGCAGTTAACATAATCCTCAATGGAACTATATCTACAAGGAGGGAAGCATACAGTGGGGTACCTCAAGCACTGTCTAAGGCCCAGTACTCTTCAATATCTTTATAAATAATTTAGATCAGGGGATAGAAAGGGAATTCATCAAATTTGCAGATGACACCAAGCTGGGGGGAATTTCCAACACATTAGAAGATATACTCAAAATTCAAAAAGACCTTGAGCATTGGATTTAATCCAACAAGATGTGGTTCAGTGGTTAAAAAAAGTAAGGTCCTACACCTAGGCAGAAAAAAAATCAAAAGTGGTGATGGTATAGAATAGGTGGTACCTGACTCAATAATAGTAACCGTGATAGGGATCTAATGAACCACCATTTAAATATGAGCCAGCAGTGTGCTGTGGCTGCCAAAAAAGCCAATGCAGTCCTAAAATAAATCAACAGAAATATAGTGTCAAGATCATGACAAATAATAGTACTGCCCTATAGTGCACTAGTTAGGCTGCACTTGGAATACTGCATCCAGTTCTGGTCACCACGATATAAAAAAGATAGTGAAGCCCTAGGTAACAGGCAGAAAAGAGCAACAAAGATGATAGAGGCTCCTAAACTGTATGATGAACAGTTGAAAGAGCTAAGTATGTCTAGCCTATAAAAGAGAAGGACTAGGGGAGACATCATAGTTGTGTTCCAGTCCTTAAGGGGCTGTCACAGAGAACCGGGCAATCTATTGTCCAAAGCAGCTGAGGGCAGGACATGAGGTAACAGGTGGAAGATCATTAAAGACAAATCCAACCTAGAACTAGAGAAAAATTTCCCGACAGTGAGAACAATTAAACAATAGAATGGCTTGCTTCCAATAGTTGTGGGTATTCCATTGCTGGAGGTTTTCAATAAGAGATTGGACAACCATTTGTCCAGAATGCTTTAGGCTCTCCTGTTTTGAGCAAGGACTAGAACAGGGGCCCAACTTTTTGGCCCTCAGGGACCACTAAATTCATAATTTTAAATCCCATGGACCACTAATATGATCTGCTTAACGACCGGCTGGGTGGGTGTGGTTAAGTGGGCATGTGACTGGGTGGGCATGATCAACTTGATGTCACTCATGTCGATGGGCGCCTCCCTGGCCTCTACTCGCCCCTCCCCTCCTACCCACTCCTTCCCTGCCTGCCCAGGCTCCTTAGGGTCCCAACAGGAAGCAGTTGTTGGAGCTAAGCAGCCACCACAAGAAAGAGTTGACAAAACAGCTCAGTTCAAATTGGATCTGACTGAGAAGGAAGCTCAGCTGAAGCACCTCACTGAGGACTAAGAGCATAGGCTTTTTAAGCAGAAGGAAGACCTGCAGGAGTGCAAGGCTTGGTACCAGCACTTGGAGGTTCAGCGGGCTGAGATGGTCAGCCAGTTCCAGGCCATGATGCAGTCCCACTGGAATAAGGTCCTCTGGCTCTTTGCCACCAGCGGCACTTCCCTCCAGCCTTCGCCCAAAGCCCCACACCAGGAGGCTGAAGCAGACCCTAACCCACACAAAAAGACCCTGAATGGGGAGACTCTCTGCAGCAACACAAGCGTTCATTGCAAGTATCCGGTCCAGGGGCCATAGTTTGAGGACCCCCGATTTAGTGCAATATAAAAAATGCAAATAATTTTTCTGGGGACCACCAAAATTTTCTCACGGACCACCAGTGGTCCACGGACCACTGGTTGGTGACCGCTGGCCTAGAAGACCTCCAAGGTCTCTTCCAACCCTTTTATTTTATTTCCATGTTCTAAGAATTCATAAATAATTACTCAAAAAAAGAAAAACAACCCAACAAAATAAAATTGGTTCAGAGACCCATTCCCCATAATTTAAATGTATGGAATGAACTGCTTTAGTTTCCAATTCCCACTTAAATTGCCCTTTATGGAACAAGCAACAAAATCATATTTTTATGGATGAATATTTTCCTCTAAGAAGCCACATTACAAGCTTCAGTTGTTTGGCTACTGTATAAAGCTACTGTATGGAAGTTTTGAAAAAGGGTTAGAGAACTGGTCTAGTGTACCTGTCAAGAAAGGCCCATGTGAATTACTATTGTATCCATGATTTTAAAAATTGTCTGAATCCCCTTCCTCCTGCACCAAATTTGCTTTTGACTCAAGCTTTCCATATCTGTCCTTGGTCATATTTAACTAACTTGATCCTCAGACCCTGTAGCAGTAAAAGTCTAGGATTACATCAGTTGCTGATATTTAATCCTCTTTTGGCCTATGGAAGTTACACAGAGAAAATATAGCAATAATGAATTCATTGTGTGCGGCTGGAAGAACCTAGCTTTAAATCAACATGAAACTAATCTGAAACATAGTACAATCATTTTAGAAGAAAGGTGACATGTTTCAACCCAAATGGTTATATCAGAGAGGAATCAGGCAATTGGTATTGTAGTGTTGGCTTCAAATGGAAATGCTAGGTTTCAGATCCTGTTTGAAAAGGGAAATCAGGGGAACCTGAAATAGCTTAAACAAATGTTTTACACTGATTGCTGATTTATTAATTCATATAATGTTGTTTCAAACCGAATCATTGGACAGTACACTTCTCTTCATTCAAATGTCCTTGCTTCAAGACATTGTTCAAAACAGCAATCTTCAATCATTTATAAATCCATAATTTATGTAATAATTATCCACTGAGGTTCCCCAAGTAAACTGTTACAAACATATACAAGAAATTTGATATAAAATAATAAAAACTGCCTCATCATTGTCATACATTAGGAAGCTGAAAAAACCTCTCGGAAATAGCATGGCAAACTACTTTAGTATCATTGCCAAGAAGACTGCATGGACATCCCAACATAGATACTAGGAACTGAATTTTACTCTAGGAAACATTCCTTTGATACTACTAATTATAACAATAATAAATACTGCAAAATATAGCAACTCTATATAGTTCAGTAACTCTAAAGTAGATTCTAAAATGCTTGCAGAAAGAACATCTTCCACAACATCATATTAAAAAATGTAATTGGTAAGTGAGTTTGTTGGTAGAAGGCATTCCACCAATAGTTCTCAAGAACTGTTTTCCTGTTTTGCTTTTTTTCAATGGAAAAGGATTGTGGATAATAACTGTAAGGTTTAATTAGATAAAGCTTAAGGCTTAGCATTTTGAACTCATTTTTGATACTTTTAGATAAAGCACTACCAGACCTTAGCTGCAAACAATCAGGCAATTTTTAAATAGCATCAAAGAGTTTCCTGAATCTCATTGCTACCTTCCAGTAGTTGTAGCTCTTTGTGGCCTTCTAAAGTTGCAGCCTAGGTATGGTTTGGTCGCACAGTAATTAAAGTGCAGTATTGCAGTCAAACTTTGCCCACAGCTTGGAGTTCAGTCCTGATGAGGCTCAAGGTTGACTCAGACTTCCAGCCATCTGAAGTCGGTAAAATGAGGTCCCAGACTATTGGGGGCAACATGCAAATAATGCTTATAATATAAATTGCCCAGAGAGTTCTGTAAAGTGCTGTGGGGCATTGGGACAGTATATATGCCTAAATGCTATTGTCATGGGGCAATAGATTGGCAATCAATGTAATAATGTCCTATGCACGGTCACTCATGCTCTTGTTACCTCTCGCTTGGATTACTGCAATGCTCTCTACATGGGGCTCCCCTTGAAGAGCACCCGGAAGCTCCAGTTGGTTCAGAATGCAGCTGCGCAGGTGATAGAGGGAGCCACTCGTGGCTCCCATGTGACACCACTCCTGCGCAGGCTGCACTGGCTACCTGTGGTCTTCCGGGTGCACTTCAAGGTGCTGGTTACTACCTTTAAAGCACTCCATGGCTTAGGACCGGGTTACTTACGGGACCGCCTACTGCTACCGATTGCCTCTCACTGACCCGTGCACTCTCACAGAGAGGGACTCCTCAGGATGCCGTCTGCCAAACAATGTTGGCTGGCGGCCCCTAGGGGAAGGGCCTTCTCTGTCGGGGCTCCCACCCTCTGGAATGAACTTCCCCCAGGACTTCGCCAACTTCTGGACCTTCGAACCTTTCACCGTGAGCTGAAGACATATTTATTCATCCGCGCAGGACTGGCATAGGATTTTAGATTTTATCTGGTTTTAATTTTAGTGGGTTTTATTGTTTTAAAGATATTTTAATCTGGGCCAAATTGAATAAGTATTTTAAATATTATTTTATTCTGTATTTATTTTGTTGTTCTGTTTTTATCTGGCTGTAAACCGCCCTGAGTCCTTCGGGAGAAGGGCGGTATAAAAATTTGATTAAATAAATAAATAAATAAATAAATAATAATAACAGAGTTGGAAGGGACCTTGGAGATCTTCTAGTCCAATCCCCTGCCCAGGCAGGAAACCCTACACCACTTCAGACAAATGGTTATCCAACATTTTCTTAAAAATTTCCAGTGTTGGGGCATTCACAACTTTTGCAGGCAAGTTCTTCCACTTATTAATTGTTCTAACTGTCAGGAAATTTCTCCTTAGTTCTCAGTTGCTTCTCCTTGATTAGTTTCCACCCATTGCTTCTTGTTCTACTCTCACGTGCTTTGGGGAATAGTTTGACTCCCTCTTCTTTGTGGCAAACCCTGAGATATTGGAATACTGCTATCATGTCTCCCCTAGTCCTTCTTGTCATTAAACTAGACATACCCAGTTCCTGCAACTGTTCTTCATATGTTTTAGGCTCCAGTCCCCTAATCATCTTTGTTGCCCTTCTCTGCACTCTTTCTAGAGTCTCAACATCTTTTTTATATCGTGGCAAACAAAACTGAATGCAATATTCCAAGTGTGGCCTTACCAAGGCATTATAAAGTGGTATTAACACTTCACGTGATCTTGAGTCTATCCCTCTGTTTATGCAGCCAAGAACTGTGTTGGCTTTTTTGGCAGCTGCTGCACACTGCTGGCTCATATTTAAATGGTTGTCCACTAGGACTCCAAGATCCCTCTCACAGTTACTATTATTGAGCAAGGTACCACATATACTGTATGGTACCTGTGCATTTTGTTTTTTGTTTTTTGCCTAAATGTAGAACTTTACTTTTTTTCACTGTTTAATTTCATTTTGTTAGATAGTGCCCAATGTTCTGTCTGTCAAGATCCTTCTGTATCCTTCTGTATCTTGAGCCTATCTTCTGGAGTGTTGGCTATTCCTGCCAGCTTGGTGTCATATGCAAATTTGATGAGTTCTCCATCTATCCCCTCGTCCAAGTCATTGATGAAGATGTTGACGAGTACTGGGCCTAAAACAGAGCCTTGGGGTACTCCATTGCATACTTTCCTCCATGTAGATGTAGTTCCATTGAGGACTACTTGTTAAGTGTGGTTGGTCAGCCAGTTATGAATTCATCTGGTGATAATGCTGTCTAACCCACATTTTTCTACTTTATCTAGTAATAGGTTATGGTCTACTTTATCAAATGCTTTACTGAAGCCCAAGTATATTATATTGACAGCATTCCTCTGGTCCACTAATAGAATAGAATAGAATAGAATAGAATTTTATTGGCCAAGTGTGATTGGACACACAAGGAATTTGTCTTGGTGCATATGCTCTCAGTGTACATAAAAGAAAAGATACGTTCATCAAGGTACAACATTTACAACACAATTGATGATCAATATATCAATATAAATCATAAGGATTGCCAGCAACAAGTTATAGTCATACAGTCATAAGTGGAAAGAGATTGGTGATGGGAACTATGAGAAGATTAATAGTAGTGCAGATTCAGTAAATAGTCTGACAGTGTTGAGGGAATTATTTGTTTAGCAGAGTGATGGCCTTCGGGAAAAAACCGTTCTTGTGTCTAGTTGTTCTGGTGTGCAGTGCTCTATAGCGTCGTTTTGAGGGTAGGAGTTGAAACAGTTTATGTCCAGGATGCGAGGGATCTGCAAATATTTTCACGGCTCTCTTTTTTTTTTTTTTTTTTTGTCACTTTGTCAAAGAATGCAATAAGATTAGTCTGGCATGATCTGTTTTTGACAAACCCATGTTGGCTTTTGGTTATTACTTTGATGTAGATAACAAATCCCTGGATAATATATTATTCATCAGTCTATTTTATACTAAATTAGGTCTCAAGCCCTTTTCAAACACAGCCAGATGCATAACTTCTAATAATCCAAAACTGTCATTATCAGAATGTAACTGTAGCACAACTAATTCAATCTAGCTGAATATGATAAAAGGCACATGATAGTTGGCAAATGATAAAAGGAACTCCAACATACTTCCTTGAACCTCTGGTCCAGGAGTATCTCCAGACTGAGAAGCTGATTCTATAGGGTGGCAACCTTCTTCAAATACAATATAATCAAAGAGATCAACTACCTACAGAGAATATCTCAGCCTTTTCTGGAGTCTCACTTTCTGGACTGAGATTTCAGCTCTGTTACACTGTTGAAATATTCATACCAAACATCAATTACATCATCTGTGTTGGGTGAAAAACAGAAGCTGTCATTCTTATCAGTTACAATTCAGCCTTCATCTCCTAATTGGTAGTCTCTCCCATGTAGATGTAACAAAAGAAAAAGAAAAGAGAAAAAAAGTGCTAAAGTTTTTTTCCAGAACCATAGCTGAAATCTTGAATATATTTTAGAGGGGGAGTGGGAATTAAAAAACCTTTCCTAGCTGTAAACACAGTCTTTGTGATTTCTGAGTAATAGGTTAACACAGGAATTCAATAAATAATTATATTCCATAAACTGTAATTTTAAAATAATTTTACTCAATGTCAATGTAGAGTATGTAAAGAAAATATATATACAGAACTATTTTCAGAAAGCAACAGTATTGGAAATCAATAAAACTTCTCAAAGCTCCATTAGACTTCAGGAGGGTTCCAGATTTGTTTTAATATGTGCATATGATTCCTACTATGTCCTTAGTGTTTTATATGAGGCCAGTTTGAACAAAGGACATTGCCGCAACTAAGAAACAGAATGAGAGCTGCATGGATGGCATGGCCTCCTCAACAGCCTATTAAAGATTTTGTACTGTGACCAAGAATCAACAACTAAAACAGAACATGGAATCATTAATTGGTTCGAAACTGGTAAAAGAATTATGTATCACCTTATCTATTTAAACTTCTTTATTTGGGAAAAAGATTGGTGACTCTAGAAAAAATGTGTAGTGGCATCGCATCACTTAAAGTGACATATTATGGCCAAGGATTCCCCAAATGTAGCATATGACTATGAAACCTGGGTCATGAGAAAGGTTGAAAAACTGATGTCTTTGAATTGTGATGCTGGAGAAAATTGTTGGAAATACTTTAGAATGAAGAACAACAGGTTGAATACCAGATGAAGTAAAACTGGACAATTCAATGGAAGGATAAATAATGAAGTTAAAACTTAAATAATTTGGATACATAATGAAAAAGCAAGAATCACTGGCGAAAACCCAATGTTGGGAGATGTTTGAAAAATTCGAATTTAATTGAAAAAGAAGATTAGAGTTAGAAGACAAAGACACAAACATAAGCTTACAAGAACTTAAAGAAACAGTTACTATTAGACAAGCCTCGTAAAATTATGTCAGGCTCAGAAGAGTCAGGTCACTGGACAAAAAAAATTAATGATGTGACATGAATCATAGCCCTAGCAATACCACTGTTTCTTTTATGGTGATTTTCAAGTCCAATTTTTCATTATGAAAGGACTCATTTCAAAGTTAGATATGAGATATCTGTGAGACATAGTTATATCTCCTTTATGAAATATGATTTTACTTCTTTACTTCTAAGGCATTACAATTCCAAACTTTTACTTCCTGTTATACTGTATTTACACAGCAGATGAAAACATTCTGAAATCTTAATTTAGACTCTGTATTGTTTTACTATTTAAAAATTACATGAGAGTAACCTGATATTTTTAAAAGGTCAATAGAGGAAGGAAAAAAGCACTAATCTCTTTATTTCTGGATCAAGAGCAGTTGTGAAGTTCCGGATCATAAACAGATTTCAGGAAGACTTCAGTCTATTGTAGAGGGCAGATGGACAGTTGGCTTCCTTGGTAAGAATTTATTAAAAATACCTTGGTTGCCTTGTTTATGCATAATGCCAACATTATTACTTTGTTTAATAATAGGCAGGTTAGCAGATCAAGCTAATCCAAAAACACACTGTAATTTAGCACAATGTGTAAACCAGTCCAATATTTCCCTGCATCAGCTTTTCCAAAATATAATCCTAACAATAAAACAGCCAGTTTTCTGGTTTAGTTACAATCCAGGAATGGCTGAGTGATTTCAACAGTGTTTATTTACTAACATCGGTAACTGATCCTCATGAAAAACTATATGCAACTCCTAGTGTATCATAGTATATAATTAGCGGATTTGTCACTTATGTTTACAGGTAAAGTTAGTTTACATATCAACTAACACTGTGTCTTATTTCATGTTAACAGTATAAATAACAGAATAAAAGAGTTGAGAGGGACCTTGGAGATCTTCTAGTCTAACCCCCTGCTCAGGCAAGAAACCCTACACATTTCAGAGAAATGGTTGTCCATTCCAGTCTCATTTTATAAGCTTCCAGTGATGGAGCACTCACAACTTCTGAAGGCAACCCATTCCATTGATTAATTGTTCTTTCATGAAATTTCTCCTTAGTTCTAGGTTAATTCTGCCCTTGAATATGTGAGTAACATTAGTACAGTTAATATATTAAGTTTAAAAAATCTTTATACCATATTTGACCTCAAAACTCTGAGGGGTTTACATATTTGACAATTAGGAACTATGGAATTTCTGGTTGCTTTCATGTCTTCATATTTAAAATCCTATGGAAAAGTGGACAACTTAGATTGATTTAATGTCATTTATTTAATATGTCATAGATTATGCCCAAAAGCAAGCCCCCCCCCTTTGCTTTATATTGTGGTTTTTCTATATATGTTATTTATGAAGCTGTATTTAATCCATACATCTCCTGTTCCATTCTATTTCAAAAAAAACCTCACAGCGAATGATAACCAAAATAAAAATTGTCATATTTTAAACATTGAATTTAGAATTTCAGTTTTTTAAAACTTTATTTAAAATGTGCATGCAGATGCACACGTTATTGGAACATCTCAGGTGTTTAGAAGTGGGTTCTGGGAAAGGAGAATGAATGACAGCTGTGATGGAAAAAAATTCGATGTTATGGAGGCTGCACAAGAATGAACTGTGCTGTCAAAAGGCTTCCAGACCCTGGAAGTTGTGTGGTTCTGGACCCTCCAAAAATACCATAAGAATTGGGCTTTTCAGAGGCCACTGCAACCGTAGAAGAGTATTCTGCAAAGTAGCTTCAAGAATAAAGGTCTCGTGTGGACTGGGTCTGCCTTGGGGAGGCTGTAGGGACCTGTCCACAGAAAGTGAAAACCACCTGAAGGTAAGACCATGCAGCAGATCCTTGGGAACATACACATGATTGGACTATATTCTTTAAAAATATATATATTTATGTATTGGATGTATGTGCCAGCCACCGCATTTAAATATGTAAACAGTTATTTCTCTTTTGTTCAGTATGTGCATGTGTGACATGTGAGCAGAGTCAGATTATGCAATTTTTGACACACCAAGCCTAAAAGGCTCATCATCATAGGTCTGATCTGTCCTGCAGCTCACTCAAACTGGGGGCGGGAGGGAACTCCAGAGGCCATAAGAGTGGACCATGCCTGCAGCAACCTCAAGTAGGGGGAAGGACTGGACAGATCCCCCTCCAAGCCTCTCAACAACTCCACTGTTGTTAATGAAATATGCTAGATTTTAGCCACAACCCAAATTGAAGAAAAAGCTCATAGAAAATACTATTTTAAAACTAAGTTGTTAGCTGTGGATTGAGGATGCAATAAAGGCAATGCCATGTGTAAAAACATTAGTGGCATTTTGCTGCCATGTTAGGAGAAAATAAGGATGAGCCAAAGTGGCATTCTTGCATCAATGAATCAGCAAAAAATAACACTGGTGTGAAATTTGCCTTCCTGAGTTTTGTTAATATCTATCCTGCCTTTATTGTATTTATTTCCTATCCTGCCTTAATTGCATTTATTCCCAATTGCTGTCATTACCTGACTTTCCTTCAGAGATTGGTAATGAAGCATAACAGATTATATCCAGGCTGCCTTGGAATAATGGGAAGATGATTCTTTTAACACTGATGCAGTTAAGGGTGACTTAAGCCTGTCTAGGCAATGTGAAAAGGTTATTGCAAAAAATAAAACCTTGCAAAAAGTATATTTGTGCTGTGATTAAGTGGAATTAGGGTAAGATTCTTGGTTTATTAGCTCATATTAAAATTGTTCCTGCAATATTTCTTTGCTTTCTCTTTCAGTTATAGCATTTTCTTTTAATGTTATATCTGGGGAGAACTTTCCCCCCCCTTTTCAAATAGTGTTGCTATGAGAAACTTGCAAAGTACATAATACATTATTGCCTTTTAATCCTCTGCAGCTGGTACAGTAGACATATGTTTATAAATTCTTTTCCTATTCAAAATGGTCTTTGTGGTGCATTGCTTGATCAAGATGAGGAATGCAACTTGTCTTGAAAATTGGATGAAACTTTTATGACATTCTGCACAAATATCTTGAAATGAAAACTATGACTCCTGACCAGCAGCTCTTTTTAGTTTGTGCAGTTATCCAGCAAAAAAATAATAATAATTGCTCCAGTTAGATCTGTATTGTGTAAGATAAGTAGAATTTGCACACATACAGACATGCACAATGAGGAAATACTGACTACTTTAAGTTAAACCATGGTTTTTTAATTGTTTATCACACACACATACACACATCTCCCACCTAGGAAGGGTGATATGACCTTTCAAAATATGCCATAGATTAAACTATTGCCTTTTGCTGTGATGGTAAATTGTAAATTGTCCTTTTATAGTAAATGTTGATGCCCAAACATTTGTCTTAATTGGCTAAGCTCACAATGACAAAATTTGGAAATTGTCTATAGTGACAGGAGTTGGAGGTCTCAAACCCCATCTCTCAGAAGCCCCCTACTCAAGACACCTTAGCTGTCTCTCCTGTCTTGGTGGATGGCTTGAAAGTCCTTGCTGCGACTTCCTACTTCCTAATGTTCTGTTATAAATGATTGTAGCCCTGTGAACAAAGGAAAGGCTTTGACACAGGTATAGAGTCCCAAAGAAAAGCATTATTTCTTTTCTCTCTTTTTCTTTTTGTTATCTCCCTTTCCCTCATCTTTATCTTTTGTCTTTATCAAGCAGACTGCAGAAGAAACGTCATTTTGCCTAAGCAACATGAAACTGAAGCTATCAATATATTTCATAAATGAACTCTGTTCCAAGGGATGGTCACCTAAGAGTGTAAAAGCAACTTGTGTATTAGCTCTACCCTCTATCTGAACATTTCCCTCAAGGCTTCAATGACTTACCAAGAAATGTCCAAGTGTATATTTGTAGTTCTATAACTGGTGCTGAGGCTGAAAACCATTTAAAAAGACAAAATAATTCTTTGGGAAAAGCTGATTGATAATGAAAAGGTTTCAAGCAAAAGATTAAGTTCCTTTCTTTAATATCAATCTTTTGCAAGATGTGCCATCCAGATAAACTCCCCCAAATTTCAACCAGCTTGGCCATCAGGATTGTGAATGTTTTAGTCCCAACACAAGTAAAGGTTGGAAAAAACTGCTCTGTAATGATACAGAGAAAATAATCTAACAATTATCAGAAAATGTATCTGCCTTGCCCTCACATATCCCAATGCTATATGGGCTCTTGGGGAAAAAAAAGATTTGATTAATTATCATGTTAAGAGAGAAGAACAGGAGGGAGAGAAGGAGATGAAAAGTATGAAAGTCTTATAACCTGATTCCCTAAGCAAAAGCTGATGTTATCCAAGCACAAATGAACAATTCCAGATATAATTAGATAATGAGGTGGCTGATTGGGAATATTTTAATGTTGCTAGCAAGAGAATTATGATATACTAAATGTGCAACTATGTTTGTGTGTGCACAATACACACACTCAACACATTCCCATTATCAATGTGTCAGGAAAGAAAATGAATTCCACTGAAAGGTTATTGTATTCAAAAAGTTGAGAGAAATAGATTAAGAAAACTTTTAAATTGCCACGAAGCAGAGAGGTAGCACATCTGTTTCACTCTTATCCTGGATGTGACACTCTCAAAGGAACACAGGCCATAAGAGTTGATATCTAAGATTTCATCTCAGTGAAATGCCTTCCAGCTATTAATGTAGGTCATTCAGTTTGGCATCCAATGATTTCCAGCTGTTTGCTGTTGAATATGAAAAAGAAGGAATGTATTTCAGTTACCAAGGACAAAGAATGCATTTTGAATTAATTTCATAAGGCTAGTTTCTATAACCAAAATAACAAATATGAATTAGAAGCCTTCCTCAAATTCAGACTCTCCAAATATATTTGTAACGATTCCCAACCTGCCCAGTTAGGATGGAAATTCACTGTTGTATATGAGTTCATATGAATTGCAATCAAATGTATCAGAAATGTACAAGATTTGGAAAGGTTGAATTAAATTTTTATCATTTTCAATATATGAGAATATGTACGCACTGTAATTTTAAATATATGGAACATTCTCCAGAATTTTAAAACAGAGAATTAAGAATTTTACCTTAATTAGGCAATATGTTTTTAGTTCTCATGGTTGTGCATATTCATGCACAATTATAATACAACCTCCTGCTCAAGCAGGAGACCTGTACCAGTTCAGAGATATGGCTGTCCAATCTCTTCTTAAAAACCTCCAGTGATGAAGCACTCACAACTTTTGAAGGCAAGCCATTCCACTGATTCATTGATCTCTTTTTCAGGAAATTTTTCTTAGTTCTAGGTTGGTTCTCTCCTTGATTAGTTTCCATCTATTGCTTCTTGTCCTACCTTCAGGTGGTTTGGTAAATAGGTTGATCTCCTCTTCTTTGTGGCAGCCAGGTTTATTGAATTTAACAAACAATTTTAGAGGATATAAATAATTTTGTTGTGTACATTCAATATTGAATGAAAAGTTAAATTTGAGTTAGAAGTTAGTGAAAACAACTTATAAATTTTTGCAAAGTCCAGAGACCCCCTGAAAGCTATCTATGAATTATGGACATCTGTGGTATATATATTTATATTATCTGTATATTATTAAGCTATTGTTTTCAAATATCCAGTGAATAATACATAAATTAATTATGCTGTTTCTGCACAAGGGTTTAACATTAATTATAATTATCAAGTCATGATTTCAGAGACCCGTTCTGCTCATTTTTTTGTTTCAAAATTTAGAATAGAATAGAATAGAATTTTTTTTTATTGGCCAAGCGTGATTGGACACACAAGGAATTTGTCTTGGTGCATATGCTCTCAGAGTACATAAAAGAAAAGAATAAAAACTGAATAAAGTGATAATGTTAAAAATATTTATGATGCTTCTGATAGTATGAAACCTGATTAGTTTATACTATGAGACTGAAATACCAAGTCTGAAAATTGCAAAGTATAACAGGAAATGCAGATGAGCTATCAGCTGAGATAATGAAGCCAAATGAACAATTTAACATTCAAATCAAAGAATTTCTTAATTGTAATCTCTCAGAGCTGAGAGAGAGAGAGGAAGCATAAAAATAAATATGTAATTATTTATTTGCATTTCTAGCTACTGTCATAATTTTAACAGTCATCAACTATCTAAGTAGGAACTGATATGAATGAGATCCACAAGATGCAGGAAGGCTCCTGTTTGGTTTAGAATTTGGCAGACACGTTAAATCTTCAAGGGTAGCTGTGGCTGAAGGAACTGCATTTTATAGAAGAAAGCTAAGAAGAAAGCTCTGTTATGTGTAGTGGATTCTACAAAAACAGGAGAAGCTTATCTTGTTCAGCATTCTTTTCCCATAGGACTAAATAGATAGCTTTAGTGTTAGCCAATGTTTTGGCAACTTTTAGATGTGTGGACTTCAACTCCCAGAATTTCCCAGTCAAATGGAGAAGAATGAACAGTAGTTTTATGTGCTAATCAAACCATGAATTCTATGGAAAAATAAACAAGTTCTCTTTCACTAAAGGAATATGAAACAAAAATGAATTAGAGCCAAACAACATATATACACCCACAAAGAGGCCTAGCATAGATATGTAAAAAGTTCATACAATAGTGACTTACACTATAAACTTTTGGTTTACAAAAATAAAAATTTCATTTCTATATTGGAGAATGGGACTAGTTGCATTTTACAGAACCTTGGAATCCGCTAGCAAGAGGAGCTTGACTCTGGGGGAAAGAGTAGCAGAAAGTTGTTTATAAATCAGGTCACTAAAGGAGTGTTTCAGTGCATATTCCTCTTTCCAGATATATTTCAATTTGTCATCCTTATTCCAAGACTGAAAATTATTTTTTGTTCAATTTACTCACTAAATGACACCGAGGCTTCTTAGGGATACTTGCAGAATAAGAGATTATGATCCACACCAACCTTTTTGGCCTAAGAAGGCACACACTGCAGTCATAGAATAGAATAGAATAGAATAGAATAGAATAGAATAGAATAGAATAGAATAGAATTCTTTATTGGCCAAGTGTGATTGGACACACAAGGAATTTGTCTTGGTGCATATGCTCTCAGTGTGCATAAAAGAAAAGATATGTTCATCAAGGTACAACATTTACAACACAAATGATAGTCAATATATCAATATAAATCATAAGGATTGCCAGCAACAAAGTTACAGTCATACAGTCATAAGTGGAAAGAGATTGGTGATGGGAACTATGAGAAGATTAATAGTAGTGCAGATTTAGTAAATAGTTTGACAGTGTTGAGGGAATTATTTGTTTAGCAGAGTGATGGCCTTCGGGAAAAAACTGTTCTTGTGTCTAGTTATTCTAGTGTGCAGTGCTCTATAGTGTCGTTTTGAGGGTAGAAGTTGAAACAGTTTATGTCCTGGATGTGAGGGATCTGTAAATATTTTCACGGCCCTCTTCTTGATTCGTGCAGTATACAGGTCCTCAATGGAAGGCAGGTTGGTAGCAATTATTTTTTCTGCAGTTCTAATTATCCTCTGAAGTCTGTGTCTTTCTTGTTGGGTTGCAGAACTGAACCAGACAGTTATAGAGGTGCAAATGACAGACTCAATAATTCCTCTGGAGAACTGGATCAGCAGCTCCTTGGGCAGTTTGAGCTTACTGAGTTGGCGTAGAAAGAACATTCTTTGTTGTCCTTTTTTGATGAAGTTTTTGATGTTAGCTGTCCATTTTAGATCTTGCAATACAATAGAACCTAGAAATTTAAAGGTTTCTACTGCTGATACTGTGTTGTCTAATATTGTGAGAGGTGGAAGTATGGAAGGGTTTCTCCTAAAGTCTACCACCATTTCTACGGTTTTTTCTACTGTCATTTGGGCAGCAAAGGAGATATGCTGAGTGAAAGGCCTCACTGTGGAAGCGTAAGACTTCCATGGAAAATTTTAAAAGGAAGCTATGTTATTCTACAACTTCCATTACCTAGATCTAGACCGTCCATTGGACATACCCACTAAAGATAATGGGAAATATAATCCAACAATTTTGGAAGGGACCAAGTTGAGGAATGCTGATTTAGACAATAAGCTTCAACATCAACATTCCTGCTTATAGCAATTGTGGAAAGAGGACACATTTTCTCTACTATTTAAACATTTGGAACACCAGTGTACAAACACTGCAAGGTCATTCTCTGTATACACTATTCATTCACACACACCCCACCCCCATGCAATTATGTTTTCATGGAATATAGACACTTCTCAATGTGGCAATTCTTTGTGTAGAAATGGATTCTGTGACCCTGAATTGAAAGTGGTGTTTACATACCAGGTTTATAGAATTGACTTGAGTGACTCTTCCTAACATGGAGCTGACCCCTAAAGCTGACAGCAGTCCATTTAGCTTGCTTGCAATAAATTTGGAATAGCCATTGATTTTTACTCTAGCATTTAATATCTGACAGTATATTATCTTAGGTAAACCTGCTAAAAGCAATCCAAAATGTAGATGACAGGAAGGAGATAAGGTTAAGCCATTTTACATTCTATGAAACTGTTTTGCTGATTTGCTCCAAATAACATACCCAGTTTCTTTGTGTATTTGAAATGGAGAAAAATCTGTTTTTAGATTGATTTATTTCCTTCCTTCCTTCCTTCCCTCCTCCCTCCCTCCCTCCCTCCCTCCCTCCCTCCCTTCCTCCCACCCTCCATCCCTCCCTCCCTCCCTGTTCCTTTCCTTCAAGGAGCTTTGGATAGTATATTTGTCTTAAATGATACTATGATATGTGCCAAACCTAAGGATAGATAATGTGTTATCCCACGGTATAGAAATCACCAGGAAATTAGTTTCAAATGCAGACTAGAAACTATACTTTATTGAGATAGGCTATAAACAGAATCATGCAAGCTTGGTTGTGCTTTATTTTCCATTCTACTTTAATGAATCCTGCCTGAGCAGCTTCTGAATACCATCATACTTCCTGGGTCTTAAAGAATGTTATTGCAACCTTGTCAAGGTTATCTCCATTTTTCTCTACAGAACAAAAGCTTTCTGGGAACTTAATGAGTTTTATGGATGACTAAGGATTCAAATCCAGTTCTTCTTTTCTAATCCAGGGTAAGGAAACCATATCTAGGCTGCATAATTTTAAATATATAAACAAACAAACAGAGTAAAGCAATTTAATAATAAATAATTTTAGATGCTATTAGATGGCAGCAAAGAGAAAACAAATAGCTAAATCACCTCTGCCATCTGATGATTGTCTGGAATACTCCAGCCTTCATATAAAGGCCCCAATCCAAGGTAATTTTCCTCTTTGTATGCTGATAATTTTCTGTAAGCCATCATAATGGCTTACCAGTGCAATGGTTTCCAGATTTTTTTCTTCTGTAGAATCATGCCAGAAAGGCCTGGGAAAGAAAATGATAAACTGGCAAATGGAAGCAGAGTAGACAAAAAGAGGTCCTCTTCCAGCACAGTGAATAAATGGGACAACCTACAGAAAAACATTTTCAAGCTCATAATATTGCATATAAACATTCATATACATACATGCTTGTTTATATTTGTTTACAGTTAATAAATTATGAGCATCTTTACATATAATGAGAATCTACTGCTTGATAATATAAATGGATGAACATCAATGAATATGAACATGAATATAGAAATGCGTGAAGCATGTAATGATTTATGAAGATGAATAGAAAAATATGTAGAGATTATTGGAGATATCCAATACAGCTACTGTGAACAAGAAAAGAAGATGGAACCTATACATTAACACAACCTTACAAATACTTCCTTAGGCAATACATTCCTTTCCGAGGATTGTTTCTTCCTGATGAACATGAAATCAAGTGCTTTCTATATTTTATTATACAATGGTTGGAGATTCCCAAATGACATCCACATAAAAAATAAGAATGGCTGGGTGCATATTCCTAATTAAGATCAATAGCAAACCAAAAGCAAAACCAAGGTGGTGTAGGAAGTTAGCACCCACCCCTCTCCTAGAAGAATGAAATATTTTAGAAAATATTAAAAAGGGCAGAATATTATATTTCCCTGGATGAGAAATGGAGAAACATGTTTTAAGGACAAAGCAGCTCCCTGCAGCTTCCTGCCTCCCTCCACTTTTGTTAATGGGCCAGAGGCAGAAACTCATTCTCCCCACCTTTGTCAATGGACCATCATCGGCAACAGAAACTCACCACATGGCACCTGGGAAGATTACATCAGCCAGCAAGGCTAGCTAAGACCCCCCACCCCCTGGGAGTCTGACAACCGACCAGAGTACTCTTCCTGTGCACCAGGAAGTTCAAAGCTCAGAGAGGGCATAAAACCAAGGCACGTTCAGCATCTCAGCCCTTTTCTGTTCAGGAACTCAAGCCATATGATCCTGTCCACCATTAAACCATCTTTTCAAGCATTCTCCATGTTTCCAGTATCTTTTTCCCCACTTGGAACTGAACTCAGATGGACATTTCTTCCAACAGTGGGAAATATCTCATATATTATATCACTTTGAGAATTTACCTTTGGGTAAAGGATGTGACTAAGTGGAATGATTTAAAAAAAGATTTTTTAAAAAAATAGAAGAATTTGGGCTAATAGGAATTAATTTCTGAGCTACAATCAGGTTTTACAACCAGAAATAATCTTAATTCCAGAAATGTATTCTGATCAAAGTAAATGTTGAAAGCAGTCTGGCTTGGGCAAAGGGATCTAGTCTTAGTTTGTTTTCCTAGTAAATATTTCTAGTATGGGCTTCCTAGATTTAAACTGAATTTAATATGTCATAAAGAATAACTGTCAGTTTAGATGGCCTATATTGCAGCAATTAAAACATTTTAAAGCCCAAAGTGCTAAATGTGTTTTGGGTATGATGAACTAACACTTCTCAACTCTATAATGAGCTTACATATCCTCCTTTTATAATTTCCCAATATATGTATGTATACATATATGTATATGTATCCATTTCTAGGTGTATTTTGTGCAGGCACAAATATATTTTTGTTTTTTAATTGACATTGAATGCATTCTTTAACTTAAGCATATAAAATAACCATATTATTTTAGTAAACTAAAACTGAACTAGATGGTTGAGAGTATATAAAATAGGGCCCCCCAAGTTCCTCCAAAATTTATTTAATATTATTGTAGGAAGTTAGCACCCACTCTTCCCCTAGAAGAATGAAATATTTAAGGAAATATTAAAAAATAGCAGAATATATTTCCCTGGATGAGAAATGGAGTAACATGTTTTAAAGACAAAAGCAGCTCCCTGCAGCTTCCTGCCTCTCCCTACTTTTGTAAATGGCCAGAGGCAGAAACTCATTTCCCCCACTTTCCTCAATGGGCATCATCTGCAACACAATAGGACCCATCTAGCAACAGAAACAGGCCACATGGTAAGACTCAAGCAAGCTTGAGAGACAACCTACAAAGTTAGCTAAGACCCCTAGACCACTTGGGAGTTTGACAACCAATCAGGATACGCTTCTTCTACAGGAATAGGAAACACTAAGGTGGGGGTATAAACTCAGGCACTCAGCATCTTGGTCTCTTCTTCTTTCCTCTCTCTGGTTCTTCACCCAATACCTTGAAGCATGTGATCGCCTTTTCTACTGAGGAACTCAAGCCATGTGATTCCTGTCCACCATTAAACCATCTTTACATGCAGTCTCCATGTTTCCAGTGTCTTTTTCCCCACTTGGAATCGAACCCGGAAGAATATTTCTTCCAACATTATAAAGCTTAAAGGGGCTCAAAAATGGAAAATTCATGAAAAGTAATCATATTCAATTAATAAATATGAATTTATACTCAATGAGACTTTGGATTTGATTCTTCTGAAAATCATCTTATTTCTGGGTATCAGAAGAGAAAAAAGTGGAACCTGTTGCCAAAGAATGTCACTGACACTCTTACTGATATCTTGCTGCCTTTGTCTTTTCTGAACATTCAGTGCGAGTGGGAAAGACAAGAGATAAAACAGACACTGGGATAGGGGACTCACTGGATAGCGAATATATTTATTTTGTCCTAATTTGGAATATATTCAGATTTTAGGCTAGCAAAATTAGAGAAAACAGATCAGAATTTAGAGTACTGTCATTATTATTTTCTTTGGAGTGATTTAATCAAAATTAATTATTATTCTAGAACTGTGTATGAACTCTTAATAGCAAAGAAACCATGTCCTTGAACCTTCTACATAACAGAAATAATAGAAGTCCTCTACCAGATAAATGGTTTAAACAGGAAACTGGAGTTCACCACATGAAGAACTGGAACATGACCTTATGACTTCTGTGATTTTTGTAAATGATTGATTGGAATTTATATTTGCCTATTGTTAAGACAAACTATGGGTTTCAATCCATTAGATAGTAAAATAGGGTTTGTTCTGGCTTTATTCATCCCTCAAGTTCTATGCTGGAGCGATAGCTCTATTTAATCAAAGCCTTCCTGAGCTGGAAAAAAAAAGCTGTATTTACTCTCTCTCTCTCCTCACCCCTACTAACTGTATCCTTCCTTCAATATAATTGCAGCAATGTAACTTTTATCACATTTCTGCATCCAGCTTGGGTGGGCATTTATATATTTCCACAGAAATGTGGCATTTGGAATTCACCCACGAGATTGCAACAGATTGGTTCTCTATTATCTGCATGTTTTGCAGGCTTGCCATAAGGCAAGGGACTGATATATTAGAATGGGATGGATACAGTGATTTTCTATGCCAAATTAAATACTGCAGCTTCTTCCAGGCCAAGTTGACATCATTTCTACATGACAACAGGCAGGGATCTGCTCTGCATCTGGCAGGCATCCTCACTGAACTTCTTCCCTTGCAATTCACTTCAAATTTCAATGGCATGCAAATGAGCTCCATATGGACAAATCAAATGCAAATGAACTAACAGTGAATGGGGGATGCAAAGCTTTAATTCCATTCTTAGAGCTCTGAAAGGACAAGGCAGTCTGGGTAAAGGTTTATAGCCAAGGATTTAAAAAATAAAGCCATGCACGGAACATTAAAGGATCAATGTTGAAATTCTCCAAATGAGCTACGACAAAGAGAAAATGGATTGTCAAATACTTTTGTTGCATTATGGCTACTAATAGGATTATGACTGTTGCTAAGCTGCTCTTATCGGTGGAACAGAATAGCATGCTGGTAGAGTGAATCTTTATTAGTATGATTATATTCTGAACAAGACACTTTTACGAGGCTAAAGGCTAAAAAGTAGGCAGGGCTGAAAATAGCATCTTCTTCAGGGGTGGGTTGCCCCCAGTTCGGACCGGTTTGCAAGAACCGGTAGTAAAACCGGCAGGAGGCGCCGCCCACTGACCTGGACGTCACCATAAGTGATATGCACATAAGCAGAACTTCTGCGCATACACAGAAGAGTGCATGTGCACGATGTGAACTGGTAGTAAAGGTAAGTAGAACCCACCCCTGATCCTCTTGTTTTAGCTACAAATAGGTGGCCTAACTGCTCTTTTTGAAGGCAGAAGTCATTTCTTGCCCACAGCCAGGTCAGATTAGCTTTGAGACCATTTCAATATAGAATTGGAAACAGTAAAAAGTAAAAAGATAAGATGTCCCGTACCTGTAAAACAAACCCAGGTTTGATTCTTTCTCTGATGGCCATGGAGATTAAACCTCTGACAGGCTACATATCCAAATAAGGACAGCTGCAGTACCTTTCTAGTCTGTTGCTCCTGTATGGCTACCAAAAAAAAAAAAATAGTTCCTATATTTATGTCAGCTCTCCTATCTACTCCAGTAAGGAGAGCTGCATAATTCAAGTGAAAACCCTTCATACAGTAGGCATTATTATCACTTGAAGTATTTTAAAAGAGAAGTATTGATCCGATTGGTTGTGCAGCAAATGCTGCAATAAATGCTGCCTGCTTTTAGATCATAGTGGAGTTCGATTCACATACCTTCATGTACGTGGTATCTATTTTCTGGTGTCAGACCAAAGCTCTAGCTCAGAGGTCTTCAAACTTGGCAGCTTTAAGACTTGTGGACTTCAGCTCCCAGAATTCTCCAGCCAGCTATGCTGGGAGTTGAAGTCCACAAGTCTTAAAGCTGCCAAGTTTGAAGACCTTTGGTCTAGCTTGTGAGGACTTGCCTTCCTTGTTCATATCCCAATAGAGCAACTCAGAGCATATTCTGTGTTAGAAGAATTGGCAGCTATTTCTTCCACAGTAACAGTTCAGGCCACAGCCCTGTATTAGGTTTAGGCCCAGACCCTCCCTCCATTTCTGATCAGGGATGGGCAGGCTGATTTTCCAAATGCAAGGTAAGGTTGACTGCCATTTTGATAATGTGAGGCTGACAAAGCAGAGCAGAGGTAGTAAAGAGAGACAGACAATCAAATCCCTCCTTCCCTTATCAGATATTTTTGATTTCTAGGAGTCATTGTGTCCCTACCTGTAGGAGTCTGATGACACCTGTTGACTTGGTAACCCAGCTAAGTATTGGGGCTCAGATTGAGGGAGGATGTGCTTTGTTGCTCAATGAAAAGTTTACATGAACGGCTATTCCGTTGTATCAAATGAACTATGATGTTTGCATTCATTCATGAGCCATGGTGGCCAGTGGTGGGATTCAAATAATTTAACAACCAGTTCTCTGCCCTAATGTCTGGCTGGGTGGGCGTGGGCACAGTGGGCATGGCCAGGGGGTGTGACAGGCAGCATTCGGTCTCCTGCATCCTCTTGGAAGCAAAAATGGGCCGTAAGGGGGGATGCCCCCCCATGCCTCATTTTGGGCCTTGTAGGCCTTCCTGAAGCCTCCTGGGAGTGAAAACGGGCCATGATAGGGGGATGTGCCGCCCCCCCATGCCCTGTTTTGGGCCTAGGAGGCCTCCCTGCACTTTCCTGGGAGCCAAAATGGTGTGCGTAGGGACTCCTGGAAAGGAAGGGGTGGAGCCAGTCAGCAATTTAACTCCCGGTTCTCCCGAACCGGCCCAAACTGGCTGAATCCCACCACTGGTGGTGGCACAGCGGTTAGAGTGCAGTAGTGCAGGCTATTTCTGCTGACTGCCAGCTACCTGCAATTTGGCAGTTCAAATCTCACCAGGCTCAAGGTTGACTCAACCTTTCCTTCTTCTGAGGTGGGTAAAATGAGGACCCAAACTGTTGGGGGCAATATGCTGACTCTGTAAACCGCTTAGAGAGGGCTTTAAAGCACAATGAAGTGGTATATAAGTCCAAGTGCTATTGCTATTTGCATATATGGAGAAAAATCTATTCTGTGTATTAAGAGGGTGTGTATTTAAAAAAATGTCTCCCAACTGCATGGGAGGAAATAACTGAATGCTTGGAATCAATCAAGAAACAACATTTGGAATCTCTTTTACTTTAAGCATTTCAATAACCCTTGAAGCTAGCCTTATATAACTTGGTTTCTTTAAGACAGAGGGAGAAGTAAGAGAAAGAGTAGACTAGGGTGGGGTGGGGGAAGGAGGTTGTCTTTGATTCAGCTCCATTCCAAAAATAACTAATTGCTGCAAAGAATATTTGCGGGTGTGTCTGCTTCAGCTGTGCTCTCTGTACTAAGCTAGGCAGAAGATCAAGAATCATTTATTTAGAGAATTTTCAAGGTTGGATTCTAAGGAGTTGAGAGCTTTTGTTCTGGAGATGATGAAAAATACGCCAATAAAAATATCCCTTTCAGGCTTTTGTGATACCACCCATTCATAGCTGCTGTCTCCTTTTTATTCTATTTGAATTGTCTTGATAAATTACCTCTGAAGATGATTCCACCCACATGCAGCTTTTAAGATTATTTCTCAGAAAATGTTGAACACCTTTCCCCCAGCAGAAGGAAGGAAGAAGGAAGGAAGGAGAGGGGGCAAGAAAGACTATACTTTTTAATAGAAATACCTGTTTTTCCCACAGATTTTAGAATCAAAAAGTATGTTGAGCAACTCAGATATTCTTGTCACAATTAAGACAGCTTCATTAGATAAAATGTCCTATTTTGGAGATAATTCTAACGTTCCATTCTCCTAGAAGGATAGAAGCTCCCTTAAAACATTGAGAATGATTTCCTATGTAAGAATTTACAGTATTGTACTCCAAATCACATTTATTTATCAGAAAGCTCATAATAATACTGAACACCATCAAAATAGATATATCCTTCCTATTGTTCTTTAAAGAAGAATGGATCTCCAGTTCTAAATTGGACAGGTTCTAACTTAAAGCTATCCAGAGAGGTTGGATTACTATTCCCATCACCCAATCAGCATGAAGTTATTGCGAATTCTTACAGCTGTATAATAATAGCTATAAACCATTATATCTTGGAGTCCCCAAGTTAAATTTCAGTTTAATAAAAGGCAAAGGAAGTTACATCAACCCAAAGCTTGCTGGAGGAAGGGAAACTCTTATACTGTCCATCCCATAAATATATCCTGGAAAAATATCTTCATCACATTCCAGGCAAACATGACTCCAGGCAGAAGGAAACTCTCTTCTAAGAAACTTAAAATTAAGTATGGGGCAGCATATAAGGTGTCTGGGGACAAGGGGAATAAGGCTTTACATATCGTAAGCAGCAATTGAATTATAGAATGCAGGTAGTCCTTGACTTACAACCATTCATTCAGTGGTCACTCACCACAGTGCTGAAAAAAAAGAAAAATGACCTGCACCTGAGGTTACAACCACAGCAGTGCCTCAGCACTCATGCGTTCAAAATTCAGTATACTACCTGCACTTACAGCTGAAGTGGCACTGCTGCTCCCCCCATCCATCTCCTCCCCACAATCTGTGCCCCTTTACAGTGTGCCCTGCACAGTGCCACTTGTCAGTGGCAGCGCTGGGGTTGAAGTAGAAGCCTGAGGCCTTCAATGGTTTCAGCGGCTGCTACCACTCTCAGGACCCAGACATCTGCTCTGTCCAAAATTTGCACACAAGTTTGAGAGGGGCCTGTGCTGGGCTTCCCAGGGCCTCCTCCAATCTCCTGAGGTACCTCCCTGCACCTTACCTGGTGATGTGTAATGTCCCGCAATGTTGCTTAATGATGACAGCCTGGAGTATTGGGATTGCTAAGGGATGTGGATACATGGCATTTTGCTTTATGACCACTTTGCTTAGCAACCAAAATTTTAGTCCCAATTGTGGTTGTAAATCAAAGACTAGTTATAATAATTTGTAAAACAGATCATAGGAGATATTCAAACATTCCATGTAGCTGAATAAGTGAGAAAAAAACACCAGTGGAAAATTAGGGTGCAATAATTTTAAACTACTGTTCTAATTGCTACTGAATTTCCTATTTTCTGCAAACAGTCTGATCATTTAATCTGTGACCTCTTGTCTTTTTCAGCAAAGAATCACCATTTGGCCCAGGATTTTATACATTCAGATGGATGGATGGATGGATGGATGAGATAGATGTAAGATTTACATGAAATTTAATAAAAAATAATATTTAAACAATCTTCAATAGAAAAAAATCATGTAAACAGTATGTGATGGTAAATAAAAACTGAAATATTAATTCTGCTATTTCATCTTACCATATCTTTTTCATCTTACCTTACCTTTTTAAGGTAAGATAAGATAAATGGTGGACTATGTAGTCAGTGAAGTGATTCCCCCTCTGGTTTCTCAATACCTAGTGTTTCTGATATCAAATCACTGTTTTGTATATGGGAGTTGACCTATTTGTCACCTTAATAATACAGGATTGCCCTGCTGATGAAAATGATGGCATATAATGCAATGGAAACTGAACAGGTATATGAACTTTGGATATTGCAGATACAGGTGGTCCTTACCTATCTACCACAAGCCGACAAGTGCCACTCCCCCCAGCCTCCTTTCCGAGTTGGTGATAAGGTGTACCTGTCAACAAAATACTTGAGGTTGAGATTGCCAAATAGAAAGCTAGGACCTAAGTTTTTGGGGCAATTTCCAATTGTGAAAGTAATAAACCTTGTAACTGTTCAGCTTAGACTCCCACACTTGCTAGGGAAAATGCATCCAGTTTTTCATTGCAGCTCATTAAAGCAAGTGGTAGGCTCCCAACTAAGGCCAGTTGACTGGGCAGCCCCAAAGCCTATGGTAGTGCAGGGAGATACCTAGTATGAGGTGAACATTTTTTTTTATTCATGCCTGCATTGGGGTCGACTACAGTACTTAGTCTATTGGTAAGGCTACCCTGTCTGGGGCCACCTGGGTTAAGAGTTGGGATGTCAAAGCAGACAGATTAGTCAAGCAGTTTCATGATAAATACCCAGGGAACCCTAAAGAGCTACCTGGAGGAGGTTGGGGAGGCTGAGTGGGATCAGTTTAATTCTTGATGGTCTTTCTTTCCTTTTTCAGGACGTCCTTCTTGCATGAGGAGGGGCACCCTGTCAACCTGGAGCCATCTTTGAGCATCTTCAGGGTGGCCACAGTGAGACTGGATGGAACTGTGGGAAAGGGAGGGGGAAGTAGAGATAGCTGAAGGGAATATGTAGCCAAAATAACATTTTTTTTCCTGGGAACCAAGGACAGACTCACCAGCACCTGGAGGGGCATGGATGGGAGGTATCCAGGATGGGAAAAGAGACGCGATTGGGGCATATGATGGTTGGGTATAATGTGGGGAAGAAATTTGGATTTTGAACTGGTGGGGGGAAACCCGGGGGACTTCATATTTGAGTTTTCACCAGCTGTGCCAAGATGACATGCCTAATAAATCTATACTTTGAGGAATCCTGCCTTGGAGTTTTTATTTCCTATTGGCTGTTACTTGGAACCCTGACACAGGGAACATTTATATTCACAATTATTCATCCTCTATGTGTGTCTGTCTGAGAGGCAGGCATCAGAAGTTCCAGGAATTTATTTTAACTGTGGCAATTAATTGTGCTGACCAGATGTAGTACAAGGACAGAACATCTGCCTGCCAGGTTTTCCTTTTTCCACCACCATCTTGTCAACCCACTTACTTTAAAGATTCTGAACGACTGCTCTATGGTGAGTTGTTCCAGAAGTTCCTTCAGCCTGTGCTTGATATTTTTGAATCTCACGTTTAACAACCTGAACATTTTAAAGAGGAATAAAGCAATATGGAGTTCTACCTATTGAAATAAGATCCTTCTCCTTGAAGTGGATTTGTGTATGTGGGAGAAGATGAAGCTATACTTACTGTATCTTCCTCCTAGCATTCTCTTGACCTGTCTGGAGATCATGGCTGCAGCGCTGAAGATGAAATGCAAATTACCATTCAAGGGAACAGAAACAAAATCTACAGATATTCCTCCCAAGAGATACCTGCCAAACAGTAAATGAGTTTAGTAACACCACCAAGATATATGAATAGGTGAACTTTTGGGCTTTGAAAGCTAACAATATTTTAAGATATTGACAGTTTCTCTAGCGATCTGATATGAAAACAATATACTTTCGAAGTCTGTTTTTATGTTAACATGTGAGCCTCTACTTATATATTTAGAAATGCCTTTGCTTGGCAAAATACCAATAAACTTTCCATGAACAAAATAAATCTTAATCTGAATAATCACTGCATCCTTGTAACTTCTCAACATTAAGCAGAATGCACTTTTTTACCAATAGTTTTTACTATTTTAGGACATATTTTATAATTTGGGAGATATCTCTTATAGATAAATGGTAATATTGGAATGTATTATTCAATATTCTTGCAGTGCAATTATTAACGTGTTATTTTATGGCTTTTCAGTTATAAGAATTACAGGAAAGGACATTCAAAATGAAACAGAAGACCCTTTATTGGCATATTTCAATGAGGGAATTTAATGGTAGTTACTAGAGATGGCCCTAAAGCAACTGCATAATCTGGAAAGATTATTAGTTTTATATATCTAACTGCAAGGAAGAAGATGAAACAGAATTCCAGAAAAAATCAGGAAAGGAGTCCATTTTTCTTCAGACATGGAAACACTTGGGGTTTTATGATTTCTTGTAAGAATACATGCTCAGACTTTTGAAGTTTGTTCAAAACCCATTCCCTAAGCTTAATAAAAAATGTTTATCTGTTACTGTTCATCTAGAAGATATTATTATGCCAAATATAATAAGTAGTTCTCTTAAAACTGGTGGACTAGGCTGAAGTTTTTCTTGTAGAAAGCCTGTGGGAAATAAAAACACCAGGAAATGATTTTTAAAAAATGCTTGCTAAATTAAAATATAAGAAAGTTTAATATATGTATATTTGTGTTTGCATACATAGAGGAAGGCACTTTTTAAAAAAAATGCATTTTATCTATCCATGCCAGATGCTATAATTAAATGTTATAATGCTAATACATAACATCTCCAGGAGTAGCCCTATACTACATGAATCAAATATATAATATATAATATCAGAGAAAATAATGGCTGCAGCTTTAGATAGAGATGTCTATTGTGGCTATAAGTAAAAACTTATTTAGTCAGAATTACACAGTATACTGAGAAACAAATCTAGCCAATTTTTATAGTTATAGTCTTTCTGTAAACTTCTGATGTATAGATTATATCAATCATAATGCAGTCCTACAAAACACTTACCATCTCAGTGATATTTATTCTAATACCAATTTTAATAATTTCTATAGCTGTATATACAATGATCTGGAAAACAACTTTTTTGTATTAATGCATATAGCGAATAGATTCCAAGAAATTTAGATTCAAAACTTACATGGCTTTTACAAGCTAAGCAAATGTGGTTAGTTCATCACCAAATGTTCAAGCTCAAGTTTTCAAAGGTTTACCAAAAAAAGAAAAAAGAAAAGAAAAGAAAGAAAACAAAAAGGCCAACTAATAATAAAAATTCAGTGACCAAATAATATAAATGGGACTTCGTGGACCTTTTTATGGATATATCATTTACCCATCTTAAAAAATAAAAACAGAGGACATATGGATATATCATTGGTTCAGGTTTTCTTAGGCCTCACAGCCGGGAGAACTTGACTTGACCTTTTTCGGTGCTACATGACAGACATGATTTATAGTACCCATAGCATTGCTCCTTAAGTTTCTAGTTTTGCTTTCCCTGAATTAGGTCTATATTCCGCTGAACTTTCCCTAAGTTAGTTTTGCTTTCCCTGAGTTAGGTTTCTATTCAGGTAAAATGTATGATTTCCTGAAAACCACGTGGTATTTTGCTAATACGTATACTCTAAACGCTCGCTGATTGGTATTGGTAACTTTCTATATGCTAATTCCCTCCTTGCTGTAGTTACCCCTCCCTGCTAAAACTGCATAATAAAAGAGACTGTTGCGATCTAAAGGGGACCCTTATTAACAACCCCTTTTTCATGCTCTCTCATCTTGAAAAGCTTCTGGTGTGGTGTCTTTTATTCGGCTTCTTTTGTCCTTGCGAGGACCTCCTAAATTGTCTCAGCGAGGGCTGAGACTCGTTCCTGCGGGAACCCAGGACAACATCAACAGGGAACCTAGGACAACAAATACGTGTTGCAGACCAGCAGCAACACCTTTTAATATGATGGTCAGGTAAGTTTATATTCCCAAAACTGATGTAGAAGAGACAATGAATTTTATGGCCATGTTCAATAGGAATTTCTCAGAGCTTACAAGAAAGATGTGCTATTTGAGGCTGGAGACTGGAATGCCAAAACTGGAAATAATGAAGAAAACATAGCTGGACAATATGGCCTAGGACAGGGGTTGGCAACCTTAAATGTTCAAAGAGCCACAAAGGCCCTAACCGGAAGCCTCCCATTCAATTCTGGAGCCAACTGGAAATCTGGTTCCCCCCACCATAGTGTCTCCTCCTAGTGTGGCGTCTTTTTTCCTCTACCTGTCCTAACTGAAAGTCCTATCAATTGTGGAGCTGACTGGCGACAGGGAGCCACAGCAGAGAGATGAAAGAGCCATACGAGGCTCCAGAGCCACAGGTTGCTGATCCCTGGCCTAGGAGATGTAGCAAGAAGATGATTTGGTTTCTAATGATCCAATTATTTCTTTATTCCTAGCATATAACAAACAACCAAGATTATGCTGAAAAACAAATATATGAGCAAATGATGTACACAGAAATTAAATTACATCAGTCAGTCAGATATTTACTATTATGTAGGCCTGCATAAGGTACAAACAAGAAAAATTACACTTGTTTTTAATAGTAACACTAGGATTAGGAGAGGTAAAGGATAACAAAACTTGGGTTGCAAACACAGTACTCTTAAAATAAATAAAGCAAAATGAATAAAAAACAATGTGTGCTACATTAACTATTCTGATGCTGAATATGCAAATAATCTGCAAGCACTAGTAATGTAAGTCAAGAATTAAACAACTAGAAAGCCAAACTTATGAAAATTGGTTGCAAAAACCAGACAATGAAGATATTAAAGTGGGAAATAGCTTCTGCTTTTGGGGACTATCAACAATAAAAGATTCAGTAATCAAGAAATATGCCACAAACTAGCATTTGGTAGGGGGTTCTTTTGCAAAATGGTATAGACAACCAAGAAAGAGACTGTCATCTTCCATCCATTTCCAGAGAGGCTTTTGTTGTATACAGTTTTAACAAACTTGTTTATTTTCCTAAATTCTCCCTTTAGCCCTTATCATGAAACATATGTTATACTATACTTATGTTTATGACTGTGTGTAGACCCAGATTGCTGTAGTGGTTAAGGTATCAGGGTACAAACTGAAAATGATTTCTAATCCCATCCTGGCCATGAAGCCAGATGATTGACCTGGGGCCAGTCACTTTCTTTCAGCCCTAGGAATAAGGCAAGGGCAAACCACTTCCGAAAAACCTTATTAAGAAAACTGCAGGGACTTATCCAGGAAATCAGACATTATTGATAAGAAGAAAAGATATATCTTATTCCTAAAGAGTCCTATAACAATTCTAAAACATAATTGTTGTAAGACTGTTTAGGAATAAGATAAAAGAACTGTAAAAGACAGACTAAGAATACAAAGTAAAATAGGCATGAAAATGGTAAGAGTCCATTTTCTGTTCACCCTAGAAAAGTTCAAATCACCAAGACCTGATGGATTATACCCCAGAGTCCTGAAGGAGCTGGCAGACATGATCTCGGAACCATTAAACCATATCTTTCAAAGATCCTGACGCACTGGGGAACTGCCAGAGGACTGGAAAAGAGCTGATATGCTTCCCATCTTTAAAAAAAAAAAGGTGGGGGTGGGGGACAGACACAGAAACCACAGACTAATCAGCCTGACATCATTACCTGGGAAGTTTCTGGAAAAGATAATCAAGCCATAGATCTGCAAACATCTAGAAACAAGCAGAAACCAACATGGGTTTGTCAAAAACAGATCATGCCAAACAAATCTTATTTTATTCTTTGACAAAGTGACTAAATTAGTGGACCAGGGAAATGCTATGGTCATAATATACTTGAATTTCAATAAAGCATTTGACAAAGTAGACCACAACCCACTTCTTGATAAGATAGAAAAATGTGGACTAGACAGCATCACCACCAGATGGATTTGTAACTGGCTGACCAGCCACACTCAATGTGTACTCAATGGAACTGCATCTAAATGGAGGGAAGTATGCAGTGGGATACCCCAAGGCTCTGTTTTACGCCCAGTACTCTTCAACATCTTCATCCAATTGACTGGTCTCAGAATCAGTTGTAACTGCCATATCAAAAATAGTTTTAGTGTACATTAAGCAATCTAATCTGGAGGAAAATCTTATATGAATTGTTAAATTTATATAGGCTACACCTATAACTTTTTTTTGGCTAGTTATAGAGAGTGCAGTTTATGTTCACTTTCTTCTTTCAAATTTTTAGAGCTTCATTGAGCAATGTCATATTTTCAGATCTACTGATAACAGCAAGAAAATATGGGACACTATGCAAACTGACATTTTCAGACTCCTGAATTTGCCTAGAAAGAAAATATATCCATCAATCTATTGAAATATATATAACAGTTTCTATTTTTTTTTCCTTCGTAGGCTTTACAGAGTCACTTCAGCAATGAGATGGATGGCATATAAATTTAATAAGTAAATATGCTATTTATTCCTCCAGCTGGCTTTCAAAATACAGTAAAAAATAATCTACAGTTAATAACACTAAACAACAAATATGCATGCTTTTTTTTAAAAAAAAGATTGTTCTTGGGATCAATAAATTTTAGAGCACAAAATTAAAAGTATTAAATAAAATATTAAAAATTAGCACAGCATGTACTGAATCTGATGATATCATAATGTTTGTTTTAATCTGATGGACAAGCATCTGCTATTTATTTACAATCATTTCAAATGGCACAATGATGCAGGAATGAGACAGCCTGAGGATGATGGATATAAAAATGTATTATAGAACTGTAAGATGCAGAATAAATAAGAACCACCCCTCTCCAAATGAATGTACAGTCAATTTATAAATGTGAAGATAGAAGCATGTCATAGAATGGATTTCTAGTCATATGGCACATGACTTCTAGCACCATCTTATCAGACATTACTTACCGGTATATCTTTTTATACGGGAGGCTCTGCCTCAGTGAAAGCTATTTGGAAGTTGAATGAATACTGAGATTAAATCATGGATTAGTTCATTTATAGAAGAAAAGTTATTGTTATCTCTCTTGAATTATTGAAAGTTCTCCAACAGCTGCCAGGAGAGGAGGATCCATGAAATCTGGCAGACTTACATCCTATATTGAACAATCTTTCTCTCCTATCACATGTCCTTGAACTGCATCCTATAATGTCCAGAAGGGAGAAATGACTTTTAAGAATCAAATTAATTTTGTAATCTTACTTTCTATTAACTCTCTTGACTTATTAGTTCTCTTCATACCAAAATGTTAAGTTAGGATACTCAAACCATAGCTTACTGGATACATTATAGTAGCTTGATTCACAAATTACACTAAGCAAAAATGACAACTGCATGGCTTACTGTGATGTATTAGTGAGTTTACATTTAGCTACTGTACATACTGTATTCCCAGGGCATGCTCTAGACATTTTGCTCCATAGACAAAGTCATAGTCTGGTGCTCCCTATGATTTGGTTTATTTCCTGATTTTTTTAGAAATTTCAAAAAAGGCCTCTCTTGGTTTTTTTTTTTTTTAAGCTTTACATTTATGATTTTCAGTTCTGGACCATTCTTCTTTTCTTGAATATTTTTATTCTATTTCTACTGAAAATTATATTTAACCTTCAAGGAAGTATACTGGATCACAGAGAGTTACATTTTTTTTTTTTATTCAAAAAGTTTTACAAAATTTTTTCCCCTTTCCCCCCTCCTCCCCTCCTTCGCAACCCCCTCCCCCGACTTCCCGGAACGAGCACAAGGTATAGTTAAAATAAAACAAACATATGCTAAAAATTTTCGTCCCAACTTAATTATACCCCTACAATCATCAATTCCTAACTTCCCCAAAAGCAATCAAAATAATACATCATAATCATTCAAAACAGTCTGATAACTCTTAGTCTGATATCTACGTTGAATATAGTCAATCCATTTTTCCATTCCTTTAAGTATCTTTCTTGCGTATTGTCTTTCAAAAGGCTGATATCTTCGCCATCTCAGCCAAATTGGCAACTTTCAATATCCATTCTTGTATTGTTGGTACTTCTTTTTCTTCCAATATTGTCCTATTAGTAATCTTGCTGCAGTTATTAGATTTAAAATCAATTTAGTCTCAATTACTGTACAATCCGTAATAATTCCCAACAAGAAAAATTACACTTGTTTTTAATAGTAACACTAGGATTAGGAGAGGTAAAGGATAACAAAACTTGGGTTGCAAACACAGTACTCTTAAAATAAATAAAGCAAAATGAATAAAAAACAATGTGTGCTACATTAACTATTCTGATGCTGAATATGCAAATAATCTGCAAGCACTAATAATGTAAGTCAAGAATTAAACAACTAGAAAGCCAAACTTATGAAAATTGGTTGCAAAAACCAGACAATGAAGATATTAAAGTGGGAAATAGCTCCTGCTTTTGGGGACTATCAACAATAAAAGATTCAGTAATCAAGAAATATGCCACAAACTAGCATTTGATAGGGGGTTCTTTTGCAAAATGGTATAGACAACCAGGAAAGAGACTGTCATCTTCCATCCATTTCCAGAGAGGCTTTTGTTGTATACAGTTTAACAAACTTGTTTATTTTCCTAAATTCTCCCTTTAGCCCTTATCATGAAACATATGTTATACTATACTTATGTTTATGACTGTGTGTAGACCCAGATTGCTGTAGTGGTTAAGGTATCAGGGTACAAACTGAAAATGATTTCTAATTTGCTTTACCAAATTTCCCTCGTTCTGCTCTATACCAATTTTCTGATCTCCTTCCATCTAGCACGTAATTGCTCATATTGAAACCAAGTATAATTTTTCCTTCCTCTCTTAATACTTGCAGAGATTTTAACTGCAAATTACCTCTTTCAGTATACAAAAGATCTTTATATGTAATCATTTCCTGATTCTGTTCTATGTTTATATTTTCTACTGTATGTCTAGGACTTGCCCATATAGGAACCTTATAATTTAGTTTATAAGAGTATTTTTCCAAACACATGAAGGGCATTTCTTAGCACATGATTTTTAAAGGCCTTATCCACTTTTTGTCATAAATTAAATATGCATGCTTTTTTTTAAAAAAAAGATTGTTCTTGGGATCAATAAATTTTAGAGCACAAAATTAAAAGTATTAAATAAAATATTAAAAATTAGCACAGCATGTACTGAATCTGATGATATCATAATGTTTGTTTTAATCTGATGGATAAGCACCTGCTATTTATTTACAATCATTTCAAATGGCACAATGATGCAGGAATGAGACAGCCTGAGGATGATGGATATAAAAATGTATTATAGAACTGTAAGATGCAGAATAAATAAGAACCACCCCTCTCCGAATGAATGTACAGTCAATTTATAAATGTGAAGATAGAAGCATGTCATAGAATGGATTTCTAGTCATATGGCACATGACTTCTAGCACCATCTTATCAGACATTACTTACCGGTATATCTTTTTATACGGGAGGCTCTGCCTCAGTGAAAGCTATTTGGAAGTTGAATGAATACTGAGATTAAATCATGGATTAGTTCATTTATAGAAGAAAAGTTATTGTTATCTCTCTTGAATTATTGAAAGTTCTCCAACAGCTGCCAGGAGAGGATCCATGAAATCTGGCAGACTTACATCCTATATTGAACAATCTTTCTCTCCTATCACATGTCCTTGAACTGCATCCTATAATGTCCAGAAGGGAGAAATGACTTTTAAGAATCAAATTAATTTTGTAATCTTACTTTCTATTAACTCTCTTGACTTATTAGTTCTCTTCATACCAAAATGTTAAGTTAGGATACTCAAACCATAGCTTACTGGATACATTATAGTAGCTTGATTCACAAATTACACTAAGCAAAAATGACAACTGCATGACTTACTGTGATGTATTAGTGAGTTTACATTTAGCTACTGTACATACTGTATTCCCAGGGCATGCTCTAGACATTTTGCTCCATAGACAAAGTCATAGTCTGGTGCTCCCTATGATTTGGTTTATTTCCTGATTTTTTTAGAAATTTCAAAAAAGGCCTCTCTTGGTTGTTGTTTTTTTAAGCTTTACATTTATGATTTTCAGTTCTGGACCATTCTTCTTTTCTTGAATATTTTTATTCTATTTCTACTGAAAATTATATTTAACCTTCAAGGAAGTATACTGGATCACAGAGAGTTACATTTTTAATTGTGTTTTTCTAAAATATTTAAAATTTTGGCACTTCTTAAAATTTGACACCCCTAAACTGGTACCTTCTAGCTTTCAAGCCTAATGTCAGTTTAGTGTATTCTCAATTTCTGATTTGGACAGTTCAGAAATAACCCCCAGCTTGAACTTCTCTCCTCCTGTTGCTCCCTTATTTTGTCATATTTAGAAGATTTCGTAAGAACACAATTTGCAAATATCCAAACTGGCAAAGTTTTTTTTTTTAATATGCAAAATCAAGTGTCTGGAATGTTGGAGTGAAAGGGGCCAACATTTTTGAGCACTTTTGGCATTTAAATGGTAAATTGGGTGCCTTTATGTCTTCCTGAGTATTATAAGTTTAATTCTGCAAAATTGATGTTTTGTGGACCCAAAAGTATGATTAAGCTGGGTATAGCCTGATATTTTCATTTTAACCCTAGCTTTTTACCTTCCCATATAAATTTGTTAATTCCTTCTGCCATTCCTCAAGATTCTTATCTTTCTTAATTATTGGTATCATCTGAAAGAGGAATAAAAATCTAGGTAAAACATTCATTTTAATAGCAGCAATTCTCCCAGCAAAGATAATTGCAATTTTTCCAAACAATCAACTCCTTCTGAACTTTTGCCATAAAACCTCATAGTTATTCTTATACAATTTCACATTTGATGACGTAATATAAACCCCTAAGTACTTAACCTTCTTTACAATTTCAAATCCTGTTACTTCCTCTAGTTTTTCTTTCTGTTGTCTGGCCATATTTTTATTATCACTTTTGTCTTTTCTGATTTACCTTAAACCCTGAGACATTCCCATATTGAACAATTATTTCCAACAAAGATTTACTAGTATTTATAGGGTTTGTTAAAGTAATCACCAAATCATCTGCAAAAGCTCTTAACTTATATTCATACTGTCTAACTCTAATTCCTCTATCTCCTTTACTTCTCGTATTTTATCCAATAATGGTTCTAGAGTTAAAATAAACAATAATGGTGATAAAGGACATCCCTGTCTTGTTCCTTTCGCAATCTTAAAAGGTTCTGTTAAGCTACCATTGATTATAATCTGTGCTGTTTGCTCTCCATAAATTGCCCTAATTATTCTTAAAAAACCATCTCCAAATTGCATCTTTTCTATTAATTTAAATAAAAAATCCCAATGCAATCGATCAAAAGCTTTCTCTGCATCGAGAAAAATAAATGCTGCTGGAATAAAATTTTTCTTTTCTAAGTACTCCAGTAAATTAACAATCTGCCTAACATTATTCCTCATCTGTCTCCCTTTTATAAATCCAGATTGATCATTATGAATTCTTCACTGCAGAATCAACATTAATCTATTAGCTATTATTTTAACAAAAATCTTATAATCATTATTTAAAAGTGAGATTGGCCTATAGTTCCCAGGTTTAGAACAATCCTGTTCCTCTTTTGGTATCAATGAAATAAAAGAGGTTCTCCATGAGGAGAATTCTCCTAGTTGTATCTGATTAAATAATTCCTTAAGTGGACCTAACATCTCATCCTGTAAATTCCTATAATAACTAACTGTAAGCCCATCCGTACAGGAGTTTTCCCCATTTTAATTGTTTAATTACCAAAATAATTTCTTCCGAGGTTATAGGCCGATTCAATTCATCCGTTTGTTCTAAAGTTAAATTTTTAACCTTATATTCCTTCAAATATTTATCAATATCCCTATTCAATATATTATCTTTAAGATATAAATTTGTATAATATTCTAAAAAAGCTTTTTTAATTTTATCCTGTTGATATCTCTCTTTGCCTTTGTATTCTATTTTTCTATAGTCGTTGTTTTGTCTTTTCCTTAAAGTGTATGCTAACCACCTACCAGGTCTATTTGCATTACAAAAGTATTATGTTTGGCATATTGTATATTTGTTGCCACCTGATCAGCCATTATCATATTAAATTGATTCTGTAGTAACTTTATTGCATCTTTAAGTTTTTGATCATGTGGGTTATGTATTAATAATTGTTGTTTCTTATAAATTTCCTCTTCTAAATACCTACGCTGTCTTTGTTGCTTATTTCTCTGTCTATTATTAAGATATATTAATACACCTCTCATAAAAGCTTTACTGCAGTCCCAAACCATTTCTATCGATGTTTCATTATTCAAATTATAATCAAAAAATTCTTTCATCTGCTTTTTACATTGATTTACATTATCCTGATATCTAAACAAATTTTCATTTAATCTCCAAGTTCTTCTACCCTCTTTTCCATATTGCAATTCCATCCAAACAGGACTATGATCAGACAAACATCTTGGAAATATCTTAGTTTTCTTCACCCTAAAAAGCAAATCATTAGAAATTAAAATAAAATCAATACGTGAGAAGGATTGATGCCTATCAGAGAAAAAAGTATAGTCTCTTTCCTCCAAATTCCAGTCTCCATACATCTCTTAACTCAAAATCTTCTATCATATCAAAAAAGGATTTAGGCAGCTTTGCATGTGCAGGTATCTTCTTGGAAGAAGTTCTCTTGTCCTTTCGTGTATCTATTACTCCATTCCAATCTCCCAATATAATGCACGATTTATAAACCCATAGAATCAACTTATCATATAACATTCTATAAAAATTTTCTTGTTGCTGTTGGGTGCATATATACCAAACAAGAGTCCTTTTTGTTTCTATTGTAAGTTCAATAGCAATATATCTTCCATAAATATCTGCCTCTATTAACTTGGCTGGTATATCTTTTCTCAAATAAACCACTATGCCATGTTTTTTCTCCAAAGCTGAAGCAACAAAATGTTTACCTAACTTTGAGTTTATTAGGTACTTTTGATCTGATAATTTAATATGCGTTTCTTGTAAGCAAATAACATCATTTTTAAATTGTTTCAAATAATGAAATATTTTTCTTCTCTTCTGAGCTGAGTTCAAACCATTGACATTCCAAGTCAAGATTTTATTTGCCATTACTGGGCTGCTGAAGCCTTTGGGCAATCAACTGAAGATCGTCCTCCGTATCTTGACCGTGCTCCTCCACCGCTTCTGTAGCAGAGTCCTGAACTTTACTTTGAGTTTGTTGCTCCTTTTCTTTACGCTTAAGGGCTCCCCTCGTCAGTCTTTGTTCTTGTGGTTGTTCCTCTGATGGTAACATCACTGGAATCACCTCAGCTTCCACACCCATTTGAGTCTCTTGAATTCTTTTTTCTATTATTTCTATTTCAAATTTCAGCACTGTAGAAAGAAAATCTTTGGCCTTAAGCACTGTGTCAATATATCTTCTTCCTGATAATACACTGTCAAGCCAACTGGAACCTCCCATCTAAATTGAATCTGGTATTTCTTAAGTTCTTGTGTAAAAATGTAAAGTCTTTCTATCCCTTAACATCTTGGGAGGATCTCTTTCAAAACCTTCAACTCCTGTTCCCCTATTTTCAAGTTTTTCTGAAAAGCAACTTTGATTCCTCACTGTTCTTTTCAAAAAATAAACCACAATGTCTCTAGGAAGTTTCTTTTGCCTAGCAATCCAAGAATTAACTCTATAAATTTTGTCAATTTGATAAGCAATCTCTTGTGGGTCAAGTTCAATAAATTCAGCCAGAGCTTCTGATAAAATTTTTTAAATCTTCCCCTTTTCCTCATTCAAACCTCTAATTCTCAGAGCTCCTTCCATCATTCTATACTGCATCACCACCACTTGATCTTCATTTTTATCCAATTTGATTTGCATTCCCCATTCTATTTTCTATTTGTTGATTTGACTGAACAATTTCTTGCACCTCCTCCTCCACCACCTCCAGTCTTTTGCCAAACCTTGAAAAGCCATCAGATATCTTCTCTTATTTTTATTATTCTCTTTTATTTCTTCTCTTATTTTCTCATTATTATCCATAATCTCCTTAAACCTTTCTTCAGACACTTTCCTTGCTCTTTAATCAGATCTTCTAAAGCTGGTTCAGAACCCTTCTGCCCCAGTCTTAGGTGGTTTAGTAGCCATTTCAGTTTTAAAATTCACAAAATATAAGTCTAGAAACTTCTCTTTTCCCCTTTAAGTATAGGAGAGCTCAGTTCACTTCATTAAAATCCACATAACTTTTCTTATCTTCTTATTCGTCATTTTCACTCCCGTTCAGGCGCCATCTTTAAGAGTCAATTAAAACAAAGGAGAAAAAAAAATTTCTCTTTTTTAAAAGGTAGAAGTCCGGAAATCAAAAATACTTGCAATCCAATAATCGTCCGCTTGCACTCATTCCGTCTGCTTAAAGAGATCCATAAAGATAAGACAATTAGCAGAGATGGACACCTTCTTCTTTTCCTGCTTTTGCAGACACGCACTGAAGTCGGAGATGGCAGGAATATTTATGGGACCCATCGACCCTTCGAGGCTCTGCTTAATTAAAACAAAGCCTCTGGGGAGGTCTACCAACATTTCCTGCGCTCTTATCTTCCCCCTTTCATCCAGGGAAAAAGATTAAAGCCGGCTTTTCCTGGCTTTTACGATGTTCAGTGCGGAGCCCCTTTAATTAGGGCTCAGCGAAGAGGTGGAGCCACCCGGAAGTCAGAGTTACATTTTTAATTGTGTTTTTCTAAAATATTTAAAATTTTGGCACTTCTTAAAATTTGACACCCCTAAACTGGTACCTTCTAGCTTTCAAGCCTAATGTCAGTTTAGTGTATTCTCAATTTCTGATTTGGACAGTTCAGAAATAACCCCCACCTTGAACTTCTCTCCTCCTGTTGCTCCCTTATTTTGTCATATTTAGAAGATTTCGTAAGAACACAATTTGCAAATATCCAAACTGGCAAAGTTTTTTTTTTAAATATGCAAAATCAAGTGTCTGGCATGTTGGAGTGAAAGGGGCCAACATTTTTGAGCACTTTTGGCATTTAAATGGTAAATTGGGTGCCTTTATGTCTTCCTGAGTATTATAAGTTTAATTCTGCAAAATTGATGTTTTGTGGACCCAAAAGTATGATTAAGCTGGGTATAGCCTGATATTTTCATTTTATAAGAGTTTCTTATTTGAATAACCTTACTAAATTTCCCTCCCAAATTAAATGGCATCGCTGCAACTGCTGAAGAATCAAGTATAGTACTCAATCAATTTGTAACCAGGTGTCAAATATAAATAATAGACTCAGGATACCACTTATTCATGTCTAGGATAATAATCTTATTTCAGCAAACACTCTTTTCCAACAACCTAAGAGACGACTCTACACATGGACATCACCAGATGGTCAACACAGAAATCAGATTGACTATGTGCTCTGCAGCCAAAGATGGAGAAGCTCTATACAGTCAGTAAAAACAAGACCAGGAGCTGACTGTGGCTCAGATCATGAGCTTCTTCTTGCAAAAATTAGGCTTAAACTGAAGAAAGTAGGAAAAAGCACCAGGCCACTCAGGTATGAACTAAATCAGATCCCTGATGAATATACAGTAGAAGTGACAAATAGATTTAAGGAATTAGATCTGATAGACAAAGTGCCTGAAGAACTATGGACGGAGGTTCGCAACATTGTACAAGAGGTAGCAACTAAAACCATTCCAAAGAAAAAGAAATGCAAGAAAGCAAAATGGCTGTCTGAGGAAGCTTTGCAAATAGCTGAGGAAAGAAGAGAAGCGAAAGGTAAGGGAGAAAGAGAAAGATACATCCAGTTAAATGCAGAATTCCAGAGAATAGCTAGAAGAGATAAGAATGCATTCTTAAATGAACAGTGCAAAGAAATAGAAGAAAACAATAGAATAGGGAGGACCAGAGATCTTTTCAAGAAAATTGGAGATATGAAGGGAACGTTTCATGCAAAGATGGGCATGATAAAGGACCAGAATGGCAAGGACCTAACAGAGGCAGAAGAGATTAAGAAGAGGTGGCAAAATTACACAGAAGAACTATACAAGAATGAGCTTAACATCTCTGATAACCACGATGGGGTGGTCACTGACCTTGAGCCAGACATCCTAGAATTTGAAGTCAAATAGGCCTTAGGAAATCTGAGCAACAACAAAGCTAGTGGAGGAGACAGTATTCCAGCTGAGCTATTCAAAATCTTAAAAGACGATGCAGTAAAAGTGTTACACCCAATGTGCCAGCAAATTTGGAAAACTCAACAATGGCCACAGGATTGGAAAAGGTCAGTTTACATTCCAATTCCAAAGAAAGGCAATGCCAAAGAATGTTCAAACTATCGCACCATTGCACTCATTTCACATGCTAGTAAGGATATGCTTAAAATCCTACAAGCTAGGCTCCAGCAGTATGTGGACTACCAGAAGTATGAGAACTACCAGAAGTACAGGCAGGATTTTGTAGAGGCAGAGGAACTAGAGATCAAATTGCCAACATACGCTGGATCATGGAGAAAGCTAGGGAGGTCCAGAAAAACATCTACTTTTGCTTCATTGACTATGCTAAAGCCTTTGATTGTGTGGATCACAACAAATTGTGGCAAGTTCTTAAAGAGTTGGGAGTACCAGACCAACTTATTTTTCTCTTGAGAAACCTGTATGCAGGTCAAGAAGCAACAGTGAGAACTGGAAAGGAACCACTGATTGGTTCAAAATTGGGAAAGGAGTCAGGTAAGGATGTATACTATCATCCTGTCTATTTAACTTATATGCAGAGCACATCATGAGAAAGGCGGGGCTAGATGAATCAAAAATTGGAATTAAGATTGCCGGGAGAAATATCAACAACCTCAGATATGCAGATGATACCATTCTAATGGCAGAAAGCGAAGAGGAACTAAAGAGCCTCTTGATACGGGTGAAGGAGGAGAGTGCAAAAGTTGGCTTGAAACTCAACATTAAGAAAACTAAAATCATGGCCTTCTCAATTCCTGGCAGATAGATGGGGAAGAAATGGAGGTAGTGACAGATTTTATTTTCATGGGCTCCAAGATCACCGCAGATGGGAACTGCAGCCAAGAAATTAAAAGGCGCTTGCTCCTGGGGAGGAAAGCTATGGCAAATCTAGACAGCGTACTAAAAAGCAGAAACATCACCCTGCCAACCAAAGTGCATATAGTCAAAGCTATGGCTTTATGGTTTTCCCAGTTACAATGTATGGCTGTGAAGGTTGGACCATAAGAAAAGCTGAGCGCCAAAGAATTGAGGCCTTTGAACTCTGGTGCTGGAAAAGACTCTTGCGAGTCCCTTGGACTGCAAGGCGAACAAACAAGTCAGTCCTAGAGGAGATCAACCCTGACTGCTCTTTAGAAGGCCAGATCCTGAAGATGAAACTGAAATACTTTGGCCACCTAATGAGAAGGAAGGACTCGCTGGAGAAGAGCCTAATGCTGGAAAAGATTGAGGGCAAAAGAAGAAAGGGATGACAGATAACGAGGTGGCTGGATGGAGTCACTGAAGCAGTAGGCATGAGTTTAAATGGACTCCAGAGGACAGGAAGGCCTGGAGGAACGTTGTCCATGGGGTCGCGATAGGTTGGACATGACTTCGCAACTAACAACAACAACAATCTTATTTCATTAAGTAGAATTCGATGGTGTTTTATGCCTCCTTCTAAAAATTTCCAGGCAGTTCTGTTTTCTTTTTTTTTTTTTTATAAAAAAAGTTTTATTTTTACAATCTTATCAAATAATTCATCCAATGTACAGTTATATACAATTAGTCGGGTCTGCCCAGTCACCACCCCCCTTTTTAACCTTCTTCCCTCTTCTACCTTCTTTTACTTTCCAAACCTTCCTCTCCTTCTCTTATCTACCTCCTCTCCTCCATACACTCTTCTCCCTCTTCTACCCTCTTCCTCTTCTCCTCTTTCCTACCTCCTACTCTCTCTTTCCTCCCCGTTCTAAAATGGCAACTGGCAGGACATTAATTATATTTATACATCTTCAATAATCCCTGTACATTAACCATCACTCCATCACTAACCTCAACCCCCAATTCCTTCCCTTTACCCCCACCCCCACCCGACTTCCCAGAACAAAATGCAGGGTATCAAAACTAACAATCATAATCTAAAATCCTAAATTATAATCTCTAGTCTCTCACGCTTATTCACACTCTCAATTCCCTCTCCTTCAAAAATATATCTAATACAAATTATTTCCTAAATTTACTCATATGCTATTTGATATTTTTATCTGATACTATTTTGAATATAATCAATCCACATTTTCCATTCTAAAATATATTTTCTTGTGTATAGTCTTTCAAGTAAGCAGAGATTTTGCCATTTCTGCCAGATTTGATACTTTAAGAGTCCATTCTTCAATTGTAGGTAATTCTTCTTTCTTCCAATATTGAGCAATCAAAAGTCTTATGCTGTTATTAAGTTCAGAATCAATTTAGTCTCTATAGCTGTACAATCCATAATTATTCCTAGTAAAAGAACTGCGGGTAAACTTAATCTTCTTTTCAAAATATTCTGCATGATCCACCATACTTTAATCCAAAATGCTTTAACTTTTTGCAAGTCCACCATATATGATAATAAGTAGCATCTTCACAATCACATCTCAGCATTTAGCCTGTACATTAGGATACATACATGACAATTTTTGGGATCTAAATGCCATCTATAAAACATCTTATAAAATTTTCTCTCATATTTTGCGCTTGTGTAAATTTAACATTCCTCACCCAAATTCTTTCCCAAGTTTCCAACATTATTGGTTGCTGAAAATTTTGTGCCACTTAATCATACAATCCTTAACCAAATCAGTCTCTGAATCTATTTCTACTAATACATTATACAACCTCTTAATATGCTGTTGACCTTGATCTCTCATTTGTTTTAACAAATTATCCTCAATTGCTTAACACCTATTTTTGATCTAATTTCCATCTAGCTTGTAGTTGTCCATATTGGAACCATGTATAATTTTTCCCTTCTTCCCCCATCTTTTCTCTAGATTTTAATTGTAACTCCCCCTTTTCCATACAAAGAAGTTCTTTATACCTCCATCTTTTGATATATATTTATATTTTCTATCATGTGTCTCGGGTTTGCCCATATTGGAATCTTTCCATCTAATTTGTATTGATATTTCCTCCAAACCCTCAATAATGCATTTCTAATTATATTATTTTTAAATATTTTATCAACTTTCTTATCATATAATAAATAGGCATGCCACCCATATAACAAACCATAACCTTCTATATTCAGAACTCTTTCCTCAGTTAAATTAATCCAATCAGTAATTAATGATAAAACAACTGCTTCATAATACAATTTTAAATTAGGCATTTTAAGACCCCCCCTTTCCCTTATATCCTGCATTATTTTTAATTTTATTCTTGGTTTTTTGCCCATCCATACAAATTTACTAATCCCCTTTTGCCATTCCTGTAATTTAATATCATTCTTAAACACCGGTATCATTTGAAACAAAAACAAAAACCTGGGCAAAACATTCATTTTTATAGCCGCTATTCTTCCCAGCAAAGATAGTTGTAACTTATTCCAACTCTCCATTTCTTTCCATACCTTCTGCCACAATACCTCATAATTATTTTTGTATAATTTAACATTTGAAGCTGTAATATATATTCCTAAATATTTAACCTTTTTAACGATTTCAAAACCTGAAGTTCTTTCTAACTCTTCTTTTTGTTGTATATTCATATTTTTAGTTATCATCTTTGTCTTTTGCTGATTCACCTTAAATCCAGATACTTTACCATACTGACCAATTATATCTTTTAAACCAGTTACTGAGTATATTGGTTGAGATACAGTAACAACCAGGTCATCTGCAAAAGCTCTTAATCTATAATCTTGATGTTTAACTCTAATTCCCTTTATTCGATCGGAACCACGTATGTTATTCAGAAGAATTTCTAAAGTTAAAATAAAAAGTAATGGGGACAAGGGACATCCCTGTCTCGTCCCTTTCTCAATTTTAAAAGTTTCTGTTAACCCACCATTTACTATTATTTGTGCTGTTTGCTTCTGATATATTGCTTTAATTGCACGAATAAAATAATCCCCAAATTGCATTTTTTCTATTACTTTAAACAAAAACTGCCAATCCAATCTATCAAAAGCTTTTTCAGCATCCAAAAAAAGGAATGCCGCTGATACTTGGTTGTTTCGTTCCAAATATTCAAGTAAATTTACGATTTGCCTCACATTATATCTCATTTGCCTACCCTTAATAAATCCTGACTGATCATTATGAATTATTTGATTCATCACTGGCATTAATCTATTAGCCAATATCTTGGTAAATATCTTGTAATCAGTATTTAAAAGTGATATAGGCCTATAATTCTCTGCTTTAATACCATCTCGATCTTCCTTCGGTATTAACGAAATAAAGGCTGTCCTCCATGAAGGGGGAACATCTCCTCCCATTTGAATTTTATTAAATAACTCTTTAAGTGGTTCAACCATCTCATTTTGTAAATTTTTATAATAAACAGCTGTTAAACCATCTGTTCCTGGTGCTTTACCGATTTTAAGTTGTTTAATTGCTAAGAAAATTTCCTCTGATCTCCACTGTATGAGTTGGAGAGGCACCAGCTGAGGAGATTCCAGAGCCCTTTGTTACAGTAGACTTTAATTGTTTGGCTGCCATCTTCTATAAAATTATTTATTTATTTCCAACTTAATATTCAGTTTAAATCTTCTTAACCTCTGAGAAACACAGTCCTTTAAAGCTTTTTTAAAGCAATATTTAAAAAGAAAATCTCTCCTAGATTCTAGGCAGCAAAGAGTTAAAGAGTTGAAGTAGCAAATAACATGCAATTTACCAAGATCAGACGGCAAGCGGTGAAAGTATCACTTTCGCTTTCCACTCGTTAACTTGTTAACAATTCGCCTCCATTTTCTTGCTGTTTTCAAACTTGTTACAAAGTATCGGGGAATCGGCTTGGCTACTTGCATAAAGTTCTCCCACTTTCGTTCTGTCCGGTATAATCCTTTATTGTCCAAAATAAATCTCGGCGTTTGGTCGTGGTGATTGGTTCCGCCCAAGCAGAAGAATCCTCGGATCTGGAGCTCTTCGGGTTGCTGGAGGGAACTTAACCCTTCAAACCCCTTTTTCTCAGGGCTTTAGGAAATTCAACCTCTGCCTCAGCTCACCCCTCCCCTTCCCCGGAAGAGAGGGTTTTTCGAACCGCTGGACAGCAGATTTAAGCTGTCCTAGCGATTCCACAAAATCCAGAGGTTGGTGATCGTAAAGATCACCGCCATCACCTACGGTGCCAAACCGGAAGTCCCAGTTCTGTTTTCTTATATACACATTGCCTGCATAATACACGTAATCCAGGGGTGAAATGCTCCCGGTTTGGACCGGCTCACGCGATCCGGTAGCGATGGCAGCTGCTGGTTCAGAGGACCGGTAGCAAAAATCATTGGCCCCGCCCCCCTGCCTCTGCTGAGCTGCACCATCAGCAGAGGTTGTTTTTTGTTTACTTTTAAAAGCTGGTTTTTCTTCAGCTGAAATATGCCTTTAAAAGTAAAAAAAAAAGCCTTTGAGGATCCCGCCCATCAGCTGAGATTGGCAGAGCCTTTAAACTTAAAAAAAAATATTAAAGTCTCCTCTGGCGATCTCACCTGAGTTCCTCATCAGCAGAACCTTACTTGTACTCTTACTTGTAGAAAACATGCTTTCTACAAGTAAGAGTAGAGATTCTAAGGCATTACCTGATTACTGATGAACGCATGGCTCTTTTTCCAGCCTGAAAGCCCCAGTTTCACTTTCAGCCAGACACAATCAATTGCTTAGCTAATCTATTTCCTCAATTATCAACTAATGCTGGCTGGCTTTGCTGGCTGAGGAACTGTGGGAACTGAAGCCCACAATAAAATAAAATAAAATAAAATAATAAAATAAAATATTTGAGCAGCTTTCTGAGATTTGGTGTGTTTCTGTAGTGTTTCACTCTAACTACACAAACACATAAAATCTCAGAAAGCTGTATGTGGCATTTTGTGTGTGTGTGTGTGTGTGTGTGTCAGTTGTGTTGTGTGTGTGTAAAGTGTGAAAGTTGGTTTTTGAGCTTTTTGTGGCTGTGTGAAGTGTGAAGTGCAGCTGCTTTTACATTGTGTGTGAGTCAGTTGTGTTGTGTTGTGTTGTGTTGTGTTATGTGAGTGTAAAGTGTGAAAGTTGGTTTTTGGTACCTCTTATCGTTTTTTATACTTTGTTTATTATTTTTATTATTTATTGTTATTGGCCATGCCCACCCAGTCATCTGACCACCAAGCCACGCCCACCAATTAAGCCATGCCCTCAGAACCGATAGGGGAAATTTTTAGATTTCACCCCTGACGTAATCCCCAGGTTACAACTGTTCCCTTAGTGAATGTTCAAAGTTACGCAATCAGTGTCCCTTAGTGTTTCCAAACAAGGCCCGAAACTAAGAAACTTGCAGCACCATGGCAATTGTTCGCCCTTGCGAACAATTTCAGAGGCTCTGCAACATTCGTCCTGCATGCAAAAGGGAGCTTCTGAGGGGCGGATTTCCCCTGGAGGCTCCATTTCAGCCTGCAACAGGCTGGGGAAGACCCACAGAGGGCGGGATCCAGCTCCTGGAGACTTGGATCCAGCCCCCAGGACCCCCATTTTGGCCTGCAATGGGCCAGGGGACACCTACGGAGGCCCAAACAGGGTGCACGAAGCTGGAGAAGAGACTGCTTTCTAGATCTTCACAAGATAAGTGACCCAGAATGGCAGGTTGGGGGGGGAAGCAATTTGGGCTGGCATGTGGTATTTCAGTGGGTCAGGGTGGCCTTGGATGGTCTTAAGAAGGTGGTCTGTTCCATTGGTAGGCCCACCATGGTCTTCCTCACCCTGACATACCTTGCATTCAATTAGCAAATGCATAGGCGAAAGGATGGAGTGATCTTGTTCAAGGTATGAGATTCACTCCCATGAATCCTCGGGTTATGAATGAAATGGGCAGGCTCCATTACATTCATAACTCTAGAATTATCTGTATACATTACAGTAGTTATAAAATTCATTTAACATCAATGGTGGAGCGCTACCACTTTGCCCCGGATCGAGAGAACCGGTAGGCGCGGTGGCGGGTGGGCAGAGCCTGTGCATGCGCAGAAGCGTTGCACATGCAAGAGAGAGCGTGCGTTCCCACGAGCGAACTGGTAGTGACGGGATTTGAATTCCACTACTGTTTAACATACAATGACATTTGAAGAGATGATGGTGGACCCTATTGCAGAAAAAATAATGTCCCAATGGTTGTTTGTTGTCCAGCAGCTGCCCAATTAGCCAGTCAGGATTAGGAAACCTCCTGAAAATTATTGTATGATTGGAAACCTTTGGTTGCATTGGAGCACACATAGTACCACACTGATATATAGGTTTAGTGAAGGGTCCCTCATGCAGAGTGACTTATGTTTTTATACTGAACATCACCAACTGCAGTATAGTTATCCTGGTTTACATTGTCAAATCAGGCAAGTGCAAAAAGCAGAAGTTTCTAACCACTGATTTTTAGGTTTCAGGGCTTCCTCCAAATGCTATGAATTGTTCATTTTCAGCTTCTCACAAGGTCAAAATGAGTGAGGATTTACCATTGTTTTGGGTTTTCCTGCTCACAATGAATGTAATTTGCATTATATTTGAATTTTCCAAGAGCCAAGTCTTAGCCAAGGCAAGATTGCTCAGCTTCCTGTGTCTAGGAAACTCCTCTTAGAACTACCTGGTCTCCAGAGGAAACGATTCTGGACCATGTTATAGAGAAGGAAGAGAAGTATCCAGATCAAGTGTGTGTCTCTGGGGGTATATCCAGTGGTGGGATTCTGCCGGTTCTAGGTGGTTCGGCTGAACCGTTTGTTAAATTGCCGGTTCGCCCCACCCCTTTCCCCTCCCCTCCGCACCATTACTTACCGGCCTCACAGCACCATTTGTTAAATTGCTGGCTTGCACTCTCCTCCCCCCTGGGAGTACACCGAACCGTTTGTTAAATGTCTGGCTCAGCCGCCCCTCGCCCAGCCCCGCCACACCACTATTCATTGGCCTCAGAGCACACTGAAGCATCTTTTAAATTGCTGGCTCGCCCGCCCATCGCCCTGCCCCACCACTATTTATTGGTCTTGCTCGCAGAGTTGCACAGTTTGCCTTAGTGACACACTGAGGCATAGCTGTAGCTATCGCTATCCTTTCGTTTGTGGCCCAGTCTTTCCTACTTTTGCCACGGCCTACCACTCTGTTCCCCATCTCAGACTGCCCACCTCAGATTGCCCCGACCGCTCCAGCAGCAGAAGGCAAGTACAGCCAAGTGCTGCCCCTGGGGAAGCGGGACTGGGAAAGGTGGTTGACCTACACCCGCCCGGCTGCTGGCCGTGACCTATCCCCATCCATGCACCTCGCTGCCCACCCGATCCAAGCACCACGCGGCTGCCGACCGAAGCCTACCTGCATCCAAGCCTCATGCTAGCCAGCTGATTCAAGCTCCTCGCTGGCCAATTTTCAAAGAATAACTGAGACCTGGTTTTTCCAGCATGGTCTTTGTAGTCTGAGATATTCCGTTATTTTGGTGCTCTAAAATATCAGGAAATTATATCTAAGGATTATGCCATTAAGAGACATTGTTTTCTGTAACTTGTGTTTAGGATTTTTTCACTGGAATAGAGTGGTAAAATGGTTCACCGGTAAATTCCTTGGCTTTGGCAACAACCAATTTTGCTCCACCAGTTACTATTGTTAACAAAAAAAATGACAGCTGATATAACTGACATAATTTAACTCCTGAAATGCAAGACAGAATCAAACTGAGCGTGTGCCATACTCAAACCACCACAAATTATAAATTGGGTATATATGGATCTGTTGTCTTTAGGTCACTCTTGACTTCTGGTGACTGCTTGGACAAATCCTTTCAGTTTTCCTGGCAAGATTTCAGATGTGGTTTGCCATTGCCTACTTCCCAGGGCTGAGAGAGAGTGACTGGCCCAAGGTCACCTTGCTGACCTCGCCCCTAAGGCCGGACTAGAACTCACTGTCTCTTGGTTTCAAGGCCTGGTGCCTTCACCACTACACTAAACTGATTGTTGTACCTCAGTTATGCACTTGCCTTTTTAATAAAAACAGTAAACATAACACTGTAATGCAAAGCACGTAACAGACTTTCCCTTTGAACAACATGAAACACCATCTGTATATACATTAGAAACTGAGAAAACTACTAACAAAGTTCAATCCAAAAGAATCTAGAGAGGTTTTAAAAAAGGCCTAACACAAGATGTCAAATTAAAAGAGACATTGATCAAAAGCTAAATCGCTCATAGTGTCATCCTTTCTGTGTCAAAGTAGACACAGCTTATTCTCAAATGCCTATAGTGCACTCCTAATTTTGAGTTCATTTGCTCAACTGTTTTACGTATGCATCAAAAATATACTGCTCTTTTCCAATTCCCATTCATACCATGGCTAAATGAAAAGAAAACAACCTTGAAGACAATCTCTTCCCCCAAAACAAAGAATAGAATTACCATATTGCCAGCAAATGTAAGATGAGACATGCAACTTCTCACCCTACAATTTTAAAGATAATTTTTTTCAGGAACAGCGTAGATTTCTTCTGGTTATAATGCAGCCATAACTCTGAGATATGTTTTTATACCCAAGAGCTAATGGCTAATTTACCAATTACTGCAAGGACAACAAAGCACAAATCAGTATGATAACTCTATCCCAATTGTGGAAGAACTGAGATGACTCTGTGGGCAGGTGTAATTGACAATTACTGTGATGCATTTTAAATAAAAAATAGTACATAACTGCTTGATTGGGAAAACAGTGTCATTTTATGAGACTCCACAACAGGATTCATTCACAGGAAATTCTCAGGCAAGAAATGTTAGAATACCAGGGCAGGGCCAGCCTACCTTACCCCATCTGGAGAAAGAGTGATGGAGAGAAAGAGGGAGGGAGAATGGATTTGTTCTGGTAATTGGTTTAACAAGCATGGCACTGAAAAAGTGACTTATGACCGTTTTTCACACTTACGAATATTGCAGCAAACTGTCATTAGGGCAAATAAGCTGTGTCACATGACCACCTGGCCATGCCCACCCGGTCACATGAAGCACCACAGTTGTGACATGAGTGACATGGTTATTAAAAATGCTGCAACAGGCATAAATGATTTGAGAACCTGTCAGAAACCACTTTTTTCAGTCCTCTGGGTACCCTCTGTATATCTGTATATCTGTATGTATATCTGTATATCTGGGTGTCGTGTCCCACTCCTCCGCTGATGGCCGGGTCAGGGAAATCTGAATCAGGCTTGCCTCTGCAGCTCTGCCCAAAGTCCTAGCAAAGTCCTCAGAGCAGGCAGGAGACCAGTAAGTGACTTCAGCAAGATAAGTTCGACTTTGCCTGACTCAGAGACTGTCAGAAAGCAGATCCTGAGGGTGTGGCTCCATGACTCAGCACTCATTAAGGCCTGCCCCTCCCTTCCTTCTGTTGCCTCCGCCTATCCAATCTTCTGATGCGAGGGTCACTCCAATCAGCTGTTGTTGGAAGTAAACTTTCCTCAGGCTCACATGCTGTGGAGGAGGGGGAGGGGTCTAGCTGCTCCGTTTGCCTGGGCATGGAGCCAGGGCTGGGGCCGGGGGATGCTCCCTCCTCTGCAGCCTGCTTGGGCATGGAGCCAGGGCTGGGACCGGGAGGTGCCCCCTCCTTTGCAGCTTGTCTGGGCATGGAGCCAGAACTGGGGCCGGGAGGCATACATTCCTCCGTGTTCGGGAGCAGATAAGCAGACCCCGGCTGCGGTGAGAGCGGACAAGACACAACACTGGGTATCCTCTGGGTACCCAGAGGGCTGAAAAAAGTGATTTCTGACAGGTTCTCACACTTTTGACCAGACCTCGCATTTATGACCATCTTCACATTTTATGCCCGTTGCAGCATTCTTAACCGTGTCACTCATTTCACAACTGTTTCTCTTCACCACGGTTACAAGATAGGGTGAAAAACGTAAAATGTGAGGACAGTCGTAAATGCAAGCACAGGTCAAAAATAACTTTTTCAGCCCTCTGAGTAATCCCTATGCACATAGGGACTACCCAGTAGCACATAGAGTAGCACATAGGGACTACCCAGAGGGCTGAAAAAAGTGATTTCTGACAGGTTCTCGCACTTTTGACCAGTCCTCACACTTATGACCGGTCATCATTTATGCCTGTTGCAGCATTTTGTGCATAGGGACTACTCAGAGGGCTGAAAGGGTTATTTTTGACCTGTCCTCACACTTTTGGCCAGTCCTCACACCTACGACTGTCCTCATTTTTTACATTTTGCGCCCTATCTTGTAACCGTGGTGAAGAGAAGCAGTTGTGAAATGAGTGACATGGTTGTTAAAAATGCTGCAATGGGCATAAATGTGAGGATGGTCATAAGTGCAAGGACCGGTCAAAAGTGCAAGGACCGGTCAGAAATGACTTTTTTTAGCCCTCTGAGTAGTTTCTATGCCCATAACCATGCCCACCCGGTCACATGACCAGCTAGCCATGCCCACCCAGTCACATGACCAGCTAGCCATGCCCACCCAGTCACATGACCAGCTAGCCATGCCCACCCAGTCACATGACCAGCTAGCCATGCCCACCCAGTCACATGACCAGCTAGCCATACCCCAAAATAAGCCATGCCCACAGAACTGGTTGTTAAAAAATCTAAATCCCACCACTGAGTATATCTACCCTGAGTTTAATTATGAAGACCATACCTGGAGGCAAATCCAAATCCAAATTATAAAGACCATACCTGGAGCCTAGAGCCAAATCATATCTCAGTTGGCAGACTGGATCAAATTGTTTTTGACTGCCTAAATTCCCAGATTTTGTTTTAAATATAAAAGCTGAGAATTTAGTGTCTTACTGTCTTTGTACCAGAATTTGTGAAAGAACAGAGCCAAGTACTTAACAACATTGTGTACAGTATCAGAAAGCAATCTGGCTCCTGCTTTTTACATTAGATACAACTCTAATTCTCTTCGAAATGATTCCCTTGTTCAGGGAGTATCCACCACATCTACACTTGATTAATTTTATGCTCTTTCTACTTAATTCACACCTTCAGGCAGGGATCCCTGTCAAAGTGCAGCAACTCATGCAAATAAGTGTGAAATCCTGGATATTGTTCTGAATGAATATTCTCTGATAATTTGCCCAGGTTGAATAAGTAGCAAATTCTTTCTGACAACAGAAAAATTCATTAACTAAAGCTCTTCACAATAATAATTTAATCTGTTTAACACTGGAATCAATGTGAAATTTAATCCTTTTTGGACACCAACGTACAGGTACATCTACGAAATCTGAGATCTATTAGAGTTATATTCCCAGGGTTCCTATTCAGAATCATATAGAAGTATGCTAACGTATTTGAACAAAACCTTGCTTTTCAGAATAAATATAATTCTCAAGCCAGTTAGTATACCTCTTTTTTTTAAAAAAATCCCTCGCAGAAAATGAGATTTTCCGTATGGGATGATTTCTTAAGGTTTGGAATACAAATTTGGAGTTTAAGCAGGGGGACAGCGCCAATTATTTCAAAAAGAAATCTGTGCTGCCGTTTCTTGTAACAAAAAGTACAGATATGCCCTTCATCGAAAATACAAGGCCATTTCAAAGCCACAAATGATTATCAGGGAGGCCAAAGGGCCGTTGTGACATCACGCCCTCCAGCAGCTTAACCTCTCAGCAACTCAGGTCTCATGTCAAATTGGCAGCAGTGCTCAGGCGAGAAGACATTTCACTCCTAGCTTGTTGGTCTCTGAGCTGAAGGGAAGGAAAGAAAAGGGAAAATCATGTACGTAAGATTTCACGGCAAAGTCTTCAATTCTCCAGGAGGGCTCTTTGCCAACCCAGTGCAGGAAGGGGTATCTTTAATACTCATTTTTTCCTTCAGTTTTGGAAGAACTTTGCCGGTCAGCTGAGAATGAAAGGAGGCTCATAATTAAATCTGAGGGGACAGTTGGTGGAAATTATTTTCTCTGTCATTCCCTAACATTCTGAACACAAATTGGTCCCCTTCATAATTATGCAGCCACAAAGTTGTCCCAAGTGAAGGTAGTGGCGGGGTGGAGAATACAGCAGTACATACTTAGATGCTTCTCTCTTGTGAGCCTGCCTTCTCAAACAACAATTGCTCCAGAAATTAGTATGGTCTTACAGATCTGTAAGCATGCCTCTTAGTCTCGCTTCTGCCCCAGACCTTGGCTCAGTGTGTGGCTGGGCCTTTAAAGTGGAGAATGGGATGAATTGTCTTTCTGATTTGCTCTCTCCGGGTAACTGTTGTTCTTTTGTTATGATATTTTTTCTCTCTGTTTTTAATTTTGAAGCAACCCAAAGTATTTCTGCAGTCAGAATTTTATCTATTGTCTTATCACTTTTGTTCCAGTTTCCTTCTAACTGCATATATCTTACACATCTGCCTCTTTGTAAGACAAGATAAGAGCTCATTATATTGATTCAAACCTCCTTGGCCTAATTCAACAATTACAATGTACTGGAAATGTTGAAGGTTATAGGTTTGATGAGTACTGGAGCTGCCAAAGCCACAATGAGTAGGTGGCAGGTCAAAATGACTACTGTGACATCAGCAACTCAGGTCAGAGGTAAAAAAGGCAGCAGTGGTCAGAAGAGAAGACAGAACTTTCTTTGTTTGGGTTTTGAGTTGAAAGAAAGATAGGAAAGGGATAATCATGTAAGACTTCATAGCAATCTTCATTCTTTAAAACAATCCGAGAAGGCTCTCTGCTAATCCACTCTAGAAAGGGATGCATTTAATATCCTCTAACTTTTCTTCTCAATTCAGTAGTTCTGGAAATAATTGGGACTGAAAGAAGGCTCATAATCTAAACAGAGAGGAAAGAAGGTGGAAATTATGGGGCTCTCTTTTGCTATTCTCTCCAATGAAATGTCCCTACTGCATACACTGGCCTACTCATCCTGAATATCTCTTCTGTCCTATCATAACCATGCATCCTCACACTGTGCCAAAAATGTAAATCATCTGAGTTGCCTATTTCCTGGCAGTCTTTGGGGAGAATTTGTTCTTCATCAAGATGCTTCACTTTATTCAAGAATAATTTATCCACAGTCAGGAAAGGGGAAACATGAAAATTTATCCACAGTCAGGAAAGGGGAAATAGAACATTCCCCGCAAGAAGCTGTTTTGTCTCCTTTATGGTTGCTATCTTCTACCTGTTCCTGCGCAAGGGAAATCTCTGCAAATAATTTCTCTCATCTTTTTCTCTCTATTGTAGGCTATCCAAAATAATACAATTCTTTCTTAGAAAGAATAACAAAGTTGTCCCAGAAGGACTGCTGAAGAAAAGGCCCTGCATCCTCATCATCCTCAATAAGAGCAACAGAATCCAACCCATGCAGACTCTTGGAAATTCCTCCAAGAAGTACTTTCTGGGTTCTGCCCGAAGGCTGGGATGCTTCTGACCTCAGTGCAGAGAAAGTCCAAGAGGGGCAGGATCTCCTCCAAACTGAGACATCATCACTATTGGAAATGGGACATCATCGCTGTGGCATCATCGCTATTAAAAATGGTGGTAAAAAGCCTAGAAGGTGATAAAATGGAGGGGGGACCAAGGTTATAATGGGGAGGAGTTGTTAAAAGGAGCAGAATGCAGAAATCTCTAATATATGATTCTAATCTTCAGGATAAATGAATCTTTTGTCTCCTGAATAAGTATTTCAACCATCTGAGCATGTCCCACTTTTCTGGATTCTGCAATGGGTAGACCATAAATTTCATCCCCTTTCTGCTTGATGTATTGTGAGGTGGGGGTTGTGATGCCCATTGATGCCTTAAGTTTACTGTCTTAATTTCAGATTCTCAGGCTTCCAACTCTGTTTTGAGGATGCAAGGGAAAATATGGCACTGCTTAAGATAAGCAACCATTCCCCCTTCCTTCTTACTTTTCCCAAAGAAAATCAAACTGTTGGCTCAGCCGTTAAGCACTGAGATACAAGAATCCCAGTTCACATAATTCTGTAGAGAGGGACTTTATTCCTGCCCACTTTTAGGTTCCCTTAATTTTTTAAAAACTTTTCTGAGAAACAAAATTCCCCTGATTGATTCTGATGCATCCTGAGAGCACTGGTCTCTTTTCCTCTGCTACATGAATAAAAAAAGGGAGAAAAAAGAGAGAAGTTAAAAAAAAGCGTTTTCCCTGGACACAAAGTTGCCTATCCTTCCATGGGGCAAAATTGGCTCTGTCTACAAGTGTCAAAGCAGGTTCTTTTCGAGCTGAAATACTAATACACACCCATAAAATCATACCTTAAATAAGGGAAGGTGGCATAGAAACTATGAGGATAGCAAAATCTCCACTGCCATAGGGAAATTAATGATGGAATTTACTTTCTCTTCCATCAGATCAAACAGTACTGGAGGATCTAAAAAATCTGGAGATGTTGACCTCTGGAGAAGAAATAGTGAAGTAAAGATGGCTCCACTAAAAGTAGAGTTGATGACCATAGCAGAATGAAGAGCTGGCAAGTAGACCAGCTTTGTCATTTCTCTCTGGACAAGGAAAAGACTTGAGATCGCCACAGTGCTTCATACAGTTGCTCCTTGCAAGAAGACCACAACTCAGCAGTCTTCAGTGGGTTTAGAGTTCTCAGTGACAAGGGAATAGCTATCTTTTTACTCAAATTGTAGTTCAATTCAAAAGGACACTGGGTTTACATATTTTCTTTTGTAATCAATTTTAGTATTTTGTAATCAATATTATTCTATTCTATATTATATTGAAGATTAAATATTTAACAGGGTTTGAACAAAATCGGCATGTGTGAGTGTACTGAGATACAGCTAAGCCAATGCAGGTCTTCTCATACTTCTTATCTTTGTGAAATTCTTTCAAGAACTAACTAATCTCCAGTTTGAAAGGAATTTGGACTATAATATAGAATAGAGATGGACAAAGATGAAGATTTGTGGGTGACAAATCTAGTTTGGCTTTAAATACGAAGTGCCTAGCCTGCGAACTAGAGTTATGTACTCAGTAATGTTTCAGGAATCACACACTGAAACTGTCTTTGAGCAGTTTCTGAGAACTGTTTGCTCTAAATCCAGGATCTCAGACTCTTCACAGAAACATCCATTCCTCATTTTCCTCAAGATTTCCTTTTGCACAGACTCTGGTGCCTTTTATTCAGCTCTTCACATCAAGATACCGACAACACATTGGAGACCCTGGAGGATAATACAGGAAAACCTGTGTGAGCCAGATCTATTGAATCTTGGCAATTTGATCATTCAAGAAGTAGTATATGTTTATGTATTTGGTCCATCCTTTTCTGACCTAAGGCATATAAGTTAGCGCATCAAGAAAAACATGGGACAAGAAATGTTATATTCCCATGGTTGGAATGCTATTAATTGGAATTCTTTTGTGAGCACATTTTATAGCCATAGTAATATTTATGGCCATACTGGAGATATGCCAAGATTACAGTACTCAAATTATGATGGCAATTGGAATTGCCATTGATAATTGATGTAGTCATAAAGCATAACATTGTATGATTGCATTACTTAGTGACAGCAATTCCACCACTTGTAGTCATTGTGTGACTACAGCTTCCAACTTCCAGTCATCTTTACCATTGATGTTGCTTGTGGGAAAAGGGCAGGGAATGTCAGAAATCATGATAATGTGACCACAGGGAAGCTATGATAGCCAGGATTCCAAGAACCAATCGTATGTCTTCCTTGTTCGCAAGTCACTGAACAAATGGTTGAATGATGCATTGCATAAATAGTATAGGCAGAGAGGAAAGCTGCCAGGAAGATAAAAATCCCATGATTACACCAGCCTTATCTAGGGAAGAGAAGGAAGGCTGAGGTGACTGAATCTAGTCCCCTTTTCTTCTCAATACCTTCCTGAGACATTAGAACCTTTTCAGAAGGATTCCATGGGTTGCAGTGGATAATCAGAGCATGCTACCAAGAAATGGACACACCCCTGACGAAAAGTACAGCTTCTCCAATCTTATTAGCAATTGCTGGAGGATGCTGCTGCTAGTTGAATGTATAGCACTTTGCTAATCTACTGCTGGAAGCCTGGCAGAGAAAGACACCCCCAACAAAATCAAACTCCGAGGCTTGAAGTTCCTCAAAGCTAAATTTTATTAGAGATGTCATATTGGCACATCTGGGAAGCTTCCAGGTTTTCCTCACCCAAGAGAAAGTTCAAGTCCTTGCCCCTCACCCACATGTCCATCACACGAACCAATTAGGTACTCTCTGGAACAGAAGATACCTCCTCATTCTTCCCAGCACAGCTGCAGGGCACAATGGCCTTGACTTCCTAAAAGAATTCTATCTTGACTACATTTCTTATTCACTCTATCTGTATACTATCCCCCCTTCCATTTTCCCACAGTAGAATTTGTGGCAGGCCTGAAGCCTACAAAAGTAGAAAGATGGCTTCCAGGTCTAACACAAAAGCTGTTAAAAAATGGGGAGTCTAAGAAAATGTGGTAATGTCATGGACTGAATTATCTGGACAATCCGAGTAGCCAGATGATGTGAATACGCATCTCTGAGGTGAGAGTGAAGGGAAAGAAGACAAACCATTAGGAGGGAAAACAAGGAAAGGAAAGAAGATGAAGAAAGTGGACAGAAGGACAGAGTGCAAAGCCGTATCAAAAAGGCACTGTGAGGAATTGCAACAGCCCTTCGAAGAGCCAACCCAAGAGCCAGCTCTGGGAAACGAGTCACCTGTCTACTAACCACTGTGGGGATCCATAATTTTCTCATTTCCTGATGCTGAATAACTTTTTCCCCAATTTATAATTCACATATCACATCCTGAATGGGGAAATTTAAAAAAACACAGTCAGGGTTTAAATCCATCTTGATACAACTGATTTCACATGAGGTATATGTGGTTCCATCGTACATGCTTTTCTTCGTTCCCCTGTCTTTGTTATTTTAAGAGTTTATATATATAAACTGACATATATTCAGCATCATATGTCTATATAGAGGAAGTTGTTCATGCTTATCTGTAAGTGACTTTGATTGCTTATAGAAATGAGCTATTTTATCTATCAACATGACAGACATGGTTAGGTAAGGTTATGCAGGATATACCATAAGAAACAGTCACATGTAAATCTGGAATTACTGAAGGACTAAGTGGTAGAAAATAACAAAAGAGTCAGAATGAAGAAGCAATCCAGAACCTGGGTACAAATTCGGAAACAGGGTTAAAGAAAAATCAAACACATGTGTTGTGGAAGGTGTAATATTCAAGCAATATGGAACAGGAATACAAGACATTTTATTTATTATAACATCATCCAGGGTTAGTCTGCCTGAGAAGAGCCACCAGCATTTAAGGTGCACTGCATGGAATAAATGCATATGGATCTAGAATTCTTAACAATGTAAGTGTTTTGAATCACCTTCCATAGAGAATCAAAAGTGGCAGTTCTCATACTGAAGCATATTGAAAGAAAAATACCTGTAACATATTGCAAATCCAACATTTTACAGACAATATGATGTGAAATCTATAATCAAATTGAAGTTAATTGAAGTTAAATATAACAACCCACCCATTAAGTTCTGCTATGCAATTGATTTGCCCAATACTTGAAATTATTGCTTATGTATTTAAATAATGCAAGTGTCAGTCACATCAAGCAGGCAAGAATAGTAGAAATAGAGCAGTTTTGGAACTGTGGGTTTAACAAAAGAACAAACTCATGGCCACTGGATGAGATTTTACATTTTCAAAAGAAATACTGATACTAGACTAGTCGTTTGCATAGGGTTTGACAGATGTCAAGTATCACTGAATTTCCCTTGAAAATTTAAAATATTGTAAGCCCCCCTGTGAATTTGCTGTGGGATACTGGGGCATACAGATTGGGAGTTTGGGACTTATGGATCTAAACCATGAATGAGAGGACTACTGTTACTGACATAAGCACAACTTTCCATAAAAATAGGTGGACAAAATGAGAAATGTAACTGTAAAACATCACTAAGTCTTTGGCCATTGCTTAAGACATATCAAGAAGGAGAAAGAGAAGAAGAATGCAAATTGTATAAGTTGTTTTATTTTTTATTTTTATTTTTAATATTCTTATCTCTTTAAAGATAAACTCAGGCCACCTTCATATGTAATATATCTATTCAATGTAGTCCTTAGTGCTACAGCAATGGATGAGTCTTCTCAGGCTGCTGTCAATCACACCAGAGAGTTCTATTGGGGGAGAGCAAAAGAGCTGGATCCCTGGCAGCTTCTCCTTCATCAACTCTTGTTAAGGGGCAATTTACTCTTGGTTTCCTCTCCACTGCTCTTTGGCTCTGCATTCATCTTTGGAATGTTAGACATTTCCTGCAGGGAAAGGCAAAGCAGCTTCTTAGCAGTTACTGAACACTGAACACTGTAAGGGTCAAGCTAACCTCTTTCTCATCCATGTCCTTTCCAGTGGAAGACAAGGTTGGAGCCATCCATTGGCTTTTGTATGACAGAGGAAGGCAAAAGGTGGAGCTAAGAGTTCTTATGTGTGTGGGTGGGGGGAGGGAGGAGAGTTGTATCATATTGCCATGATATCTTTCCAGGGACAAAGAGAATTAATAGCTGCTCTCTGGTTGTATGGTGTTAGATGCGATCATTCCCATTTCCTACCCAGTCAAGAGTAGGTGACTTGTTGGTTGATTATTTATCTAAAGCAGCAATGGACATCTTTCTAATGCCAAGGTTGTAATGCTATGTTATTTTTGGAAGACGGGCACTGCAAAAAGGCAGGGATGACCATGATGAGAGTTTTTGAAAGTTTCTTTGCTTTTTAGAAGCATATGTTTCAACTCCCAATTTAAAGTAGTGGAAATCAGGCCATCAATTTTCTGCAATGATTTATACCAGAAAAAGAATGGAGATGAACATCTTTGGGCTTGCAAGTTGCCTATTCATAATTTACAAGATTTTTGGTTGCAAAGGATCTCTCTTGTTATCAGGCAGAATGACAAAAATGAGCAGAGGTACGCTTGAGGTACTGGGTGAATTCCTTTTAATTTTATGCAACAGTGAAGACATAAATTAACTGTCTTCAATTAGTATGGTAATACATATATAGCTCCAGTTGTAATTTCATTTGAAACAATATCAGAGAAATGGCCTGCATTGTTCAGTTCAGCTCATCTATATACCGGTAGTCCCAGTATGACTGTAACTTTGTTGCTGGTAATCCTTTTGATTTATACTGATATTGTTTCCTGATTGCTTATTTGTACCCTATGATTATCATTAAGTGTTAAATTTGTACCCTATGTGTTAAGTTCGGGAAGTAACGAGGCTGGAGACCAGGGTAGTGACAACAGCTCTTTAATATAGGGTGAACCCAGCAACAGGCTGGGGGAAAAACCTCTCCTTTTATACAGTTCTGTTGAGGTTTGGCCAATCAGCAACGTGCTGATTTCCCGCTCAAATATTTAAAGGTACAAACATGAATACATAACACTCCTCCCCTCCCAGAAAACACTTTGCCTCTATTTACATATTTATTTACATGTTATTTTTCGACGTAGTCACGCAAATAACCTGGGCGTCTCCTAGTTCTTTCTGAACTGCGCGGTTCAGTTCTGGGTGGTGTTTTGAGCTGGTCGGAGGGGCTGTTTTCTCCTCCCAGCTCTTTCTCTGAGCCAACGGGCTCTGGATTATGGGCTGACTCTTTTTCTTGGCCATCCGGCCTTGGATTACTTCTGAAACTTTCCCAGCTGTTTCCCTCGGGAACCTGATGGCGTCGCTGGAACTCTGGGACCTCAGCTAAGTCTTGCGCCTCCCCCGGGTCATTGTCAGCTGTGAATTCAAATTGGTATTGGTCATGATTTGTTTCATTTGGTTCGGTGTGATCAGTTATTCGTTTCCTTAACTGATCTAGATGTGGCGCCTCCACACTCGGTTGTCTGGTAGCTCTACCACGTACGATTTTGGCCCGGTTATCTTTGTTATTTGGCCTGCGAACCAACTAGGGCCGTCCCCATAGTTACGGGCCCACACCCGGTCGCCTATGCTCAGGGCCGTCCCCATAGTTACGGGCCCACACCCGTCGCCTATGCTCATTTCCTTGTCTTTCTAGTTCCCCTTGTAACCCTCTGCGTGTAATGGGATTCAACGTCAAGTGGGCACCGGAGTTTCCGTCCCATTAGTAATTCGGCTGGGCTTTTTCCGTGGCCGTTGGGGTTCTGTGCTGACGGCTAGGAAAAAGTCTATCTTTGTTTGCCAGTCACCTGGCTTGAGCCTGGACACGCCTCCTTAGCGCTCGGACGGAACGCTCTGCAAGGCCATTCGGACGAGGGTGGAAGGGCGCAGAGAGGCATGTCGGATGCCCTCCTCTGCCAGGTATTCTTCAAACTGGGCTGCCGTGGAATTGAGGCCCATTGTCGACACCAGAGTGTCCGCAACCCGTGAGTTGCAAATAGGTGGCGCAGGGTTGCGATTACTGCTTGGCCGTAGTGGATTTCATGAATATGATCTCCAACCATTTAGAGAATGCATCAACCACCACTAGGAACGTTTGGCGTGGAAAGGGCCAGCAAAATCAATGTGGATTCTTGACCAGGGCCCTTGGGGCTTTTCCCATTCCTGACTGGGGCCGTTGGGGTAGAGGTCTGGACTCTTGGCAAGCCTGGCATTTCCCTACCCTCTCAGCAATCTCTGCGTCCATGAGTGGCCACCACACATAGCTTCTAGCTAACCCTTCATCCTTACGATCCCTGGGTGACCTCGTGGAGGAGGTCCAATACCTTTCCTTAATTTATCAGGAATTATTACACGATCACCCCATAACAGGCACCCCACTTGAGCCGAGAGCTCATCTCGTTTTTAACAAATTCTTTGAACCGTTGCCGGCGCAGCGACACCCTCTCTGTACCCAACCGAGTACAGTCCTTAACACAATGTCCCGGTATGATGCCCGAGCCACTTCCTTAGATGTGACTGGGCCAGAGTCCAAAGAGTCAATAAGTAGGATGGGCGCCCCGGAGTGGGGTCTTGGTCGCCCCTGGTAGTGGGCATCGGCTTAACGCGCCTGCATGCCCCACTTCTTTTCCTGGTCGATGCTGCAGCTTATGCGAGTGGCGGCTAAGAATATAGTCCATCGGGTCAAGCGTGGCGAAAGTGCCACAGGCGTTGGCGGTCGCCAGCCAGTATCCCTAGTAGCGGTCTGTGGTCAGTCACGATTTCAAAATTCCGCCCAAAGACATACTGTGAATTTTTGACCCCTGACACAATGGCTAGTGCTTCTTTGTCTAATTGGCTGTAGTTTCTCTCTGGGGAGGACATCGTTCTAGAATAAAAGCTATAGGGGCTTCTGTGCGTTTGAAGTCTATGGCTGAGCACAGCCCCACCCCATAAGGAGGCATCGCAAACCAACACTAGGGTAGTGAGTTGTGATATTGGATGAGCAGGCTATCACTTGAGAGCAGGTTCTTTACTGCTTGGAAAGCCCTATTTTCTGTCTTTCCCCAAGACCAAACAGTATTTTTTCCTAAGAGCCTATGCAGCGGTTCCGGAACGGTTGGTTTGTTCTTTAAAAACCGCATAGAAATTCACCAACCCCAGGAATGCCTGCAGCTCTGCTTTATTTTTAGGCGCTGGAGCCTTCCTAATTGCCTTGACCTTGCTCTCAGTAGGGTGAATTCCTTTCTTGTCTATCCGGTAGCCCAAGAAATCGATTCGACCCTATCTGGCATTTGTTTGCCTTGACTTTTAATCCGCTGTCCGGAAAATCCCAAAACCTTCCTTAAACGCTCCCCAATTCCTCCACGTTTTCCCTGAAAATTAGGACGTCATCAAAGTAGGGACTACCCTGGGAGCCCCTGCAGTAGTCGTTCCATTAGGTTTTGGAACAACCTGGTGCCACACTGACCCCAAATTGCAATCGGGTGCACTTGAATGCCCCCTGTGCGTTACAATCGCTTGGGCTTGGCTGTGCGGGCGCCTACGGGCAGTTGCTGGTAGGCTTGGGCCAAGTCTAACCATAAAGACTTGCCCTTGCCCCAAAGAGTGCAATAAGTGTTGCACCACGGAACCGTAAGCGCTTTCTGTAAGGTTTTGTTAAGCGTCGCCTTGTAGTCAGCGCAAATTCTAATTGACCCGTCCGACTTTATTGGGGTGACGATTGGCGTCTCCCACTTTGCGTGATCGACTGGCACCAGAATCCCCTGATTTATGAGCTTGTCCAGCTCCTTATCGATTTTTGGTTTTAGGGCAAAAGGGACTCTCCTCGCCTTAAGCCTAATGGGGGCTACCTGGGGGTCTAAGTTGAAGGAAATAGGGGTCCCCTTGTACTTGCCCAGGCAGTCCTTGAAGACATCTTCGAACTCGTTAAAGAGAATGTCTTTCAGGTTACAGTCACTTCTGTAGATGCCAGTCACTCCCATGCCCAGGGCACGAAACCAGTCTAGTCCCAACAGACTGGGCAGAGTTCCTTCGACGATCGTGATGGGCAGGGTCTTCTTGTGTGGACCGTACTCGACTCGGACGGAGGTGGTCCCTCGAACAGGATGCGATTCCCTGGTAGTCGTGGACTCGTGGCGTTGTGCTTGCAGGTGGCGCATGACGGACGGCAGCGACTTCGCCAAAGTGTCCCAGGACATGATGGTGATCGCTGATCCGTGTCTACTTCAAGCCGGCACCGTACTCCCTCTATTTTTGGCTTGGTGAAGATCTTCTTCTCCACTTGAGTCGGAGGCGCCTATGACCACCGTTGTTTGGTTGGAATCCGCGCCTTTTTGTTTGAGCCAATTGGGTCGCCTTGCCGATTCAGCGCTCTGATTGGCCGATTTGAATTTTCGGCGGAAGGTTGGGCGCTCGACAAACTTGGGCTAGGTGCCCTTTCTTCCCACACCGCCGACATGTCGCGTCCTTAAATTTGCAGCGTTGGCGCTGGTGTTGACCCCAGCTTCCGCATTCGTCTCGGTCCCCTTTGTCGCGTTTCTCGGGCGGCAGACCCTTCCTCATCTTCACCGTCGGATTCGGTCTGAACCTCCTCCTGGTGCACCGGAGTTGCCTTCGCCGCCTTTTGTGGGACCGGCTTCTGCAGTGTCTCTGCCGCTTGGGAGGACATTTCATGTGCTCTGGCCGTCCAGAGCGTTGGCCAGCGTTAGGTTGCTCTTTGCTAGCAGCCGTCGCGCAAAGCGGATGTCTTTGACCTCGGATGAGTTGCTCAGGAGCACCTGCGTCTAGGTCACGTATCCGCAGTCCTTGGGACGCTTTCTGAGGGCGGCCATGTAGTCACCGATGGATTCGCCTCCATCTGTCTTCGCTCTCCAATTCAAACCGCCGCACGTATTTGGACGGCGTTGGTGCGTGGTTTTTAGTAAAGTCTGTAAAGTTGGCCACGACACCGACTGCAAGCGGCGTTAGCTCTGCCAGGGCTTCCGATATCAATGACCTCCGGACCACAGTGGCTTAGGAAATAAGCCCTTTTCGATTATCTGGAACTCCGTGCAGTTCGTTGGCTTCTAGGAAGCTTTAAACGGGTCATATTTCCCCATTTCTCTTTAGCGGGTCAAGCGGTGCGGGCGGAGTGTAACTGGCCATCTCCGCTTTTCTGCCCTGGGTTTGCTGGGTTCGGGTCTATCGTGCTTCAGCTCGGTTCTGGTTCTCCTCAGCCTCGAGATCCCACCTTCGTCGCCAATGTTAAGTTCGGGAAGTAGCGAGGCTGGAGACCAGGTAGTGACAACAGCTCTTTACTGGAGGAAGTTCATGTGGTTGATCGGCTCAACGGAAGGGCTCAGTTCGGCGTTCCACCCCAGCACCAACGGAGCGGCCGAATGAGCCAATGCTATGGTGGAATGTTACCTATGGTGCTACGTGTCATGCCAGCAATCAGATTGGTCAAGCCTCCTACCGTTTGCGGAGGTGCCCTATAACAACACGATGCACCACAAGCCTGGTGCATTTCCCCATTCCAGGTGGTATATGGTATGGACTTCCTGGTGATCCCAGAACCCCAAAGCATAGAAACCCCGACTGGGTGGGCAGAAAGAATCCGCATGGTGTGGCCTAGAGTAAAGACAGACTTACAGAAGGCTGCAGAGGAATATAAAGTGCAAGCAGACAAGAAAAGGGCAGACCATAAACCATTTCAGGTGGGGGACCGAGTTTACCTGTCCACAAAATACCTGAAGCTCAGAATGCCAAGTAAAAAACTGGGTCCAAAATATCTGGGACTGTTTAAAATTACCCGAGTGATCAACCCTGTGTCAGTTGCATTAAAGCTGCCACCCCTGATACACCCTGTCTTCCACAGTAGCTTGTTGAAACCCGTAGCAGCTGAACGGATCAGTGACCTCCCGGATCCACCAGGACCACTACACATGGATCACTATGTGATAGATAAAACATTGGACTCCAGACTACCTAGGGGAAAGGTCCAATATTTAGTACAATGGAAGGGGTACCCATTCACCAATGCTACTTGGGCGGCGGCTCCAAACATCCACACCGCACGACTACTAAGCTATTTTCATCGTAAATACCCAAATAAGCCAGGGGGGGCGGGATACATTACTAACAACACTAACCCCTCTGCTTTCTCCCTTCCAGGTAGACCCCTGGTAGAGGGCAGTTGCTTGTTAAGCCCTGGCCGGGACTCAACATCCAGTGGGGAGAGGGGAGATGCAGCCGCATCAACTA